>NC_041385.1:657444953-657475048 GCF_002162155.2 Triticum dicoccoides
GGCATGGCAGAGGCGCAGGGGCGTGGGACAGGGGAGGGGCGTGAGCGGGCTGGTGCTCAAACAGGGGGTGGCGCATCGGGGCGGGCAGGGGCAGGGCCGTCGTCTGGGCAGAGGGCGTCAGCGGCGGCGGCAGCGAGGTTGAGCAGCCTGACGGCATCGGTGGCGGCGGCGGTGGCGACGGCGAGCAGCCTAACACCGTCGGTGGCGGCAGCGACGACAAGGTGGCGCAGGGGCGTCGGGCAGCGACGTCGACGAGGAGGAGCAGGGGGCGTCGGGGAGAAGAAGATGGATTTGGTAGAAACTGCTAAGTGGTTTCTTATATACCTAGGGCATTGGTACTGGTTCGTGGCACCAACCGGTACCAATGCCCCCCTTTATTACCGATTGGTGCCACTAACCGATACCAAATGTCTCTTTTCAGCAGTCCAAAGGGCGAGAAACTGAGGCCTTTGCTCCCGGTTGGTGGCACCAATCGGTACCAAAGGGGGGCGTTGGTACCGGCATGAACCGGTGCCAACGCCCCCCTTTGGTACCGGTAGGTGCCACCAACCGGGACCAAAGGCCTCGTGCTGCCCGTGGCCAAACCTTTAGTCACATCTCGCTAGTTGAGAGGGGCGCGCAGTGGTTTATAAGCCCCACTGCTGCACCCCTCTCGAGCTCCTCTCCATTGCATGCTAACGGGCCTAATTGTCACTGCTATGCCTGATGGGCCTATTGGGCCTTCTACGGGCCTGAATCCGGGCCCATGGTAGGGTTTCTAGTCGTATTCAGGCCGTGGTGGCCTAGTAGGTGTCATTTTTTTATTTTTCCCAGTTTTTTTCCTGGTTTTTGCATTTTTTTGTTTTTTGCTTTATTTTTTAGTTCTTTTTGCTTTTAGGTAATAAAAATTATAAACTTTATGTTAGTGCCATTTGTTTTCCAATTTGAATAGTTTAAATTTGAATTTTTTGAAATTTGTGTGAATCACTAGTTTTTGAATAACTTTACTATAAAAATAATTTTTCGAGTGATTATTTTTCCTGCTATTTAATATTACTATGTTTTATCATTATATTCAAAAATAGATTTTGTTATTTTAGTTTCCAACACAAAAATTCTGTATGATAGTTCTTTTTGCTATTAAAGTTTCTAACAAAAAAATTCTTTATGAAATTCTTTTTTCTTTTAATGGTTTGAACAGAAAATACTTTGATAATTTTTGTTGCATAAATTTGATATAGTTTTAATTTCAATAACACTAGAGGTTTATAAAAGCTTTTTGAGTTGATTCCTTTTGATATTGGAGTTTTATAAAAGCTTTTTAGTTGATTCTTTTTGGTATTGAAGGATATTATAGTTTTGTTTTAGTTGATCATAACAGAATATTTTAATTGATTATTTTTAGTTCATTATTTTTGCTATTAGTTCATTCTTTTTGCTATTAGTTCATTCTTTTTGCTATTAGTTCATTATTTGAGCTAAATGACCCTTAAATTGAAAAGCACTACAAATGAACTCTGAAAAGGTTGAAAGTTGGCATGTTATCATCATTTCATCCACATAGCATGTGCTAAAAAGTTGAGAGGGTTACGGCAAAAACTGGATGCACTTCGTGTGCAAAATGGACAATCTCTTTTGAAGTATTAGGGTTTCAGACGGAAACTCATGTGTTACAAAGGGATTCCATTTTTTTGAACTTATTTGAACTCCAGACTTTTTGTGTGTTCAAAATGCACCATTTAAAGCCACATCATCAATTTTCAACCCTCTCTGACTTCATTTTGTATTTTTCATGCATGTACATATTTTTTTTGAGCTAAATGACCCTGAAATTGAAAAGCACTACAAATGAACTCTGAAAAGGTTGAAAGTTGGCATGGTATCATCATTTCACACACATATCTTGTGCTAAAAAGCTGAGAGGGTTATGGCAAAAACTGGATGCACTTCGTGTGCAAAATGGACAATATCTTTCGAAGTATCAGGGTTTCGGACGAAAACTCATGTGTTACAAAGGGATTCCATTTTTTTGAACTTATTTGAACTCCAGACTTTTTGTGTGTTCAAAATGCACCATTCAAAGCCACATCAGAAATTTTCCACCCTCTGTGACTTCATTTTGTATTTTTCATGCCTGTACTGAATTTGTTTTGAGCTAAATGACCCTTAAATTGAAAAACACTACACATGAACTCTGAAAAGGTTGAAAGTTGGCATGGTATCATCATTTCACCCACATGGCACGTGCTAAAAAGTTGAGAGGGTTACGACAAAAACTGGATGCACTTCGTGTACAAAACAGACGATCTCTTTGGAAGTATCAGGGTTTCAGAAGAAAACTCATCTGTTACAAAGGGATTTCATTTGTTCACATGTAACTGCAGTGATATTCTAGATCAAAGGCATCATCATAATAGTTGTTGATAGAATGTCCTCACTTTTTCTTCACTTGTGTCCTTTGCTTATTGGGCCGTAACCATGGATAATCTTCACCGTTTAACAGGGTGCTTGGGTCAGCCTTGACTTTGAAGGGAGGAATTTCATGAAACTTTTCATAATCTTCAGACATGTCTGTCTTGCCCTCCAATCCCACAATGTCTCTTTTTCCTGAAAGAACTATGTGGCGCTTTGGCTCATCGTATGATGTATCCGCTTCCTTATCTTTTCTTTTTCTCGGTTTGGTAGACATGTCCTTCACATAGAAAACATGCGCCACATCATTGGCTAGGACGAATGGTTTGTCTGTGTACCCCAGACTGTTCAGATCCACTATTGTCATTCTGTACTTTGGGTCTACCTATACCCCTCCTCCTGACAGATTGACCCATTTGCACTTAAACAAAGGGACCTTAATATCATATCCATAGTCAAGTTCCCATATGTCCACTATGTAACCATAATATGTGTCCTTTCCCCTCTTGGTTACCGCATCAAAGCGGACACCACTATTTTGGTTGGTGCTCTTTTGATCTTGGGCGATTGTGTAAATTGTATTCCCATTTATCCCGTACCCTTTGTAAGTCATTATAGTCAAAGATGGTTCCCTCGCCAACGAGTACAGGTCATCAGAAACAATGTTGTCACACCTGAGACGTGTTTGGAATCAACTGCTGAAACTCCTAATGTGTTCACATGTAATCTAGTCGTCACACTGGTCCGGGTGTTTGGAGCGCAGAATGTTCTTGTGTTCATCGACATACGGGGTCACCACGGTAGAATTCTATAGAACCGTGTAGTGTGCTTGAGACCAAGAATGCCCGTCCCTACATATTATTGAGTCCCCTCCTAGCATGCCTTTTCCACCCAGTCTCCCCTCATACCGCGATTGAGGGAGACCTATCTTCTTAAGGTAAGGAATGAAGTCAACACAAAATCCAATGACATCCTCTGTTTGATGGCCCATGGAGATGCTCCCTTCTGTCCTAGCATGGTTACAGACATATTTCTTTAGGACTCCCATGAACCTCTCAAAGGGGAACATATTGTGTAGAAATACAGGGCCCAGAATGACAATCTCGTCAACTAGATGAACTAGGACATGCATCATGATATTGAAGAAGGATGGTGGGAACACCACCTCGAAACTGACAAGACATTGCGCCACGTCACTCCTTAACCTTGGTAGGATTTCTGGATCGATCACCTTCTGAGAGATTGCATTGAGGAATGAACATAGCTTCACAATGGGCAATCGAATGTTTTCCGGTAGAAGACCCCTCAATGCAACCAGAAGCAGTTGCGTCATAATCACGCGGCAGTCATGAGACTTTAGGTTTTGAAATTTTTTTCTCTGCCATATTTATTATTCCCTTTATATTCGACGAGTAGCAAGATGGGACCTTCATACTGAGCAGGCATTCAAAGAAGATGTCCTTCTCTTCTTTGGTAAGAGCGTAGCTAGCAGGACCTTCATACTGCTTTGGAGGCATGCCGTCTTTTTCGTGCAAACGTTGCAGGTCCTCGCGTGCCTCCGGTGTATCTTTTGTCTTCCCATACATGCCCAAGAAGCCTAGAAGGTTCACACAAAGATTCTTCGTCACGTGCATCACGTCGATCGAAGAGCGGACCTCTAGGTCTTTCCAGTAGGGTAGGTCCCAAAATATAGATTTCTTCTTCCACATGGGTGCGCGTCCCTGAGCGTCATTCGGAACAGATAGTCCGTCGGGACCCTTTTCAAAGATTACTTTAAATCATTGACCATAGCAAGTACGTGATCACCGATACGCATGGCGGGCTTATTCCGGTGATCTGCCTCGCCTTTGACATGCTTACCTTTCTTTCGACATTGATGGTTGGTCGGAAGGAATCGACGATGCCCCAGGTACACATTCTTCCTTCATTTGTCCAGGTATATACTTTCAGTGTCATCTAAACAGTGCGTGCATGGGTGGTATCCCTTGTTTGTCTGTCCTGAAAGGTTACTGAGAGTAGGCCAATCATTGATGGTGACAAACAGCAATGCATGCAGGTCAAATTCCTCCTGTTTGTGCTCATCCCACGCACGTACACCGTTTCCAATCCATAGTTGTAAAAGTTCTCCAACTAATGGCCTTAGGTACACATCAATGTCGTTGTTGGGTTGCTTAGGGCCTTGGATGAGAACTGGCATCATAATGAACTTCCGCTTCATGCACAGCCAAGGAGGAAGGTTATAGATACATAGAGTCACTGGCCAGGTGCTGTTATTGCTGCTCTGCTCCCCAAAAGGATTAATGCCATCCGTGCTTAAACTAAACCATACGTTCCTTGCATCACATGCAAACTCCTCCCAATACTTTCTCTCGATTTTTCTCCACTGCAACCCGTCAGCGGGTGCTCTCAACTTCTCGTCTTTCTTACGGTCCTCTCTGTGCCATCGCATCAAGTTGGCATGCTCTTTGTTTCTGACCAGGCATTTCAACCGTGGTATTATAGGATCATACCACATCACCTTGGCAGGAACCCTCTTCCGGGGGAGCTCGCCGTCAACATCACCAAGGTCATCTCGTCTGATCTTATACCGCAGTGCACCGCATACCGGGCATGCGTTCAAATCCTCGTACGCACCATGGTACATGATGCAGTCATTAGGGCATGCATGTATCTTTTGCACCTCTAATCCTAGAGGGCATACAACCTTCTTTGCTGCATACGTACTGTCGGGCAATTCATTATCCTTTGGAAGATTCTTCTTCAATATTTTCAGTAGCTTCTCAAATCTTTTGTCAGGCACACCATTCTCTGCCTTCCACTGCAACAATTCTAGTACGGTACCGAGCTTTGTGTTGTCATCTTCGCAATTGGGGTACAAACCTTTTTTGTGATCCTCTAACATGCGATCGAACTTCAGCTTCTCCTTTTGACTTTCACACCGTCTCCTTGCATCAACAATGACCTGGCGGAGATCATCATCGGGCACATCGTCTGGTTCCTTTTGATCTTCAACAGCTTCCCCCATTGCAGGATCACCGTATTCAGGGGGCACATAGTTGTCATCGTCCTCTTCTTCTTCGCTGTCTTCCATCATAACCCCTATTTCTCCATGCTTGGTCCAAACATTATAGTGTGGCATGAAACCCTTATAAAGCAGGTGGGTGTGAATGGTTTTCGAGTCAGAGTAAGACTTCGTACCATTCTGCTTGTTTGCCTCAGCCAATTCGAGAAAATTATGCACACCCTTAATGTACTCGGAGGTGTGTCTGCCATCGTACATCCATTGTCGGTTCATCTGCGTGCATTATATATAATTAAGTGTATCAAAAACCATTACAAAACATCATGAATAGATAATTAAGTGACCAAATTAATAGAAGTTCATCATCACATTAAAACCAAAGTACATACATAGTTCTCTCCAGAGCATCTAGTTAATTAAACCATACATTGAAACTATGTAAAACATTTCAATGCAAAAAGAAATGCGACCATAATCGCAACCAAGGTAACAATTGATCCAACAGCATAATGATACCAAGCCTTGGTATGAATGGCATATTTTCTAATCTTTCTAATCTTCAAGCGCATTGCATCCATCTTGATCTTGTGATCATCAACGACATCCGCAACATGCAACTCCAATATCATCTTCTCCTCCTCAAATTTTTTTATTTTTCCTTCAAGAAATTGTTTTCTTCTTCAACGAAATTTAACCTCTCAACAATAGGGTCGGTTGGAATTTCTGGTTCATGTACCTCCTAGATAAATAAAATCTATGTCATGTTGGTCGGCATAATTGTCATAAACAATAAATGAACCAAATAGTTATAAAAGATAATATATACCACATCCGAATCATAGACATGACGAGGGCCGACGGGGGCGGATACCAAAACCATTGCACTATATAATAAGAAGCAATAATAAAAGTAAGAAAATTATACAAGTATCTATCTAAACATACAAGTAAGCATTTTTTCCTTTCAGAAAGAAGATAAGAACAAGAGGCTCACCATGGTGGTGCCGGAGACTAGATCGGCGCGGGCAATCGACGACAGTGAAGACGGGGACGGGACGTGACAGACCGCTAAACCTAGAAAAATATTAGGAAAATGGAGCTTGGAGGTCGAGCTTGGAGAGGAGAAAGGTTAAGTAGTGTGGCTCGGGCATTCCATCGAATACCTCATGTGCATAGGAGGTGAGCTAGAGCACCACAAAGCCCTCCCCTCGTCGGCCAGAAAAAACAGAGCAGTGGAGTGCTCTGCTCGCCGGCGAGGAGATATATATAGGATCACCATTGGTCCCGGTTCATGGCTTGAACCGAGACTAAAGGACACCTTTGGTACCGGTTCAAGCCACCAACCGGGACCAAAGGGGCCAGATGAACCGGGACCAATGCCCCCACGAGGCCCGGCAGGCCCCCTGGCCTCACAAACCGGGACCAATGCCCCCATGGGTCCCGGTTCGTGACAGACAGGGACTAATGGGCTTATATGGCCTGAACAAAAGCCATGTTTTCTTCTAGTTTAAGGACTATGATGGAAAGACTAGGCCATCAGAGATGATTTTTATTATTGTGGAAGCTTGGGTCAAAGTAGAAAATTTGCCACTCAACAAGAAGACGGAAGGGATATGGTAAGCACTGGGCAATTGGTTGGGCAATGTGGTGAAGGTAGATGTGAAAAGATACGGCTTTGTAAAAGGGAAATTTCTTAGGGATAGAGCCAAGATATCTGTGTATGAACCTTTGATGCGGTGCTTTAGCCTCAAGGCTTATGAAAATGATGAAGTTCGTACATGGTTCAATTTGTACTATGAAAAGACCCCACACTTTTGGTTTGAGTACAGAAGGCTGGTGCATGTGAATGATTGATGTGAGCCATCGACTGATAAATTGTCTCAGTGGGGTGAGTGGCTGCGGGCTTCTCCTGGCAGAAACACGCCATACAAAGGAGGGTGGTAAGTGGAGAAGCGAGCGGTATCAGCAGTGGTGAAAACTCTCGCACGGGCGGGAGTGGTCAAGGCAGATATGCTCATTGTCGGTGTAAAAACCGGCAGACCTCAGGGTAGGGGTCCCGAGTTGTGGTTTTTAGACAGATGGTAACTAGAACAGGGGAGACGATGTTTACCCAGGCTCAGGCCCTCTTAATGGAGGTAAAACCCTATGTCCTGCTTTTTTATATTGATGGAGATATAATAAATACGGAGTTGATCTATCTCGAGATCTTTAGATGTGTTCTAACTCTAGGGCTAGGAGAATGGGGTTGTGTCGATGTCCCCTCTATAGGCTAAACCCCTCGGCTTATATACATGCCAAGTAGGGTATCTAGGGTTAAAAGGTCGGTATCCTGACATGGAGGAGGTGGAAGAGGTCTTGACGTATACTGCAAGTCTTCAGTAGATGTGGTCTTGATCCTCCGCGCACGGCCTCCGGAGTTCATCTTGTGAAGAATGAGGGCCCTTTCGGCCCAACCCGAAGTGCATGAATGGGCTAGGTTGGTACGTGATACGTCTCCAACGTATCTATGATTTTTTAGTGTTCCATGCTATTATATTATCTGTTTTGGATGTTTTATATGCATTAATATGTATGTTATTTATATTATTTTTGGGACTAACCTATTAACCTAGAGCCTAGTGCCAGTTTTTTGTTTTTTCCATGTTTTTGAGCTTAGCAGAAAAGGAATAGTAAACGGAGTCCAAACAGAATAAAACTTCACGATGATTTTTTTGGACCAGAAGACACCAATGAGACTTGGAGTGCAAGTCAGAAGAGCCACGAGGCGGCGACTGAAGGAAATATGCCCTAGAGGCAATAATAAAGTTATTATTTATTTCCTTATATCATGATAAATGTTTATTATTCATGCTAGAATTTTATTAACCGAAAACATAATACATGTGTGAATACATAGACAAACAGAGTGTCACTAGTATGCCTCTACTTGACTAGCTCGTTGATCAAAGATGGTTATGTTTCCTAGCCATAGACATGAGTTGTCACTTGATTAATGGGATCACATCATTAGAAGAATGATGTGATTGACTTGACCCATTCCGTTAGCTTAGCACTTGATCGTTTAGTATTCTGCTATTGCTTTCATGACTTATACATGTTCCTATGACTATGAGATTATGCAACTCCCGTTTATCGGAGGAACACTTTGTGTGCTACCAAAAGTCACAACGTAACTGGGTGATTATAAAGGTGCTCTACAGGTGTCTCCGAAGGTACTTGTTGGGTTGGCGTATTTCGAGATTAGGCTTTGTCACTCCGATCGTCGGAGGGGTATCTTTGGGCCCTCTCAGTAATGCACATCACTTAAGCCTTGAAAGCAGTGTAACTAATGAGTTAGTTGCGGGACGATGTATTACAAAATGAGTAAAGAGACTTGCCGGTAACGAGATTGAACTAGGTATTGAGATACCTACGATCGAATCTCGGGCAAGTAACATAACGATGACAAAAGGGAACAATGTATGTTGTTATGCGGTCTGACCGATAAAGATCTTCGTAGAATATGTAGGAGCCAATATGGGCATCCAGGTCCCGCTATTGGTTATTGACAAGAGAGGTGTCTCGGTCATGTCTACATAGTTCTCGAACGCGTAGGGTCCGCACGCTAAACGTTCGTTGACGATATAGTACTATGAGTTATGTATGTTGGTGACCGAATGTTGTTCGGAGTTTTTGGATGAGATCACGGATATGACGAGGAACTCCGGAATGGTCCGAAAGTAAAGATTGAGATGTGGATAGTAGTGTTTGATCTCCGAAAAGGTTCCGGAATCCATCGGAAGGGGTTCCGGATGTTTCCCAAAATGTTTGGGCACGAGAACACTTTATCTGGGCCAAAGGGGAAAGCCCACGATGTTTTTGGAAAGCGCAAAAGGAAGTTTTGCGGAGTCCAGGGGCCAGACGCCAGGCTCCCTGGCGTCTGGGTCCAGACGCCGGGAACCCTGGCGTCTGGCCCTGGAGTCCGAGAAGGACTCTTGCCTTTCGGGTGAAACCGACTTTGTGGAGGCTTTTACTACAAGTTTCGACCCCAAGGCTGAACATATAAATAGCTGGGTAGGGCTAGCACCCAAGGCACATCAAGAAACACCAAGCCGTGTGCCGGCAACCCCGTCTCCTCTAGTTTATCCTCCATCATAGTTTTCGTAGTGCTTAGGCGAAGCCTTGCGAAGATTGTTCTTCACCAACACCGTCACCACACCGTCGTGCTGCCGGAACTCATCTACTACTTCGCCCCTCTTGCTGGATCGAGAAGGCGAGGACGTCACCGAGCCGAACGTGTGCAGAACTCGGAGGTGCCGTGCTTTCGGTACTTGGATCGGTCGGATCGTGAAGACGTACGACTACATCAACCGCGTTGATATAACGCTTCCACTTTCGGTCTACGAGGGTACGTGGACAACACTTTCCCCTCTCGTTGCTATGCATCACCATGATCTTGCGTGTGCGTAGGATTTTTTTTGAAATTACTATGTTCCCCAATAGTGGTATCAGAGTCAGGTTTTATGCGTAGATGTTATATGCACGAGTAGAACACAAGTGAGTTGTGGGCGATACAAGTCATACTGCTTACCAGCATGTCATACTTTGGTTCGGCGGTATTGTTGGATGAAGTGGCCTGGACCGACATTACGCGTACGCTTACGCGAGACTGGTTCTACCGATGTGCTTTGCACATAGGTGGCTGGCAGGTGTTAGTTTCTGCAACTTTAGTTGAATCGAGTGTGGCTACGCCCGGTCCTTGCGAAGACTAAAACAGTACCAACTTGACAAACTATCGTTGTGGTTTTGATGCGTAGGTAAGAACGATTCTTGCTAAGCCCGTAGCAGCCATGTAAAATTTGCAACAACAAAGTAGAGGATGTCTAACTTTTTTTTGCAGGGCATGTTGTGATGTGATATGGTCAAGACGTGATGCTATATTTTATTGTATGTGATGATCATGTTTTGTAACCGAGTTATCGGCAACTGGCAGGAGCCATATGGTTGTCGCTTTATTGTATGCAATGCAATCGCCCTATAATGCTTTACTTTATCACTAAGTGGTAGCGATAGTCGTAGAAGCATAAGATTGGCCAGACGACAACGATGCTACGATGGAGATCAAGGTGTCGCGCCGGTGACGATGGTGATCATGGAGGTGCTTCGGAGATGGAGATCACAAGCACAAGATGATGATGGCCATATCATATCACTTATACTGATTGCATGTGATGTTTATCTTTTATGCATCTTATCTTGCTTTGATTGACGATAGCATTATAAGATGATCTCTCACTTAATTTCAAGATAAAAGTGTTCTCCCTGAGTATGCACCGTTGCCAAAGTTCGTCGTGCCCAGACACCATGTGATGATCAGGTGTGATAAGCTCTACGTCCATCTACAACGGGTGCAAGCCAGTTTTGCACACGCGGAATACTCAGGTTAAACTTGACGAGCCTAGCATATGCAGATATGGCCTCGGAACACTGGAGACCGAAAGGTCGAGCGTGAATCATATAGTAGATATGATCAACATAGTGATGTTCACCATTTAAAACTACTCCATCTCACGTGATGATCGGTTATGGTTTAGTTGATTTGGATCACGTAATCGCTTAGATGACTAGAGGGATGTCTATCAAAGTGGGAGTTCTTAAGTAATATGATTAATTGAACTTAAATTTATCATGAACTTAGTCCTGGTAGTATTTTGCAAATTATGTTGTAGATCAATAGCTCGCGTTGTTGTTTTCATATGTTAATTTTGATATGTTCCTAGAGAAAACTGTGTTGAAAGATGTTAGTAGCAATGATGCGGACTTGGTCCGTGATCTGAGGTTTATCCTCATTGCTGCATAGAAGAATTATGTCCTTTATGCACTGCTAGGTGACAGACCTATTGTAGGAGCAGATGCAGACATTATGAACGTTTGGCTAGCTCAATATGATGACTACTTGATAGTTTAGTGCACCATGCTTTATGGCTTAGAACCAGGACTACAAAAATGTTTTTGAAACATCATGGAACATATAAGATGTTTCAAGAGATGAAATTGGTATTTTAGACTCATGCCCGTGTCAAGAGGTATGAGACCTTTGACAAAAACTTCGCCTAAAAGATGGAGGAGAATTACTCAACTAGTGAGCAAGTACTTAGATTGTCTGAGTACTACAATCACTTGAATCAAGTGGGAGTTAATCTTCCAGATAAGATAGTGATTGACAGAGTTCTCTAGTCACCATCACCAAGTTAGTAGAACTTCATGATGAACTATAGTATGCGAGGGATGACGAAAATGATTCCCGAGCTCTTCGTGATGCTGAAATTGAAGACGATAGAAATCAAGAAAGAACATCAAGTGTTGATGATTGACAAGATCACTAGTTTCAAGAAAAGGACAAAGGGAAAGAAAGGGAAACTTCAAGTAGAATGGCAAGCAAGTTCTCACTCCCGTGAAGAAGCCCAAAGCTGGACCAAAGCCTGAAACTGAGTGCTTCTACTGCAAAGGAAATGATCACTGGAAGCGGAAATGCCCTAAATATTTGGTGGATAAGAAGGATGGCAAAGTGAACAAAGGGTATATTTGATATACAGGTTACTGATGTGTACCTTACTAGTGTTTATAGTAGCCCCTGAGTATTTGATACTTGTTCGGTTGCTAAGATTAGTAACTCGAAATAGGTGTTACAGAATAAACAGAAACTAGTTGAGGGTAAAGTGAAGATGTGTGTTGGAAGTGGTTCCAAGATTGATATGATCATCATTGCACACTCTCTATACTTTCGGGATTAGTGTTAAACCTAAATAAATGTTATTTGGCATTTGCATAAATATGATTTGATCATGTTTATTGCAATACGGTTATTCATTTAAAGTCAAAGAATAATTGTTGTTCTGTTTACATGAATAAAACCTTCGATGGTCATACACCCAATGAAAATAGTTTATTGGATCTCGATCATAGTGATACACATATTCATAATATTGATGCCAAAAAGATGCAAAATTTATAATGATAGTGCAACTTATTTGTGGCACTGCCGTTTGGATCATATTGGTGTAAAGTGCATGAAGAAACTCCATAAAGATGGATTTTTGGAATCACTTGGTTATGAATCATTTGATGCTTGCGAACCGTGCCTTTTGGGCAAGATGACTAAAACTCTGTTCTCCGGAACAATGGAACGAGCTACTGACTTGTTGGAAATAATACATACCGATGTATGCGATCCAATGAGTGTTGATGCTCATGGCAAGTATCATTATTTTCTGACCTTCACAGATGATTTGGGCAGATATGCGTATATCTACTTGATGAAACATAAGTCTGAAATAGTTGAAAAGTTCAAAGAATTTCAGAGTGAAGTGGAAAAATCATCGTAACAAGAAAATAAAGTTTCTATGATCTGATCGTAGAGATGAATATTTGAGCAACGAGTTTGGCCTTCATTTTAAACAATGTGGAATAGTTTCACAGCTCACGCCACATGGAACACCACAACGTTATGGTGTGTCCGAACGTCGTAACCACACTTTATTGGATATTGTGCGACCTATGATGTCTCTTATCGGTTTACCAGTATCGTTTTGGGGTTATTTATTAGAGACAGTTGCATTCACTTTAAATAGGGCACCATCAAAATACGTTGAGACGACGGCTTATGAACTGTGGTTTGGCAAGAAACCACAGTTGTCGTTTCTTAAAGTTTGGGTCTGTGATGATTATGTGAAAAAGTTTCAACCTGATAAGCTCGAACCTAAATCGGAGAAGTGCGCCTTCATAGAATACCCAAAGGAAATTGTTGGGTACACCTTCTATCATAGATCCGAAGGCAAAATATTCGTTGCTAAGATGGATCCATTCTAGAGAAGGAGTTTCTCTCGAAAGAAGTGAGTGGGAGTGAGGGAGTTCCGGACTAGGGGGTGTCCGGATAGCCGAACTATCATCATCGGCCGGACTCCAAGACTATGAAGATAGAAGATTGAAGACTTCGTCCCGTGTCCGGATGGGACTTTCCTTGGCGTGGAAGGCAAGCTTGGCGATACGGATATGTAGATCTCCTACCATTGTAACCGACTTTGTGTAACCCTAGCCCTCTCCGGTGTCTATATAAACCGGATGGCTTTAGTCCTTAGGACGAACAACAATCATACCGTAGGCTAGCTTCTAGGGTTTAGCCTCCTTGATCTCGTGGTAGATCCACTCTTGTAACACACATCATCAATATTAATCAAGCATGACGTAGGGTTTTACCTCCATCAAGAGGGCCCAAACCTGGGTAAAACATCGTGTCCCTTGTCTCCTATTACCATCCGCCTAGACGCATAGTTTGGGACCCCCTACCCGAGATCCGTCGGTTTTGACACCGACATTGGTGCTTTCATTGAGAGTTCCTCTGTGCCGTCACCATCAGGAAGGATGCCTTTTCCCGTCTTTAAAGACGGCACCATCGTCAGGGGAGCTTTGGCCGCTGGCTAAACTATCCGGCTAGGCGGTTTTCTTATAACCGCCTGTTCGGCCACCGCTCCGACAATGACCTCTCAGGTCATTAAAAGCGATCTTCACGTCAGCTCGGAATTCACCGAGAAGCTAGATCCGATTGAGCTCTCCTCCGTAAACGAGCTCTTGGATCGCATCGCCGCCCTGGGAGTCGCTACCGACTACGATCAGATTGGGCTTAAAACCGATCTGGGAGAAATTAACTCTCCCCAGGTTACCCACCACGTTGTTGTGGTAGAGGAACAATGCGGCGACTCTTCTTCTATGTTAAAAACCAACTATGTCCAGATTCCCGATCCCTCCATGCCGGATTTCCGCGAAGGGACGGGCGCTAATCAAATACTGAACCTAAAGTCAGGCATCGGACCAGATTTGTTGGAAAGCGTCCAGCAAACCAAGCTTCCGAATCCGGAAGCTTCTTGGCCTTTGAGCCTCAGATCGGGCGGGGTTCCGAACTTGATTCCACCCGCCCACCCAAACATAAGCGATCTATCTCAAATACGGCAAGAGCCCGATGAAACAGTACATCATTACTGGGCCAGACTCCTCCTGGTTATGAACAGGATAAAGGACTGCCGTGAAGAAAGCGCGATTTCAATCTTCTGCAACAATTGCACGGACAAGGGAATCATAAACGCCATCAGTCGTCGCGAAGTGAGACGCTTCGTCGACCTAGCGACCATTGTACAAAAATACTGCGCGATGGAGAGTGCCTGGAAAACCGAAACTAGGTTTTGGGACAATCCGGCCTTGAATGCAACCCCAGTCCGAAATAAAAGGGTGCGTCATACTCAAGCACCTGGGTTAAAAACCAAAAAGCAAAAACCCCCTAAAGGGTACGGAACCATACTGGAGGGATGGCTCAACGAACCCTGCAAAATCCACAGTACGGAGGGCGCCACTCCAACACATAGCCTTCGAGCATGTTGGATATTACGGCAGGTGGCCAAAAGTGGCGAAGGCTTTTTAGCCCCGGGCAACTAGCCTAGCAGCACCAGTACGGTATTAACAATCTTCGAGACTTTCGCATCAAATAACATGCGGAAACGAACAATCCGCAGTCTTGCCGAAGTCTACCAAGTAGCAACAACAAATCCATGGAGCGACACGACTATCACGTTCAATGCCAGTGACGAACCTAAATTCCGAACAGCTAGAGCACCAGCCGCATTGGTCCTTAGTCCGATAGTGGACGACTTTCGTCTTACCAAGGTACTCATGGATGGCGGCAGCGGATTAAACCTCATCTATGAGGAAACCCTTCAAAAAATGGAAATTGACTTGAGCCGCATTGAGCGAAGCAGCACAACCTTCAGGGGAATAATCCCTAGTCGAGAAGTACGCTGCACAGGAAAAATCACACTACATGTAGTGTTCGGCTCGCCGGACAATTATAGGTCCGAAGAGGTCACGTTCCAAGTGGCCCCATTCGGCAGCGGATATCATGCTTTGTTAGGGCGAGAGGCATTCACAATCTTCCAAGCTATACCCCATTACGGGTACATGAAGCTCAAAATGCCTGGACCCAATGGAATAATCACTCTTGCCAGTAATCCACATACAACACTCCGCGCTAAAAATAAGACAGCCGCACTGGCCCTAGAGGTATTATCCGAAGCCCCAGCGGCAGAGGAATTAACCGCGCTGCGCTCCACGGTGGATAGGGATGATGTGATACTCGATAAGAGGTCCAAGTCCACCTCTTTTAAACCAGCAGACGAAATAGTCAAATTTCAGGTCCATCCAACGGACCCCACAAAGACGACATCCATTGGAGCATAATTAAATCCTGATGTAGAAGCCGCACTACGAGAATTCCTTCGGGAAAATTGGGACATTTTTGCATGGCACCCTTCAGACATGACAGGAATCCCACGCAGGCTGGCAGAGCACAGCCTAAATATCCTAAAAGGATTCAAGCCAGTCAAACAAGCTCTTCGGTGATTTTCCGAACCCAAAAGACAGGCGATGGGAGAGGAGCTAGCCAAACTCTTAGAAGCCGGATTCATCAGAGATATCAAACATCCGGACCGGCTAGCAAACCTGGTAATGGTACCCAAAAAGGACAAATCCTGGCGCCTCTGCGTCGATTTCAAAGACCTTAACAAGGCCTGTCCAAAGGACCCTTTCCCTCTCCCTCGCATCGACCAAATCATTGATGCTACCGCAGGGCACGATTCATTGTGCGTCCTCGATGCATACTCCGGATACCATCAAATCAAGATGGCGGAAAAAGACCAGGCCGCAACGGCATTCATTACTCCATATGGGCCATTCTGCTTCAACACAATGCCCTTCGGACTCAAAAACGCCGGTGCAACATATCAGCGCATGATTCAGACATGTCTAGCTACCCAGATAGGCAAAACAGTAGAGGCATACATAGACGATGTGGTCGTCAAGACCAAACATTTCGAAACTCTAGTAGACGACTTGAGGGTGACATTTGACAACCTCCGAGCATATGACATTAAGCTCAACCCGGAAAAGTGTGTCTTCGGAGTACCAGCCGGAAAGCTTTTGGGCTTCATTGTATCCGGTAGAGGAATTGAAGCAAACCCAGCCAAGATCCGAGCTCTGTCACAATTGGATATCCCAAAAGACCTCAAGCAAATACAAAAACTAACTGGGTGTGTAGCGGCTCTAAGCCGCTTCATCTTCCGTTTGGGAGAAAAGGCTCTGCCCCTCTATCGCCTCCTCCGGCGCACCGAACACTTCGAATGGACGGATGCCGCCACGGCCGGACTCGAAGAAATCAAGGCCATACTGGTAACAAATCCGGTCCTGGCGGCGCCCAACCTGGGCGAACCTATGTTATTATATATCGCAGCAACACATCAAGTTGTCAGCGCGGTACTCGTCATCGAACGAGAAACTTAAGGGCACAAATTCCCTCTTCAAAAACCAGTGTACTACGTATCCACTGTCTTAACTCCATGCAAGTCCCGGTACCCACATTATCAAAAGATAGCGTATGCGGTGTTCATGGCATCCCGGAAGCTGCGACAGTACTTTCAAGAGTGTTCCATAACGGTGGCCTCCGAAGTACCTCTCAACGATATTATAAACAATCGCGACGCAACGGGAAGGATTGCAAAATGGGCCATTGAGCTCTTACCATTTGACATAACCTACAAACCTCGGCGAGCTATAAAGTCGCAAGTCCTGGCTGACTTCGTCGCCGAATGGACCGAAGCCGAACTCCCTAAAGAGTACGGCATGTACTCCAATTGGATCATGCATTTCGACGGATCCAAAATGTTGGCTGGCTTGGGGGCTGGCGTCATCTTGACGTCCCCAACTGGAGACACAGTCCAATACGTACTTCAAATTATGTACATGGACTCCAACAACGCAGCCGAATACGAGGCCCTTCTACACGACCTCCGGATGGCAATCTCCATGGGCATTCAACGCCTAGAGGTGCGCGGGGATTCAAACCTCGCAATATCCCAAGTAAATGGAGACTTTGACGCCAAAGATCCGAAAATGGAAGCTTACCGCAACGCCATCCTAAAAATGTCAGCTCGGTTCGAAGGACTCGAATTCCATCATGTAGCCCAGGATAATAACCAGGCAGCAGATGTGTTAGCACGCATCGGCGCAAAACGTGACGCCGTCCCTCCAAACATCTTCCTCGAACGGCTCTTTAAGCCATCCGTATTATGGGAAGAGGAGTTCGGAAATAACAATCCGGAGCCAGCTGCATCACCTAACACAGACAATTCTGACACGATCGGCGGCTCAGCCAATGAAATAACACCTTCAGCCCACGAAATAATGGCAGTAATTGCCCCGTGGACGGAACCATTCCTAGCCTACTTAATTAGGCAGGAACTTCCCGAAGACCAAAACGAGGCCCGCTGCATAGTTCGGCGATCTAAAGCCTACAAGGTCCATGAGGGAGAACTTTATAAGAAAAGCACAACCGGAGTCCTTCAAAGGTGTATCTCCGAAGAGGAGGGGCGAAATCTCCTGGCTGAAATTCACGCCGGACTCGGCGGGCACCACGCCGCAGCCTAGGCCCTTGTAGGCAAGGCCTTCCGTACAGGATTTTATTGGCCAACAACCCGGGCAGATGCTCAGGACTTAGTCCGACGATGCGTCGGTTGCCAGCTCTTTGCTAATCAGAGCCACATGCCACCCACCGCCCTCAAAACTATACCCACCACCTGGCCGTTCGCGGTCTGGGGGCTTGACATGGTTGGCCCCCTTAAAGGGGGAAAACACAAGCGCAAATACTTATTGGTCATGGTGGACAAATTCACCAAATGGATTGAAGCCAAGCCGGTTAAAACGGCAGAATCCGGACCTGTGATAGACTTCATATCCGGGGTAGTACACCGTTTCGGCGTCCCCCACAGCATCATCACTGATAACGACACGAATTTCACGGCCGACGAGGTTAAACTCTGGTGCAAAAACATGGGCATCAAGCTCGACTACGCTTCAGTCTATCACCCTCAAACTAACGGTCAAGTCGAGCGAGCAAATGGTCTAATCATGAGCGGCATCAAACCCAGACTAGTGCGGTCCCTCAAGGAATCTAACACGCACTGGGTAGAGGAGCTCGACTCCGTACTCTGGGGGCTGCGGACCACGCCAAACTGAACTACCAGATTCACACCATTTTTTATGGTGTACGGCGCAGAGGCAGTTCTGCCCTGCGATATAATTCATGACTCACCTCGCGTGCGCATGTACGAAGAAAGAGAAGCCGAGCTGGATCGGCAGGACAGTTTGGACGCCTTAGAGGAGGAGCGGGACGTGGCAAAAGCTCGTTCCACATTTTATCAACAGCAGGCTCGAAGATATCAAAGCAGAGAAGTACAGGCCAAAGCTTACAATGTTGGCGAACTTGTTCTATGCCTGCCGGACAAGAAAAAGGACAAACTTAAGCCCAAGTGGGAAGGTCCCTTCATCATCTACCAAGTCCTGACCGGCGGAGCATACCGTCTACGTAACGCATCTGACAACCGACTCGAGCCGAACCCATGGAACGCAGCCCGTCTCCGAAGATTCTACGCCTAACGCCGGACTCAGAGTTCGTCTCACTCCCCCGTCCACCTTTTTACATTTTCACTATCTCTTGTCCTCCTCCTTCTTCCCACTTTTTTTCTCAATACCTTTGATAGGCTGATTTGCGCATTGTTCGCACACACTCGATGTGCTCCTAGCACTCGTTATACCTGGGGGCTTCTTTAACAGAAGCTTATTTATACGGGCTTCATGCCCAACACATGTGTCATACTTCCGCAAGTACCTTTTATTCACCATTATATGCATCGATATGACTTAAGTTTTGGCCAAGCTGGGTTACCTGGCTCCTGTGCTTACCCCTACGTTCCCGATTGTTCGGCTAGGAGGTAAAGGGAGCACCTCTGCGATTGTTACTGCCGGGTCAGCCGGATGTGTACCTCAGACTGGGTGAAGCCGAAAGCTAGCATTCTTAAGAGAATATTCGGTCGGTGACTTGAAAGATGATTTATTACTTATTTATTTGCCCCCAGATGCTTTCTCTGCTATTTTCGCAGTCCGGACATGCACTTTAGGGCATGCCTCCCAGGGAAAGGAACCCTTAATGGAACTATTCTCCCTGGAAGATGTTTCTTACTAACCATGTAATATAACATAGCTAGTTGGGCACTTGTCTGATAAAGCAATTATGACCCCGACGCCTTGTCTTCATGCATGCCCTGGTTCTTCTATAACCGTAAGGGTATTCGGACACACTCCAGACTGCTGGGTCCTGAGGTTGAAGCGAAAAGGTCCACAAAGACAAACGATCTACAATCCGGCTAGAAGGCATTTTACATGTCATTTCAAATTACATCGTCAAACTGACTGATTGTACTCCTCTTCAATCCCATCTAACAGGCTGTCTAATTTACAGTCCTGTTGGGAATATTTCGCGGCCAGTTCTACTTGGCCGTACATCAAGCTCACGGGGATCTCCTTCCCATCAGGCCCCGCAGGTCCGACCTTGGCCATGTGGTTTGGGTCAGCCTTCGGGTACCGCGTCTTCACCATGGCCCAAGCCTCCCTGGCGCCCTGACGGCAGGCCGATATCTTCCACAGACGGAGGCGTCGCCGTGCTCCCTGAAGCTTCTCAGCAAGCCCACCAAGGCCGTCGGGTAGGGAGACGGATGGCCATAAAGCCTAAACGACGCCACTCATCGCCTGCCGAACACGTTCGAGCAGTTGCACCAGCTCGGGAAGTTGGTCACCCGTTGAACCAGGCATTTCCTCCGCAGGGCGACCTGTGAGCACACTTAAAGACAAAATTTCTGTCAATCGACTTCCTCGCCGAATTCTTCTTTTCAAAGGAATTTGCTCAAGCACTTACTATAAATGCCGCGACAAAGCCGCTGATTCTCCTTCACGGAGCCAGACAGCTGGGCCCGAACACCTTTCAGCTCTTCTCCTAGCTGGGTGTGGGCATCTTGGAGCTTGTTTCTCTCCTGCTGCACCTTCATAAGCACCCTCTCGCCGGCCTTTAGCTGACGCAATAGTTGTTGCTTGTCCGGATCTGGTCCGGCGCCCTCTGCAATATTATTGTCAGATTTACGCACACGCCACACTTTGTTAACTACTTATCTTTTCGAAGTACGTATTACCAGCGGGGGTCTTTGTGGCTCCCCCTGTGGTGGCTAGTGCGGCCTCAAGTTGGGCCTTGCACTCTTGGAGCTCCTTGGACAGGTGGGTATTCTTCTCCGTAAGATCCTGCATAATGAATGATCCTTAAATCAGTTATTTTAACTATTTTAAGTCTCGGGGGCTACTAGCATATATAACTATTAAAATTACTTACCCGTATGTCCTTCACATACTGCTCCGTGGCTCTGGATAAACCATCTTGAGCAGCACGGAGGTGCGCGTTTCCCGCATCAAAGGCATTCAACGCCTCCGGGGAGAAGCACGCGTCATGAAGAACTGTCCGGCGACGCCTGTGATTCATGGCGCTCTCCACCTCAGACCGGGTGGCGGACAGCCTGTCGGCATCCTCCGTCGGAGGAGCATCCGGCTCTTGCCTTGTGTTCGCCTCCACTTCCGGACCACGCGATGGAGCATGGCTGGCGGAGGCTTGATTGGCAACCTCTCCGGACACTGTCCGGCGAGCGCTCTTTCTCCTGTAAAAAGTTATGAGCATTAATATAGGGATCCTTCCCTTAAAAACAATGGTGCACCATACCGTTGCGGCGACGTTTCGATTCGCGTCGCACTCCTCTTCCGCCTACTGGGCCGAACTGACCCTTGCTGGTCAGGCGCCGCAAGCTCGGCTTCCCGCCTTAAAGGCACCTCCTGCGATGCACCATCAGTATAGGATGGCCAGAATTGAGCATGGATCAAATGATGGTGTCAAAACCTCGGTCGTAGTCACCTGGGAGGCCGGAAACAAACCGGGGTAGTCAGCCGTAATGGCAACTAGAGCATTGTCCATGCTAAGTTGGTGGAACACCCCGTCAATCAGCTCCACCTTTATGTCCGGGTCCTCTTTGGAGGTCGAATCAAGGGATCGTTCCGGATCCTCAGGCTGTGGAGTTAGGCTTCGTATGCCCTCCACGTCCCGGCGCAGCTCCTGCGTCAAAATCACAAAGTAAAATACTTGACTTTGGAAGTATGGATCGGGTAGATAAACGTCCGCTTACCCAGCTCCGAGGGTTGTTCATGGAGAATCCGTTCAATGGATTCGTGCGGAGAAAGTCCTCCTCCTCCCCCTTGTACAAGTCGGACAAGATCTTTGCCAGATCGGCTGCCGAGCTCGGCCCTTTGCAGCCATGACGGGTGGGGTCGTCTTCCCCGTTGAAATCCCACATAGGGTGGCCCCTATATTGGAGTGGCTGCACCCCTCGCATAATGCACGTGGCCATGATTCCAATCATGGTCAATCCGGAGTGGGCTAGTAACCTAATCCGGCCCATCAGATAATGGACGCTCCCATCCTCCTCCCGTTGAGGGCTCCGCGGGCGCCAACTCAGGCATTTCTTCAAGGGAGCATTGCTGAACTCCGGGAGGCCAATCCGAACTGGATCCGGCAGAGGGGCGTCCTCCATGTAGAACCATTCCGAAGGCCAGTCTTCGGACGCCTTCTTCGGGGTGCCGGATAGATATCCGGTCCCAGTGATGCGCCATATTTCGGCTCCGCCCACTTGATATATCGACCCCTCATAGGAACGGGGTATGAGGCAAAACAATCTCTTCCACAACGCAAAATGGGGCTCGATACCCAGGAATAGCTCGCAAAGAGCTACAAAGCCCGCGATGTGCAAAATGGAGGCAGGTGTGAGGTGGTGAAGCTGGAGTCCGTAGAACTCCAGGAGCCCCCGGAGAAACGGGTGTATGGGAAATCCGAGTCCCCTTATTAGATAAGGGACGAAGCATACCCGCTCTCCTTTGGAAGGGTTGGGGATGCTCTCTGCCTGCTTTCCGCCCTTGAAGGTGGCTAGTCCGGCTCGAACCGGAACCATGAAAGTTGGGGGAAGATATCCCTCAGTTTGGAGCGCCACTAGCTCGCTGTGTGGAACGGAGCATCTCCCCCAATCTCCTGGCTTAGGGCTGGGAGCGCGAGAGGAGGATCCGCGTCGACTATCCATGATGGAATGGGTTTTTGTCAGAGGCGCTTCGATGAGGACTTGCGGATGGAGGATGGTGTGAGCTGGATCTAGATCCTCGCCTCTCTTATAGGCGGCTCGTTCGCACGGCTAGGGGGTAAAATGTAAAAATACCCTAGCTTTTCGCATTCATACGACACGTGGAAGAAGGCCATTATTGGGCGTAGAAGCCAAGGAGCGCAACATTTATAAGGAAGCCGGACACTATTCGACAGGAACATGAAGTTTGAAGGAGAACCCGCCTTGCAACGCCGAAGACAATATACGCGCCGGACTCATCGTCGCTGAAGCCCGGTTCGGGGGCTACTGAGGGAGTTCCGGACTAGGGGGTGTCCGGATAGCTGGACTATCATCATCGGCCGGACTCCAAGATTATGAAGATAGAAGATTGAAGACTTCGTCCCGTGTCCGTATGGGACTTTCCTTGGCGTGGAAGGCAAGCTTGGCGATACGGATATGTAGATCTCCTACCATTGTAACCGACTTTGTGTAACCCTAGCCCTCTCCGGTGTCTGTATAAACCGGATGGCTTTAGTCCTTAGGACGAACAACAATCATACTGTAGGCTAGCTTCTAGGGTTTAGCCTCCTTGATCTCGTGGTAGATCCACTCTTGTAACACACATCATCAATATTAATCAAGCAGGACGTAGGGTTTTACCTCCATCAAGAGGGCCCGAACCTGGGTAAAACATCGTGTCCCTTGTCTCCTGTTACCATCCGCCTAGACGCACAGTTCGGGACCCCCTACCCAAGATCCGCCGGTTTTGACACCGACAGGGAGGAAAGTAGAGCTTGATAAGGTAATTATACCTTCTCCCGAATAGGAAAGTAGTTCATCACAGAAATCAGTTCCAATGACCACTACACCAATTAGTGAGGAAGCTAATGATATTGATCATGAAACTTCAGATCAAGTTACTACCGAACCTCGTAGGTCAACCAGAATAAGATCCACACCCGAGTGGTACGGTAATCCTGTTCTAGAAGTCATGTAACTAGACCATGATGAACCTATGAGGAAGCGACGATGAGCCTAGATTCCGTGAAATGGCTTGAGGCCAGGAAATCTGAGATGGGATACATGTATGAGAACAAAGTGTGGACTTTGGTTGTCTTGCCTGATGATCGGCAAGCCGTAGAAAATAAATGGATCTTCAAGAGGAAGATGGACGCTGATAGTAGTGTTACTATCTACAAAGCTCGACTTGTCGCAAAAAGGTTTTTCGACAAGTTCAAGGTGTTGAATACGATGAGATTTTCTCACTTATATCGATGCTTAAGTCTGTCCGAATCATGTTAGCAATTGCCACATTTTATGAAATCTGGCAAATGGATGTCAAAACTGAATTCCTTAATGGATTTATTAAAGAAGAGTTGTATATGATACAACCAGAAGGTTTTGTCAATCCTAAAGGTGCTAACAAAGTGTGCAAGCTCCAGCAATCCATCAATGGACTGGTGCAAGCATCTCGGAGTTGGAATATACGCTTTGATGAGTTGATCAAAGCATATGGTTTTATGCAGACTTTTTGAAACGCCTGTATTTACAAGAAAGTGAGTGGGAGCACTACAGCCTCTCTGATAAGTATATGTGAATGACATATTGTTGATCGGAAATAATGTATAATTATTCTGCAAAGCATAAAGGAGTGTTTGAAAGGAGTTTTTCAAAGTAAGACCTCGGTGAAGCTGCTTACATATTGGGCATTAAGATCTATAGAGATAGATCGAGATGCTTAATTGGACTTTCACAAAGCACATACCTTGACAAAGTTTTGAAGAAGTTCAAAATGGATCAAGCAAAGAAACGGTTCTTGCCTGTGTTACAAGGGAGACTCTTATGGAATCCAATAAATTGTTTGCTATGTTATGCTTGTAATCTTTCTGAACTTTGTGATTTTACTTGTTGCTCTAAGAACCCTAAAAAACACCTTCCCTACCTATGTGAGTTTAATGATAATGAAATCTTATCTTCTTATGAAAAGGGTGTTTACAGTTACTATGACACCGAACAAACTGAAAAATTTGTTGCTTTTAAGGGTGCTTAGTTGCTTCTTTGCTTGAAAAGTATGATATTACTCTCTACAAATCTGAAAATTTTAACATACTTAAATATTGCTATGAAAACTATGCTCATAATGCCTATGTCAAAGAATTTATTGAGAGAATGACTGTTGCTTTGTAAGAAAATAATGATATGCATGAATCTTTAGATAATTATGATTCCGTTGATTTGATTGAGATACCGTCCTTGATGGACATGATGCTTGCTATTTTTATGGCCATGATGCCAATATTAATTATGCTTATGGAGATGAATTTTTTATAGTCCCTTATGTTAAACATGAAATTGTTGCTATTACACCCATACTTGATACTTCCTTGAATCAAAAGCATGATTGAAATGATGTTATTATAAATTCTATTAATGTCAATTGTGTTAATGATATGCAAAACCCTAAGCTTGGGGATGCTAGTTTTGCTATGTCCACTACTTATTGCAACAATCATGATTGGGGTAAGGATGTTTCTTATGATCTTAAAAATTTATTTAGGCCTCATGACGAATATGAAAGTGGGTTTGGAAGAGTGTCAACCCTAGGTAAAAATAATCCCACATATTTGGTGAGTGTTCAGTCTTATGAATTTTTTGATAAAAGTGGGTTTGGAGAGGTCATGACTTTAGTTAATGTTAATTCCACTATTTTTGGAAGAGTGTCAACTTCGCATGCATGTGGATCATGTTGAGAATATGTTATGTGATAGCTATATTGTTGAATTTACTTATGATACTACATGCAATTATTATGAGAGAGGAAAATATGGTTGTAGAATTTTTCATGTTACTAAATTACCTCTCTTCACGTTGAGATTGCTATCGTATCTTTCTTCTTCCTTGCATATGCTAGGTTTTGTTTGCCTTGATAATTTGTTTGCTTATAAAATGCCTATGCATAGGAAGTATGTTAGACTTAAACTTGTTTTTCACATGCTTTATGATGCTCTCTTTGTGCTTTGATTCTTGTCTTTCATGTGAGCATCATTGAAATCTCAATGCCTAGCAAAAAGGCTTTAAAGAAAAGCGCTTGTTTGGAGGCAACCCAATTTTATTTTTATTCTTGCTTTTTGTTTCTGGTTTTCAATAAATTTTTCATATTGCCTCTGGGTAGATGTGTTTTGGTGTTTTAATTAGTGTTTGTGTCAAGTAAGACCTTTGGGATGGCTTATGGTGATAGTTGATTTGATCTTGCTGAAATACAGAAACTTTTACGCCCAGTAAAATAATTTTCATAATACACAGAAGCGTGCTTTTGATCTGAATTTTTACACAAGATTGATATACAAATTTCCTAGGTTGTCCTAATTTTTCAGAATTTTTGGAGTTACAGAGGTATTCGAAGTTTTCAGATTGCTACGGACTATTCTATTTTTGACAGATTCTATTTTCTATGTGTTGTTTGCTTATTTTGATGAATCTATGGGTAGTATCGGGGGTATGAACCATGGAGAAGTTGGAATACAATCGATATTACACCAATATAAATAAATAATGAGTTTACAACAGTACCATAAACTGGTGATTTATTTTCTTATACTAACGGATTTCATGAGATTTTCTGTTGAGTTTTGTGTTGTGAAGTTTTCAAGTTTTGGGTAAAGATTTGTTGGACTATGGAATAAGGAGTGGCAAGAGCCTAAGCTTGGGGATGCCTAAGGCAACCGAAGGTAATATTTAAGGACAACCAAGAGCCTAAGCTTGGGGATGCCCCGAAAGGCATCCCCTCTTTCGTCTTCGTCTATCGGTAACTTGAGGCTATATTTTTATTCACCACATGATATGTGTATTGCTTGGAGCGTCTTGTATGATATGAGTCTTTGCTTTTTAGTTTGCAACAATCATCCTTGCTGTACACACCTTTTGAGAGGGACACAAATGAATCGTGATTTATTAGAATACTCTATGTGCTTCACTTAAATCTTTTGAGCTAGGCAATTTTGCTCTAGTGCTTCACTTATATCTTTTTAGAGCACGACGATGGCTTTATTTTATAGAAATTGTTGAACTCTCATGCTTCACTTATATTATTTTGAGAGTCTCTTTAAACCGCATGGTAATTTGCTTAGGTTATGAATTTAGTCTTAATATGATAGGCATCCAAGAAGGATATAATAAAAACTCTCATATAAAATGCATTGAATACTAATAGAAGTTTGATTCCTTGCACTTGTTTTGAGATATGAAGATGGTGGTATTAGAGTCATGCTAGTGAGTAATTGTGGATTGGTAAGAATACTTGTGTTAAAGTTTGTGATTCCCGTAGCATGCACATATGGTGAACCATTATGTAACGAAGTTGGAGCATGACATATTTATTGATTGGCATCCTTTGTGTGGAGGTCATGATCGCGCGATGGTTAACTCCTACCAACCCTTCCCCTAGGAGCATGCGCGTAGTACTTTGTTTCGATAGCTAATAGACTTTTGCAATAAGTATGTGAGTTCTTTATGACTAATGTTGAGTCCATGGATTATACGCACTCTCACCCTTCCACCATTGCTAGCCTCTCTAGTACCGCGCAACTTTCGCCGGTGCATTACGCCCACCATATACTGTGGGAGTCCTCGACTAGGGGGTCCTCAGGCGTCCGGTCTATTGGATGTGGGCTGGGCTGATGGGCCATCAAGATACAAGACAGAAGATCACCTCTCGTGTCCGGTAGGGACTCCCGTATGCGTGGATGACAAGTATAGGTGGCCGGATATGTTATTCCTTTCTGTAAAACCGACTTTGTACAACCCTAAGCCCCTCCGGTGTCTATCTAAACTGGAGGGTAGATCAGAGGCAGGATCATAACATTGCTAGGCTAGCCGATCTAGGGCTAGCCGAATTGATCTCGAGGTAGATCAACTCTTGTAACCACTACAAAAAATACACTTCCGTGATGATACATGTTTGTCACAGTAGGTCACGTTTTCTGTCATGCATGTACATCCATGACGATTTTATGACAGAATCAAGATAGTCATACCTGTGCTGTCGTAGAAGTGTTCCATGACATTACCAAAATTATCATCATGGAAGTGTCCACTTCCATGACGATAAATCACGTGTCACAGAAGTGCTTTCGTCAAGGGTGACCGACACGTGGCATCCACCATAACGGAACGCTGTTAAGCTATCGGGTCGGGTTTTGGATCCGATAACCCGTTAAAAGCCCCGACCAATGGGGATTTTCCATGTGTAAAATCATCATTGGCTGGAGGAGACACGTGTCAGCTCCACGTTGGCACAGGTGTCACTCATCCAATGGGCCAGACATGCCTATGATATGTTGACACGTGGACTGGCCCATCAAGTTTAAATGGGCCGGCCCAACTAAAGGCCCACAAGATTTTGAGGACCATAATGGGCCGGCCTAGCTAAAGGCCCGTGAGATTTTGCGAACCATAATGGGATGGCCTAGTTAAAGGCCCACAAGATTTTGCGGGCCATAATGGGCCGACCCAGGTAAAGGCCCACAAGATTTTTGTGTGCCATAATGGGCCGGCCCAGGTAAAGGCCCACAAGATTCTTGCGGATCATAATGGGCCTTTAACTAAAGGCCCATGAGATTTTGCCGACATTAATGGGCCCGCCCAGCTGTAGGCCCACAAGATTTTGACGACCCTAGTAGGCCGGCCCATTAACTGACTGCCATGTTTTGGGCCAAATGCCGGCCCATATTTCTTCCGGCCCATTAATGGCCTGCCACGTTCCGGGCCTAATAATGGCCCATATGAGATCCGGCCCGTTAAAATCCTACCATGTTCTGGGCTAAATTATGGCCCAGATCAGGTCCGGCCCTTTAAGAGGCTTTGGGCCCACTTGCTAAAGGCCCATTTATTAATTCGGCCTGATATTAGTTTCAGCCTGTTAAGGGTCCGTTTAACATTTCGTCCGTATATTAATTTTGGCCTGTTAAAAGCCCGTCATATAGTTGGGCCTAACTACGGCCCGGTTTGCATCCGGCCTGCTCGCAGCTGATATCTGATTGGGCCAAACAAGGACCGAGACAATTTTGGCCTGTTAAAAGCCCGTGATTTGATTCGCACATTCAAGGGTCGGGGTCCATTTCGGTCTGCTGCTGGCCCGTGAGCTGTTCGGCATGTTTCAGGCCCAACCTACTTCTCAGCCACCTAAAAGCCCATTGAGTTTTCTTGCGAAAAGAGGGTCGAGGTTTACTCGGCCTATTAAAGGCCCTTATCTACTAGTGGGCCAGTTTACTTTTGGCCGTTTAACGGACAAGAATGATGGGGCCCATGATGCGGATCATACATCGTGATTGCATGACGGCCCGATTATGTACCGTAATTTTATGGTTTGGCCGGTTTACTGCGAAGACATGATATATAATACAGTAAAATAACTGCAACATTATGAATAAGAAAAAAACTAGACTATACAATAAAGAAATTACGGCATATTACATCCACTGGGCATCAAAGTTCGCCACTAATGTAATAAAGCACAAATAGACAGCAGATTACATACACTGGGCATCAAAGATCGCCACCAGTACAAATAAACACGCCGACAAAATAATATACAAAACCGACAGCACTTCAATAGAGTTCAAGAAAGGTTAGCCCTGCTGGGGAGCTGCAGCGCAAGCAGCTGAGCAAGATGATGAGACTGCACTTGTTCAACACTTATATCTTCCTCACTCTGAAAGATAAACAAGCAGACATAGGACAGGTTTTGCACATAAAAGTATCAGTGCTGACAATTCATCACATTTCTTACTGACGAATAAAGTGACACAGTTTAAAATTGCATTAACACAATATGGTATTGTTCAGGTCAAGACATGGCAGGAAATGACATTGTGAAGGAGTTGGCAGCTTCATGACACCACTGGATTACAGATCAAGAACTCATAAGTATCAATGGTTAGTGTGCTGTCAATTTAACCCATTTCAGAATGGCAAATAAAGAGACAGTTTAAATAATAGTAGAATGATATGACATTGTTCATAGTTAAGACATTGCAGAATATGACATTATGCTATAGTGGGTAGGTTCACCACACTACTGGATTACGGATGAAGAACAGAAGCATACATGCAGTGCAAAAGAAGATCACTTGCTCTGTATAGTTTAATTTACATGGTATGAAGAAGGAACTTGGTTGTACAACTGAAAACTTAAATTGAGAAGGACAAACATTTGTTTATGAACTACATAATAAACTTTAAACATGCAATTTGATGCAAACACCAAAAATAAATAGCTGTTGCAATCATGCCTAACCAAATATACACAATAAAGTTTTAAGGCTTGAGAAGGACAAACTTACATTACTAGTGAAGACAGGCTCTATAAATCCCTTGTCCATGCTGATGGGGGGGGGGGGGAAATTCAAGAAGTTTACCACATAATCTTCTTCATAAGCATTTCCTTTATTCTACATTTTGTTAAGAGTAAATATAGATGTGATAATATACGAAAAAAGGAGAATATTTAAGATAAGATGAAGAGTGATGCTACATAACCAAGTAGCTATAAATGTATGTGCAGCGATACAGGCAAAAGGCACAGCCAAGAG
>NC_041385.1:657475058-657480713 GCF_002162155.2 Triticum dicoccoides
AAAAATGGAGAATATTTAAGATAAGATGAAGAGTGATGCTACATAACCAAGTAGCTATAAATGTATGTGCAGCGATACAGGCAAAAGGCACAGCCAAGAGCAATGCACAACTAAACTTCTTCAGTACCAACCTTATGGTAAGAGTAAATATAGATCTGATGTGTAGAAAATGGAGGGCAAAGGAAAATAAGCTGCAGAGCGATGGTACATGAACAACTACCGGTCAATATAAGTACACTGATAAAGGACAACATGTACTTACAAGAACAATGTAGAGCTAAAACAATTCATTGGCATTGGATATATTCTACACTAATGTAACCATCCATACAGATCAGATAATTTGGAGTGAACAATTGATAAGCAAGCTATCATGCATACTGCTGTCACATAATGAACCAGGTAGGTATGCAAGTACAGTGATACAGGACAACAGGTACTAACAAGAGCAAAGCAGCGGGCAACATATTTGCGATATCCTGTCGTTCTTTTCAAACCGAAATTCTTCTTCGAGCATATTTCATGCAAAAAAGATCCATAAGGCACATGCGGAAAAGTAGAAGTTCAAATTGTCATGTGATTTCATAGAAAGTACCTCATCCTGGGAACGAGACCAGTGCATAACAAGGTTTTTCCATTCAATGTCTTCTAAATTTAGCACAGGAGACTTCACCGGAAATTCGTTTATAGACTTGCCATCAAAGTGTGATTTTCTCAGGTAACACCGATACTACTGCAATGCTTCCTTGAAAATCACAAGAAAGCTTTGCTCGTCATGACTATCCAGATTGACCCTCGCCTAGTTACAACAATGTAATGTAAATCATTGACGTGTTCAATCAGCAGAAAAAAGGAAAATAATAACCATGAATAATAGCACTTACACGTAAGTTGGACAGGAAGATGTGAAAATAGTGTTTGTCTTCACTATAATCTTCCCATGATGGGAATATATGCATGTAGTCCCTAACAACATTGAAAGAATTGTCTTTTAAACTGGGAATAAATGGAATGGGGTTCCAATCTGCAGGAATTGGCCGTCTCTGTAGTAGGGATAGGTCTTCGGCCGGTGGACTTGCTGTACTTTTTGCTGGAGTGGGATTTTTCTATGGTACGGCTGCTGCTATAGCAAATGAAATCGGTATACCTTTTGCTGGGGTGCAGGTCCTGTGTGGTGGGGCTAGTGGTGTGGCCAGTGAAGTATGGGTACAGTCTGCTGGGGTCGGTCCTACATTTTGTGTCACTGGTTGTCCAACCAATATAAGTGGGGTGCTGTCTGATTTCTCCGGCACCACCACGTTTTTCAAGGACTTTGCTGGTGCTCCTCCAGGTTCGGCAATCACCCTCTTCCTTTTTGATGTATGATGCACAAGAACATCATTTGAGTGGAAAAACATGGTATGATGATAGATGGAATATGTATTGATAATGGATGAGCATGGCATCTCGACATATATGATGAGTAAACTAAGCAGATGGCGGTGCAACAAAGTAGAAGAAATGCAAGACAACATATGCAAGATACGCGCAATCAATAAAACCTTGCCAAATTAGAACATGCACCTTGATGGGTGAACAGGATAGGCCATCTGCCTTTGACTCCTCGAGGTTAGAATAGTCATTAGGATGATATTCTGAACAAGAATCAGCAGGTGGGGAGCGTATGAGTTTCATTGCATCCAGAATGGCACTCAATGCCTTGGTGCCAATTTTGTAAGTCATTGCAGTGTACCACAATATTCTTATGATGCGCGGATTATGATATTCACTGTAATTGCGTATAATATCTGAGAACCATGAAAACATAAATAGTTGTGAGATTATCTTTGTAATGCAGATGATATTCTAATATAGGGGCGCCCCTATAAACACTTGTGTGCTACACTGGATTCTGATGAGAGAGCTCATTTGTGTTGTAATATGGTGTGTGCATTTATATAATCTGGCACAAGTACACAAAAAATAGGCTCCAGAAGGAAGGATAGTTGGCAGATGATAGGTTCATAATATACTGTATAGAGAGTTTATTGCCAAACCATGATAACAAGAGCACACAGCAACTAGGCATATCATAGTGTACATAACAGGGTACACCATAACCATGATATATAAATCGGGAAAGTGGAACTGGCTTGAAAATACAGTGTTGTATTGCCGCTAGTAATTGAAAGCCTATCGATCACGTACAGGCTAGCTCTATCAGTTGTTGACTGCAGATGTCCCTGCGCCCCTTCCTGACAAGGAACATACTGTACGTACTAAATACAGAATAAAAAAAGAGGAACATGTTAAAGAACAGAAGAGGAAGCATATTCTTGATGTTCCGCTTCATTGCATACAATGTTGGTTGCCCACTCATGATGAATCACAGCGCCCAAAGAAATGCAATTCCATGTTGTCTCTCTATATGTGGCAATTTTGAACAAGAGTCATTAGGATCATATTCTGAACAAGAGTCAGGTGGGGAGCGTATGATTTTCATTGCATCCAGAATGACACTCAATGCCTTGGTGCCAATTTTGTAAGTCATTGCAGTGTTTAGCTTCAAGAGTGGACTGATGCTAATGCGACACACAACAGTTACACAGATCATAGTGTAGATATAACGGGAAAACCTTAAGCATCATAGTAAAATTAGCAAAGTGGAACTTGCTGGAATATATGTGCTAGTATTGCGGTACGGCTAGAAAGGCTTCGGATACCAGCTCTCTTCAAGTGAAGGTGCGGTACTGTTAATATCAGTGCAACTCTCAAAGGCGACACAACTCCCCACATTTCCTTGCTATTCTTATAGGATTCAAGTGGGCAGGCCACTACAAATCCTATTCCTATGTTTACAAAATCCTACGAATCAAAGAGGCTCAAAGTGTCCATCACAACCGACCCTATAGACCTCTACACTGCAAATGTCCCTGCTCATCTTCAGTACAAGGAACATACTGTACTACTATCATACTCCCTCCGTTCCAAAATATAGGTCTTGGTAGAGATTTCCACTACGGATCACATACAGATGTATCCAGATACATTTTAGAGTGTAGATTCACTCATTTTGCTCCATATGTAGTCCATGGTGGAATCTATACAAAGACTTGTATTTAGGAACGGAGGGAGTGCATATTAAAGAAGAACGGAAGAGGAACATGGTAAAGAAGAGCAAGCAGATTTTGGATAATAAAATGTTGGTTGCGTAGTGCCCACACATGATGAACCAGAGTGCATTAAGAATGCAACTCCCAGCTGTCTCTCGACCATTTCAGGCGGTTGGATGAAGATCCTATGTCTCCTAACCCTTCTTCTTCCTCGTCTCTGATTCTTCCCATACAGAACACCGCATGGGCCGCTGGCCGGACCATCGACCCCCATCGCCTGTGTTCCTCCGCCACCCCCACCCCCACCCGTGTCGAGTTTTCTTCATTCGGCGAGGCCCCACAACCACCCGAGCCCCTTCATTCGCACGGGCCAACTCCGGCGAGCTCTGTAAAATCGACTGACCCAATTTTGAAATTTAGTCTACTGTGATTTAACTAGTGTGGAATATAAAAGGGGAAAACCATAAGCATTGGGAGTGTAGTGTTGAGCTTGCCATGGCGGATCTGAAGGTGCAAACCGGACGAAGGCAACTTCGCAACCAGGACAAGAAATCAGAGTAAAGTAGTGGCGATCTATTTTCTTGCTGTGATAAATAAGTTGAGCAGATACGAAAGAGTACCGCCTCTGGTGCGGCGCCGTGTATGCATCTGTTGAGAATTTGACGGTGATGCGGTAGCGATGGCTGTCGGCAGCGTGGAAGCAGATCTAGGAGGGTAGACAGTGGCGGCGGGGCATGGTGGACGAGACGGTCGTAGGAGCGACACCGACAAGGTGGACGACGATGGGGATGAAGCGAGAGGACGGGATGCAAGGATCCCGGTCCGAAGCCGTGGATGAGAGAGGTCGATCTCTTGTAATGGACGGCGGTGTCGGGGTATCAGCTCCGGCATGGTAGAGGAGGACGGCGGTGGATGGGGTGGCGGACGTCGGCGGACGGAGGAGGCTGGGGTGGAGAGGGTGCTTTGGCGCCCACGGAGTATGAATGGGGAAAAGGGAGGTAGAGAGGAAGGGGGGAACCATGTATTCAGGGCGCGCTTGTCTCAAATGCGAGGAAATTTACAAACTTAGCCCCCATTTCAAATTTCCTACATCACAACAATATTAGTCGGTTGGGGATAGGACGGTAATCTCGCATACACCGAATATTTGCCGACGAGAGTTTGTTTTTGGCGCCCACTGTATATGAATATGAATCTGGGAGGGAGTCAATTTCGGCCCAGGACACACTGTGTTTTGGCGCCCACCGTGTATGAATCCGGGTGAGAGGCGGTTACGTCACATTTGGGTGAAGTTACAAACCTACCCCTATCGAAACCTATAGAAATCCAGCAGATAGGCTTTGCATGGTAGGGATAGGCAGTAGTAATTTCCATCTCGCAGATTTTGGTTTCGGGCGGTTACTGCGACTTTCCCCGCTTCATTCAAATTTTGCAGAGTGCACGTTACCATGCCAACTCAATTCGAATCCCGTTTGTATTCTATTTTTTTCGGGCGGGATCCATTTTCAATTGGAATTACATTCTATATACATCATTTTTTTATATATACTTTCAAAAGCACAACAAAGAATTCTGCTCCTTTATATATATAATATGATTTACAAATACAATGATCACAAAATCTTAAGGTTGAATTCAAAAAAAATTGACCAAATTATGTTCTACTAAAATGTATGGACAAGTAATATCTACATATTAAATAACATAGATCTGCGTGAATTCATATGAGTATGCATGTTTGATAGATCAATTTTGGTTCGAGTATGGATTACATGTATCATCGTCTCAAATTCAAATATTTGAATCCCTTTTATGTTCATTCCTTTCACGCCCATCTCTCTCCCATGCATGCTCCTTCATGTAGGTATCACTCTCTTTTCTCCAGCTCACTCGCGGGCTCACTTCATGTTTCTCCAATCCTCGCAAACATGGTCTCTCGACGTCTCCCTTGAGAAGTGTCATACTCTCCCTATCATTATACATTACACGGTTTTCATTATCTCTCACGTCTCTACTGTTCTCTGGTATCACTCGGTACCTAAGCTTTCTTTTTCACCGCCACACACACAGTCTCCACTCGTCTTTCACTTTGTCTTTCTCTCTATGGAATTCTCTCACACATCCTATATGTCTCTAGATATGACTCATACCACTAAAATTACTCTCTCTCTCTCTCTCTCATGTAGACACAACATTTGTTGCGATCTCCTTTTCGTCTCCATCCCAGACTGACATTATTCATTTGTTTACCGATCAGACAACCCCCCATCTCTCTTTCTCTCTCACAGACGCACACATGCAACTCCTGCTTCCACTCCCCTTCCCGACTACCGTCTCTCTCTCACACACACAAAACTCTCGCTTTCGCACCCCGACACGTATTTATCTCACAAACATTTACCGACTAGCCTTTAGATAGGTTTATACACCCGCACACTCGCGCTTCAACTCCCCTTCCCGACTACCGTCTCTCTCTCTCTCACACACACACACAAAACTCTCGCTTTCGTACCCCGACTCGTATTTCTCTCACAAACATTTATCGACTAGCCTCTAGATAGGT
>NC_041385.1:657481065-657571484 GCF_002162155.2 Triticum dicoccoides
CTCTCTCTCTCACACACAAAACTCTCGCTTTCGCACCCCGACTCATATTTCTCCCACAAACATTTATCGACTAGCCTCTAGATTGGTTTATACACCCGCAAACTCGTGCTTCCACTCCCCTTCCCGACTACCTTCTCTCTCTCACACACAAAACTCTCGCTTTCGCACCCCGACTCGTATTTCTCTCACAAACATTTATCGACTAGCCTATAGACAGGTTTATACACCCGCACACTCGTGCTTCCACTATCACATACATGTCTCTCTCCCGCTCCTTGTATCTATGTAGATTTTTCTTCCCTTCTTGAGACACGCCCTCTCGATCATGCACACACACACACTATCGCCTCATTTTAAGTTGATACCTATCACACACACACTCCTTGTGTCTTTGTCACACATGCACTCTATCCTCCTCCACTCTCCCTCTCTCTCACACACACATAAGCTTTTTGCAACAACTAGCAAGATGCCCATGCGTTGCACGGAACATCAAGATGCATTTTTATGAGTAGTTTATCTTGTGGGGGGAAAGGGTGAACGAGGGAAGGCCTTATTTGCAAATGTGGAGAGGGGTGTGGGTATCTTTTTGCAAAATTGCCATAGTTTCCTTCCTATCCGTCAGATATAGATCGGACAGGCTATATTGCAGGATGGCAGGCACACCATCATCACCGACAATGCTTTTTATAAGAGCAGAAAATAGAGTTGGTGATGATGGTGGGCCTGCCATCCTGCAATGTAGGTCATCCAATTTATATCTGACGGATAGGAAGGAAAATATGGCAATTTACCCACACTCATCACCACATTTGCAGATAAGGCCTTCCCTCGTTCATCCTTTTCTCCCACAAGATCTTGATGTTCCGTGGAACGCACGGGCATCTTGCTAGTAAGAGTAGAAATTAGACATATACCACTTCTCAAATCTTGAAACCAACAACATTCCTCCCTTATCTCATCAAAACCGCCAAAGGAATATATTTTGAGTGAAACATAACATATTTTTAGTGATATACGTATTTCAAAACTAGACTTTTTTTTATATCAAATTGGTGAATATGTATTATTCTACTTTGATCGTGTGGCAACGCATTGGCACATTGCTAGTAGTTATTATAATTTTTTGCACACTAGACAAATGGTGGAGTACATATACGAAGAGAAGAGGCACACGCACACAGTCGGCCTCTTGCTGTCTCGCACACATAGTGTTACATAAAGGCAACGTTAACAAATAAACCCTAAAACCCTAGGTGCACGATTGCTGCATTGGCGGGTACCGGGTACGTGGTGGAGCACCTTTGTAGGAATAGTCAGCTCGCGTGATAATTTGATCCGTAGGAGTTGATGGTCGGGACCACAGGTGAACGACTTGGAGGCGGTGGCTCGCTAGTTGCCACAGATCGAGTAGCCACGTTTAAAATATCATTTTTTAGCGGGGTTAAGAGTTCCGATTTTCAATGGCACGTTATAAGTACTAAGTAGTTTTTAGAACAATTGGTATGGAGCAAAAATGGAATTCATAGTACTACGTACGTCCTTGGCGTATGGTTGTATGGGTTTATGTTGCGAGATGGTGAACCTGTTCTAGGGCAAATACTATGGTTTAGATTTAGATGCTGGTTTTCAGTAATGAAAATCGGAAGGGGAAACCCTTCTTTGATTTTTAAAAAAACTACTACCTCCATTCTGGTTACTAGTCCCCATCGTATTTTGGGTCAAAGTTTGTCCATGAATTTTACTCGTAAAATGTGAATGGAAAACGAGATTTTGTTATACCCAAACAAAAAAAGGACTGGAGGGGGTGATTGCTCTGACACGGACGCGACCTCTCATAGTGCAGGCATTGAACCGATGCGCCGACCAAGAGGGCCCCACTCGCTGCAGGCCCGGCTGAGCACGCCTCCTCGCCGTGTGCAACCAGCTTAAGACTGCTTCATCTATTATTGTTTGGAAAGTAATTGCTGTTATGACATGACCCGAAAAAATATATTTTGTGCCACATCAGTAGATGCACGGACATCACAACAGGCATGCTGACTGGATAAACATTTGAACCTAGCTATTATGAAGGAAATTTTGTATTGACAACAATTTTAGATAGCAGGAGACGCCTAGCCTGCTCTGCCTCTGCTAGCTTATTTCTGGCTTCTTCCATCTCTTCTTTGGCTTGGGTGAAGAGAGCATCTGATTACTCTTTTCTCTTCTTTAGGAACTCAGCTACATTCTCAAGGGCTAATGCATGCTTTCTTTCAGCCTTTACTAGAGCCACGAGGACACGAACAACTGACGACTCCACCGGGCTTGTGTGTAATCCAACATCATCTGGGAATTTGCACCTTGTGTCTAATCCAGCATCATTAGGGAACTGGCACCTTGTGTGTAATCCAGCCTCATTTTGGAAGCATGATATCGAGGTTGACCATACTTCCCTCCTCGCAGGAACTGCATCCTGACATGAAGTTACTTCTTTTTTAGATCAATACTCAGAGCAACCTAGATCCATTTAGTAGAAGCCAGATAAACAGAACTCAGAGAAGTGAATTCGAAAGGAAAAATATAGAAAAACAGACTACAAGGTGAGAACACCCACTTCCTACATCAAGCTAAAAACGAAAGCATTAAGACGATTAAGACTCTTCTTATTACACATCGAAGAACGCCAGGCTTAAGAGAAACAGAAACTACAACATATACACATCAAAGAACACGAGGCTAAACGAAAGTAATTTAAAGGGTGTTATTTACCAAAGCTCGTTTTACAGGTTTGGTGCAGCTCCTCTTTAACTTGCCACGCTCCTTGAAGATGTCCCCAATATCCCGTGTTTGGTCTTCATTGCTACTGTGCATGTTTGCACTCGTGGTTTTAAAATATCAACATGACAAGAAAAATATACTACTAGTAATACTCGCGCATCTTGTGGGCAACATTAAAGCACTCGTCTGCCATCTTAGAGCATCTCCAACAGAGAAACGCGCGGCGTTTTAAAAAAGCGTTTACAGTGCTGACATTGAGAAGTAGATAGACTAGAGAGTAGAGGATAGTTCTCAGCATTAATAGATAAAAAAATAATTAATTCGACTACTCCTCGTCGTCTGACTCCTCCTCGGTGATATCCTCCTCCAACGTCTGAGTGTAGGCGTGAAGATACCAATCGTCGTCGGATTCCCAGGGCGATGCTGCTCCTAGCCTCATGTTGAATTGAGCGTCCGCTTTTCGCCTACGCTTGTCCTCGCGATAGGCGGATTGCTCCGCCCTCCTCTTATCCCTCTCCACCCTCCTTTGTGCGTAGAACTCATGCTCGTTGATGATGTCCTGCGGGAAGTGTTGGTGCCACAGCGCCATGGCTTCCTCGTCCATCTCGGTGATGCCGAGACGGTGCTCCCGCCTCCGGTTGTCGCGACGATCCTCGTCGGTGCTAAGCCACGGCAGAGGCGCGAGCTCCTACGCTTGCTCCCGCGTCGGCACGTTGGGGAAGTTCAATGTTTTATGAGGCCACCGGAGGCGCCACGCCGCCGTGTCGTACGCGCGGGCGACCTCGTTGGTGGTGTCGAAATTGCCGAGGCCGAGGCGCATCCGGCGGAACTGGATCTCGGTGGAGAAGCCGCCGGAGGGGCGCGCACGGACGCCACAGTATCTCCATGTTTCCCGGTGACGCGGCGGCATGGTGGCACGGCGGCGGCGAGGCGAGAAAGAGCAGGGAGAGAGCGGTGGCGAGGCACAGAGCAGGGAGAGAGCGGTGGCATGGCAGAGAGCGGTGGGAGGGCGCGCCGGACGCCGCGCACCAAAACTAGCACAGCGCGATACAGGAGCGACGCACAATTACAAGCTGATATTCTGTTGGACAATGGAGGCAATAACCAAATACTTTTACAGGAACAATAGCACCCAGGAAATTTGAAGGGTAGGTATGAACAAAATTGGAACTACACACGTACTGCTAAGTGATTCAATACACACATTATCAATCAAGGAGGAGAACGATGGTTGCGGCGGCCTCTGTGAGTCATGGTCGGCAACGGGAGTCAGTTCATTGTCCACGACGGTGGTGCTTCTGCGCTTGGCGTCAGCTTCCGGGAAGCAGATCCAAGACCATGGAAGACGATTCCGGGGAAGAGGCTCCGTGTACGAGGATGACGGTGGACCGGCTCCAGTGCGGCGTACGAGGTCATCGATGAGGCAGATGCACTGTGGTGGACGAGTGCGCCGATGTAAAGGGGATGAGCACGAAGGCTGCAGTGCCATGGAGAAGTCTATTTTGCGGTGGGGATAGAAAATGGGGAGTATTCAGGTGTACTACTCTGGGTGCCGGGGTGGGGTTGGCTCGGTAGGGTGAACCTAAATTTACGAAAACAGCCCCCTACCAAGCATCATCCGTAGGCCTATTCCGATGGCTATGATGGTAACTTCCCACTGCTCGAATCAGGGTCGCGTGAGATTTTCCCGCCGACCTCAAAATTTTGTGACACTGAACTCCCCGCGTGGCGTGTTGAGTGATTCGACTAAGGGGGTGTTTGGTTCCAGGGACTTTTTTGTGTTGGGACTAAAAAAATTCCCTAGCAAACCAAACAGGGGGGGGGGACTTTTTTGGGACTTTTTGCTCAAAGTCCTTAGAAGCACCTCCTTGAGAGTCTTTTTCAAAAAGTCCCAGGGACTAGAAAAAGTCCTAGGACTAGAGAACCAAACACCACCTAAGCAACTAGTGAGTAGTACTAGTAAACTCTGCATATTAGGTTTGACCGAAGTCAAACTTCCTAAAGTTTGACCAAGTTTATAGAAAAATATAAACATTTACCATAACAAATATGTATGATGTGAAAGTACATTCAATAATGAATATAATGGTATTTATTTGTTATTGTATATGTTAATATTTTTTGTTATAAGCTTTCTGAGAGTTTACAAAACTTGACTTTGACCAATGCTAATACGCGGACTTAAATAAAAATGGAGGGAGTACACATTTGTTTTCTTAGTTTGTAGTGAACTAATCATTTGTTGAAATTGTGAAATAAATATATTAGGCTATACAATTCAATAGTTACAATCATTGTCGAATCCCAAGATGTATATAAGGTCTATAGTACTTCACAACATGCTCAAACTCACATAATCCCAGTCAAATGAGAATCTAAATGCATTTCATAGTTATTACTTTGTAGGATGCAACAAAACCAACCATAACTCTACATCAGCCATTATAGAAGCAACATTTTGAACATATCCCAATGTGTGAATGAAACTTGTAGAGAGAGCTTGCGAAGATGGAGCAGATAGGGTGGGAAAGATTGTATGTATGTGGACGAGAGAGTAGGAGACAAACCTAACGAGACAGGGGAGAGAGATAGAGAAAGAAAGAGAGAGGAAGAAGTTAGGTGTGTGAGAAAGATGGAGACATGTAATATATGTGAGATGCATGTGCATCCAGATTTTGTATACGTGGAAGGAGAAGAGACAACATGTTTGATGAGAGAGCTGGAAAAACATGGACGAGAGGGGAAGGATCTCGCGGGTTGATGGATTGATAATTTTGTGCGGGGGAGAGAGGGATTGGTAATTTTGAGTGTGTGAGAGAGAGGGTGGGGGAGGACTCAGTCAGCCGTCGTCACATCATCCCGCTTCCAAATGGCCCCGCATTCTCTAGTGCGGTGTGGTCGCCGTCTTTGATCTCCTCGATGCCCTCTTTGAAGATTGAGGTGTTGTGCATGTTGGGGTGCAAAGAAGCACAAGCGAGAGTGGTCGCCATATAACCTTGGATGGTGATGAATTGTGTGCTTGGGGGAGTGTGTGTGTGTGTGTGTGTGTGTGATATTGAGAGAAAACAAACCTAAGGAGAGAAATGGGTATTCACGAAGAGATTGTGCGGGCCTTGAGGTGGGCAGGGGCCGGGTGAGGGTGTCAAAATGTATGCATTGATGCATGTGTTACATGCGATCGTGCGAGAGACAGACGAATCGAGAGAGATGGTTGTTGTGTTACGTATGCTCCTCTCTCCTCTCTCTCTCTCTCACACACACAACTAAACTAGAAGACCGTTCTCTCATGTATACACAACGTATCGGCATCTGTCTATGTCTCACTCATGCATGATCATTTGCACATTCACACCTCTCTATGTCTGTATCACACGCACACCGTCTCCACATTGCCCTTCCGCCACAACACACATATGGACACATGCACACGTTCTCTCTCAGTCAGACACACAAAATCAGTATTAAAAAAACTAGGGCGCACCTAAAACGTCCAAATCCAAATAAACACGAACTGGAGGTAAATTCAAATATATGGAAATATTGCAGCATCAAGAACTTTTCCAGGAAAAAAAGTTGAGTAATATTCGAGGATTGTTTTCACACACACAAAAAGGTTTGGTGGATGTCCTTCGAGCGCGACACGGTGACACACCGTTCGTTCGACCGCGCGGCCGCGGTTCACGCGCTTGCACAGGATTCCGTATCGTGGCTGTGGTATTAACTAATAAAAGTGCTGCCTAAGTCTAATGTTTACATGTACTAGTACAGTTTTCTTTTAAGTCTGACCAACCTTATATAAAACTAAAGTAAGCTCCCATCCGCGCACTCATGAATATGCCGTCGCCGTCGTTGTGCATGCCGGCGCCTGTCTGCTCCGGCCAACAATTTCTCGCCCATCACCGCCGTGTCGCCGCCATCCTTGTGCCATGAAGCTGAAGGCTCGCCCGCTCACATCATTTGCAGTCCCTCCTCACGATGCCGCCACGCTGCTAAGCACATGAGCAGCTGGTGGAGCCGCGTCTATGCACGCAGCGTATGGAGAGGAGGACGAGCGCGTGCTCCAGCACGCCGGTGAGGAGGAACTAGCTTGTCATTATCGTCTCTGCCCGCACGGAGGAGGCGCGCATGGTGGCTGTCACGGCGGAAGCCGGTCGCGCGCTTCGAGCCCGCAAACCGGGTGCGGACGCGGAATCTACCTTCGAGACCTCGAATGCCACGTGGATCCTACAATCCGAAGGAGCAATTTGGGTCAGTCGACTCCTGTGAGCCGTTTGATGCAACATGGATGGCTAGAAGGGCTTCTTCCACCTCTTCTGCCGTCTTCTTCCTTCGCTCCGTCAAACTTCTTTCACAAATCGACTGACCCAAATTATACTACTAGTACGAACATATTAAGTACAGTAGGAACACGAAGATACGAGCAGTAGTACCAATTGCAAGAAGAACAGTAGTAAGACATAGTACTAGTACTACTGTACGTACTAAAGAGTTCAAATAACGAGAAAGAACATAAACATAGTTCTGCTGGGGCCTCAGCACAACACACCCTTGAAAATAAACTAAGCAACTAGTCCACTTGACACTGCAGTAGAACCAGCATGAGCGACAACACTGCCACCTACTTGGAGTCCGAGTCCACGTCCTCGACTTTGTCCTCGTCCCTTCTCCTCTTCCTCTTCCTCTTCGCTGACGCTTCTTTGCTTGAACCGGACACTAGGCTCTGCTTCTTCATCCAACCCTTGAAGATATTTAAACAAAGGTAGGCATCCATTGCTACGTACAGGATGTGATCTTCATCTAATGTCTTCGACTCCCATGCATGATGAAACTCGTGATGGGGTTTCTTCAGTTTAGCATACGAAGGATCGATCATGGCTGCTGCCAGGGTCAGCATTGAAGGTTGAGAGGAGGACACCAGCCTTGCCTTCTGGAGATCGAAGGGCTGGCCTACAACGAGACCTATCCGACGCAGGACATCACTGTCGTTCCTAAAGCCTACAATAACGAATTTCACTCTTTTGTCCTTGAGGAAGTTCTTAAAATCCTGGCACTCAACGTCGGCATGGCATATGTGGTAGACCAAGCAAACATTATGTACGCAAACCTGGATCACGGCGGGCTTCTTCCTCTCTGCCTCCTTTAGAATCTTCTCTCTTTCTAGGATTGTGGTGTACTCAACATCTAGCCCAGCGACCCACTCATCTGTTGAACTGTTGAACATGCGTAGGAAATGAGCAAGGCATGCTTTCACCGTCACGGATCCACGTGTGTAGATGATGATGAACTCATCGCCAGTGATGGCTCTAACCTGGTACTCAGCGGCGACCATGGAGATTTGGGAGGCCATGGATTTTGGAGGAGGGTTAGGAGAAGTTGAACTGTTGTACCCCGCAAAAAAAATGGGAGCGAACTAATGTGAAAGGACGGGACGACTGGGAGCGAACTGTTGTAAGGTAGAAGACGGGGACAAGTAGGGCGTGCGAACAACGTGGGGTTGCTGGCTTGCCCGATGGATAAACGACTGCAAGCCCCCAAAGAGTTCTCGAGAACTATGCGGGACCCACTAGATGTCATGTCTACTAGACCCATATCGTAGGCCTGGCGGTATAGCTTCTACCTGTTCGCGCGTGGATGTAACTTCACTTAATTCTGTCAACCGTCGCGCCTCACACGACCTTCGCCTCCCTCGCGCGGTCGCGCCCTTTGAGACTTCGACCGACTATAGATGAGCAATTTTTTTTGCCTACTCTACATGCATGACACTCCCTCTGGTCCTTTTTACTCTGGTCAACTGTTTGCAAAGTGTTTGACAAATTTCTACTAAAAATATCAATATCTACAATACTGATTATGATGAGTATAAGAACTACGTTTTATAATGAGTGTAAAAATATTGATTTGACATTGTGAATGTTGATACATTTTTCTATAAGTTTGGTCAAAGTAGAGGTACATTGACTTCAGACAAAACTTAAATGCACAATGCAGACTAGGTCCTCCGTCCAGGTGTGTGCCATGTCCTATCTTGTCATCACAACAAGGTTAGCTATTAGAGTACTACTACCTCCCTTCTAGTTTAAAGGGCTCGATTCAAAAATTTCACCTAATCTTAGCAAGATAGCAGAGGCGATGGAATAGTTTTTGAAGTCTGCAAAAGTACTCAACTAATGCTGTCATTCTTCACAAAAAATGTGTTTACGAATGCATGCATGAACACTAGTTACTCTAACCCCCCTCTTCTTTAATTCTTTGCCACATCAGCATGTTTGCTATTCCCGTGTGCATGAGGCTAGTTGTAATGGTAGTATCATAGCTAGTATCATCCATGTCAACTAGACAATTTTGATGAGGTGTCATAAAATTAAATGAAGAAAAAGAGGCTTGAGTATCATATCATGATACTATATCATAATAAATGATATACTACTATGTGTCATGCATGGTAATAAATAAAGTACTACATGATACTAGTATATGATACTATGCATTAGGGAGGTAGTATCATATGCATGATATTAGTATATGGTACTTCCCATTACAACTAGCCTGATACTACCAGCTAAGATACCACCATTATGGCCAGCCTTAATCATCGCATGCAATAATTTAGTGCACCTTGAAATATGAACATGTGTGGGGCGTGTATGTTTTTAATGACTTGAGACTATACCTAGCCCGGCATGCAAGATGACTTATTATGCACCATTCCCCATACCTGCAGGAAGCCCATTCATCTCCAAATCTTTTCCTCTCCATGTGTGGAAACAATATGCTTGCCAGACTCTCCTTCTCCCTCCGGCGGTCCCACCACTCCACCCCATGTGGAAAAAAAATCTGCATGCATGACTCTCCTCCCCCCACGCTTGTCCAATCCGTTGTGACCAGCAATATTTCCACCCCTTCCCTCCCCCAGTAATTTACTCCAACAAATATGCCCACGTAGCTGTTACATTAATCACACAACGTATCTTTTGGGACGCTGCTTCAGTTACTTAACTGCAGGTGCATTGGGTCACTGACATATGGGCCCAACAAGGGTCTGGCCCACATGTCAGTGACGCAACTGGACCTGCAGTTAAGTCAGTGCAGATCAGTCCATATCTTACGTAGGTGTGCCATTACTCTCTATAAATAATGCGCCTCCCATGGCACTTGGAAGAACGCTCACGTTCATCGCTATCTCCTCCCCCTCCCTCTCATGTCGACCACCATGGCATCACCCCTCTCAAGCCCTAAGCGCCCCTCGCTGCACCGCCCGGACGGTCACGCGTCGCCGTTCCATTCCTCGCCGCCACTAGTCGAGTTGGACACGTCGGTGTTCCACTCGTCGCCGTGACACATCGAGGTGGACGCGTCGGCATTCCCAATCTCACCAGCACGCGCGTCGGAGGACGCGTCGGCTCCCCGCTATGAGGAGAACGCCGCGTCGCCCGCCGAGTGTAACGCCCCAGATTCGTTGCGCCAGGTGTCTACCAGTTATTCGCCGTAGTTGCCATGTCATTTGCTTGCGTGTTGCATTTTATCATGTCATCATGTGCATTTCATTTTGCATACGTGTTGGTCTCATGCATCCGAGCTTTTTCCGCGTTGTCCGTTTTGCAATCCGGCACTCCTATGTCCTCCGGCGTTCCCCTTTTGTCTCCTGTTGTGAGCGGGTGTTAAACTTTCTCGGAATGGCTCGAGGTTTGCCAAGCGTCCTTGGTATACCACCGGTATACCGCCTGTCAAGTTTCGTGCCATTTGGAGGTCGTTTGATACTCCAACGGTTAACCGGATAACCGCAAAAGCCCCTTTCTCTTTGCAGCCCAACACCCCTTCCAAACTGGCCCAAAACCCATCTAACTCCCCTCCATGCTCTCGGTCATTCGATCGCGATCGTGTGGGCGAAAACCGCTCCTCATTTGGACACTCCTAGCTCCCTCTACCCATAAATATGCCCTCTCCCCTGAAATTCGCGGACGAAATTCCCCCCGAAACCCTAGATCTCATCCCTCTCCACGCCGGACATGTCCGACCCGGCCAGACGCATCTGCCGCCGCGCCCCGCAGAATCCCAGGCCGCCACGCGTCTCCACCGCGCCTCCCACCGTGCCGGCCCGCCAGAGCCCATCCGGGGCCCTCCCGGCCCACGCGCGCCGCCGCCGCCTGGCCCGCCCGACCTCCAGCACCCGCGCCGCCGACGCTCGCCCGCGCCGCCGCCGAAATCCAGCTGGCGACCGGCGCTGCCCGGCGCCGCCCCGCCTTCTTCTCCCTCTCCTCTGCTCTCCCTCTCCCTCACCAGCTCTCTCTCTCTCTCTTCAGGTGGCCGCCGCCGCCCGGAGCTCCTCCCGCCGCCGCCGACCACTCCTCGTGTCCGGCTTCGCCGCCGGTGCCCCGAGCTGCCCGGGCGCCCCCGCCTCTCCCCATCGGCCGGCGCCGCCCTCCGCCGCTGAGACCGGACGGATCCGGCCCAGATCCGCCCATCTCCCACAATTCCGGCCACCACCACGTCCATCTCCGGCGAGAACTCCGGCAATCCTCGAAGTTTGTGCGGATCTGGATCCATATGAGGTTGACCCCGGAAATTCCACTAAGTCCCTGTATTTTTTGTCATAATCATGCCATGTTCGTCATGCCGTATTTCTGCATCCGTAGCTCTATTTTGTGCGTGTAATATGTCAAATTGTTCGTCTCAACGAGTACATCATTTCATTCCATTGCATCATATTCATTTGAGCTCATCTTGATGCCTAAATCATTGTTGCAAGAGTGCTTCATGATGTTGTCTGCTGTCTGTTAACAGAACATGCTCTTTTGTCATTTTTGCCATGATTTATGTGTGCATCCTATGAGGTTGATGTCTACATGTGTTTGATCTATGCCATGTCTTCTTTACAGAGGTGCTTACCATGTATTTTTGTCATCAATGTGGTGACTAGCACAAGCATGCAAACTAGGCATCGTGATGTTACTGATTTTAGTGCCTGTTCTGCTGTTATGGTGATGCCATGTAAACATGATGCTACAGAGAGATCCATGCATATTTTGAGATACTTCAGTAAGGATGTTTTGAACATATGGTTATGGTCTATCCATTCCTGCCCTTGGTTGCAATTATGGAGTAGTCTAGCATGTCATTTTCGTGCTCTACTTTTGTTTCAAAATGTTTCCTGGCAGATTGCTTACATGTTATTCAATTTGGCTAAGCTTGTTGTAGTTGATCCTTGCATGCTATGGACTTGTTCTTGCCTTGGTTTCTTTAACAAACATGCCTTCTTACTGTTGGTTGCCTTGCCATGCCATGTATTGCTCTATGGTGAGTGGTACAAGCTGACAAACATGCCTTCATAATTCTGTTTGTCATGTTTGAATCTGTAATATAACTTGCTATGTTTACATGGGTGCCATCATATTTTCTGATCCTTTTTGGCTTATGGTCAGTAAGGGACTTTTGTTCTATGCAATTAGTAGGTTCATGCCATGCCTTTGTTTGCCATGATAAGTTCCTGTAACATGTTGTTTGATAGCTCTAAACATTGCAACCTGATGTTATTTTCTGCAAAGTCTGAACTGTTATTATTTGCAATCTTGCCATGTGTGTTTGAGCATGTTCTAGTGATTTCTGGAGATAGCTCAGTGTTCATGTTTTGTAATGCTTTACCTGTACATCATGCCCATGTCTTTTGTTTTCTTGTTGAGGTCCTGTAGCATGTTGTTTTGATACTTGCAATATGCCTAGTTGCTGTTTTGGACAGATTGTTGCTATAACTTGTTTGTGTGTTGAACTGTTGCTCCGTTTTGAGTGTGCTCTATATGAAACTTGCTTAGTTTTGCATGTAGTTTCATATTATCATGTTGCATCCTTGTTTTGAGGTGTTTGCTTGATGTTTGGGTGCATTTCGCATCAATGCCATGTTTGACTTGTTTTGCTCATATCTTCTAGGCCGTAGCTCCGAATTAAATGAACTTTATATGTAACTTGACTAGAATCTCGTGTATATCATCTTGGTGCATTTTAACTTGCTGTTTAACAACTTGAACATAAGGTTTATTCAGATCTGGACTAACTTCGAAATATGCATATGAGGACTTACCGGAATTGTTATATGTTGTTCCCGGCCTCATTTAAACTTGCCTTGATGTGTTGCTCTTGTATGCATCATCTCTTGCCATGAGTAGCTTCCTGTAGTCTTGTCATGCATCATGCTTTTTTATGCATCATATCTTGTTCATGTGTGATATGTTTACTATGTTGTGTGCTTCTTTTCGATAGTTCCTGTTTCGTTGCGATCGTGAGGATTCGTTCATCTACGCTTGGTTCGGCTTCATCCGTTCATCTTCTTCATGGACTCGTTCTTCTTCCTAGCGGTATTTCAGGCAAGATGACCGCTACCCTGGATCTCATTACTATCATTGCTATGCTAGTTGCTTCGTTCTATCGCTATGCTGCGTTACCTATCTTTTGCTCATCAAGCCTCCCAAATTGCCATGAACCTCTAACCTTTGACACCCTTCCTAGCAAACCATTGCTTGGCTATGTTACCGCTTTGCTCAACCCTCTTATAGCGTTGCTAGTTGCAGGTGAAGTTGAAGATTGCTCCATGGTGGACAGGATTTTGTTGGGATATCACAATATCTCTTATATTATTAATGCATCTATATATTTGGTAAAGGGTGGAAGACTTGGCCTTTTGCCTGGTGTTTTGTTCCACTCTTGCCGCCCTAGTTTCCGTCATAGCGGTGTTATGTTCCCGGATTTTGCGTTCCTTACGCGGTTGGGTGATTTATGGGACCCCCTTGACAGTTCGCTTTGAATAAAACTCCTCCAGCAAGGCCCAACCTTGGTTTTACCATTTGCCTCACCACCACCTATACCTTTCCCTTGGGTCGGCCAACCCGAGGGTCATCTTTATTTTAGCCCCCCCGGGCCAGTGCTTGTCTAAGTGTTGGTCCGAACTGAGCTGCCTGCGGGGCCACCTCGGGGCAACTTGAGGGTTGGTTTTACTCATAGCTAGTCTCATCCAGTGTTGCCCTAAGAACGAGATATGTGCAGCTCCTATCGGGATTTGTCGGCGCATCGGGCGGCTTTGCTGGTCTTGTTTTACCATTGTCGAAATGTCTTGTAAACCGGGATTCCGAGTCTGATCGGGTCTTCCTGGGAGAAGGTATATCCTTCGTTGATCGCGAGAGCTTATCATGGGCTAAGTTGGGACACCCCTGCAGGGTATAATCTTTCGAAAGCTGTGCCTGCGGTTATAAGCAGATGGGAATTTGTTAATGTCTGGTTGTAGATAACTTGACACCAGATCCGAATTAAAACGCATCAACCGCGTGTGTAGCCGTGATGGTCTCTTCTCGGCGGAGTCCGGGAAGTGAACACGGTTTCTGGGTTATGTTTGACGTAAGTAGGAGTTCAAGATCACTTCTTGATCATTACTAGTTGACGACCGTTCTGCTTGCTCTCTTCTCGCTCTTATTTGCGTATGTTAGCCACCATATATGCTTAGTTGCTGCTGCAGCCTCACCACTTTACCCCTTCCTTTCCCATTAAGCTTTGCTAGTCTTGATACCCATGGTAATGGGATTGCCGAGTCCTCGTGGCTCACAGATTACTACAACAACAGTTGCAGGTACAGGTTATGCGATGATCATGACGCGAGAGTGATGTTTACTTGTTTGGAGTTCTTCTTCTGCTTCTTCTTCGATCAGGGGATAGGTTCCAGGTCGACAGCCTGGGCTAGCAGGGTGGATGTCGTTTGAGTTTCTGTTTGTGTTTCATCCGTAGTCGGATGATGCTCTTATGTATTGTGATGTTGTATTCATGTGGCATTGTATGCCTTATGTATGTATCCCCATCTATTATGTAATGTTGATGTAATGATATCCACCTTGCAAAAGCGTTTTAATATGCGGGTCTATCCTTGGTGGGACCTTTGAGTTCCTTTTGGATAGGGTCGCATATTGGGCGTGACAAGTTGGTATCAGAGCCTCAACCGACCCTAGGAGCCCCCTTGATTGATCGTGTAGTTTGGCCGTTGTCGAGTCTAGAAGAAAACCGTTTTCGGAGTCTAGTTATATCGGAGAGTAGGAATTATTTTTACTCCTCATCCCCTTCGTCGCTCTGGTAGGGAATCTTGACGTAGGTGTTTTGAATTACTCCTCTTCTCCTTCAAATTTACTTTAGGATCACGCAGTTGGTTTTCCGATCGTTGGTTCTCAGCTCTTTTGATCCGGTGCATTTCTCATCAAGTTGACTCGAGTCTCTTCATCTTTGAGTTCAATCCTCAGTTGTTTTCTTTCCCACCCGCCCACCCTTCTTCTTCTCGAAACCGGAGTCCGTAATCGAGTATCCATCCTTCTCGTGTGAAGCCTTTGCTTTCTTCAAACGGTGTTTTCTCTTCAAGATATTCATCGATTTCCCCTTCCAAGTTGCTTTTGTTTTCCCGCCCGCCCACCCTCTTATTCCCGGAGCCTGAGTCTCTTTCGAGCATCAATTTCTTTCATGTGGAGCCTCTTTAGTCTTTCGTAAATTGTTTCAATCGGTGAATTCTCCTCTCGTTCGTCATTCTCCATCTCTTTTTTCTTCTCCGGTGGACGCAATTCAAGTTTTCGGGTTGATTACATTCTTTCCCTCGGCTTAAGTGTTTTCCCTGCTCGTTTGCCTCTCGCCATTCAATCATTCCGGAGTTCGGAAGACATCTCAGGAGATCCGTCTGTGTTCGAATTAATTCGAGGTTGTCACCTCATTCAAATATTTCAATTGTTCTGGTGCTTCATCTATCTGTTTCGACATCCCTTTCAAGCGGTGTTATCTCTTTATTGGGCCCTAACCCACATGTCTTTTCCCAGGATCTTACCTGACTCTTCTAATTCCCCCGGAGTTATTCTCAATTCTTTTCAAAGTGTGACGTAAGAATGGATTCCATCAGTCATATGCCTTTCCAAGATCGATTGCAAATCATTTTCATTGTTGGCTCAACCTCTTCGCTTTTCATTCTTCCGGAGGTTTTGTGTTGTTCCTCATCAAGTATCTTTCCATCCTCTCAAGCTCGTGTTCTATTCCTCTATGTTTTAACCGGAGTGATGCCGAAATCCTTTCAGTCTTATTCGTTTCTTATCGCATTCTAACCGGAGTGGTTTCATAGTCTATCTGATTCCGTGATCTTTCGATTATCGTCATTCTCGTCGTTCCTCTCTTATTCTCGAGTGCTCTCGATTCTTTGCTTCTTCTCTTGAGTTCTTGTTTCACCTCTTCCTCTTTCTCTTCCGTCTCGGTCCTAAGATCTCGGGACGAGATCTCTTGTTAGTGGAGGAGTGTTGTAACGCCCCGGATTCGTTGCGCCAGGTGTCTGCCAGTTATTCGCCGTAGTTGCCATGTAATTTGCTTGCGTGTTGCATTTTTTCATGTCATCATGTGCATTTCATTTTGCATACGTGTTCGTATCATGCATCCGAGCTTTTTCCCCGTTGTCCGTTTTGCAATCCGGCGCTCCTATGTCCTCCGGCGTTCCCCTTTTGTCTCTTGTTGTGAGCGGGTGTTAAAATTTATCGGAATGGCCCGAGGTTTGCCAAGCGGCCTTGGTATACCACCGGTAGACCGCTTGTCAAGTTTCGTGCCATTTGGAGGTCGTTTGATACTCCAACGGTTAACCGGGTAACTGCAAAAGCCCCTTTCTCTTTGCAGCCCAACACCCCTTCTAAACTGGCCCAAAACCCATCTAACTCCCATCCATGCTCTCGGCCGTTCGATCGCGATCGTGTGGGCGAAAACCGCTCCTCATTTGGACTCTCCTAGCTCCCTCTACCTATAAATATGCCCTCTCCCCCGAAATTCGCGGACGAAATTCCCCCCGAAACCCTAGATCTCATCCCTCTCCGCGCCGGACACGCCCGCCCCGGCCAGACGCGTCTGCCGCCGCGCCCCGCCGAATCCCAGGCCGCCACGCGTCTCCACCGCGCCTCCCACCGTGCCGGCCCGCCAGAGCCCATCCGGGGCCCTCCCGGTCCACGCGCGCTACCGCCGCCTGGCCCGCCCGACCTCCAGCGCCCGCGCCGCCGACGCCCGCCCGCGCCGCCGCCGGAATCCAGCCGGCGACCGGCGCTGCCCGGCGCCGCCCCGCCTTCTTCTCCCTCTCCTCTGCTCTCCCTCTCCCTCACCAGCTCTCTCTCTCTCTTCAGGTGGCCGCCGCCGCCCGAAGCTCCTCTCGCCGCCGCCGACCACTCCTCGCGCCCGGCTTCGCCGCCGGCGTCCCGAGCTGCCCGGGCGCCCCCACCTCTCCCCATCGACCGGCGCCGCCCTCCGCCACCGAGACCGGACGGATCCGGCCCGGAGCCGCCCATCTCCCACAACTCCGGCCACCAGCACGTCCATCTCCGATGAGAACTCCGGCGATCCTCAAAGTTCGTGCGGATCTGGATCCATATGAGGTTGACCCCGAAAATTCCACTAAGTCCCTGTATTTTTTGTCATAATCATGCCATGTTCGTCATGCCGTATCTCTGCATCCGTAGCTCCGTTTTGTGCGTGTGATATGTCAAATTGTTCGCCTCAACGAGTACATCATTTCATTCCATTGCATCATATTCATTTGAGCTCATCTTGACGCCTGAATCATTGTTGCAAGTGTGCTTCATGATGTTGTCTGCTGTCTGTTAACAGAACATGCTCTTTTGTCATTTTTGCCATGATTTATGTGTGCATCCTATGAGGTTGATGTCTACATGTGTTTTTATATATGCCATGTCTTCTTTACAGAGGTGCTTACCATGTATTTTTGTCATCAATGTGGTGACTAGCACAAGCATGCAAACTAGGCATCGTGATGTTACTGATTTTAGTCCGTGTTCTGCTGTTATTGTGATGCCATGTAAACATGATGCTACAGAGAGATCCATGCATATTTTGAGATACTTCAGTAAGGATGTTTGGAACATATGGTTATGCTCTATCCATCCCTGCCCTTTGTTGCAATTATGAGTAGTCTAGCATGTCATTTTCGTGCTCTACTTTTGTTTCAAAATGTTTCCTGGCAGATTGTTTACATGTTATTCAATTTTGCCAAGCTTGTTGTAGTTGATCCTTGCATGCTATGGACTTGTTCTTGCATTGGTTTGTTTCATAAACATGCCTTATTACTGTTGGTTGCCTTGCCATGCCATGTATTGCTCTATGGTGAGTGGTACAAGCTCACAAACATGCCTTCATAATTTTGTTTATCATGTTTGAATCTGTAATATAACTTGCTATGTTTACATGGGGCCATCATATTTTCTGATCCTTTTTTGGCTTATGGTCAGTAAGGGACTTTTGTTCTATGCAATTAGTAGGTTCATGCCATGCCTTTGTTTGCCATGATCAGTTCCTGTAACATGTTGTTTGATAGCTCTAAACATTGCAACCTGATGTTATTTTCTGCAAAGTCTGAACTGTTATTATTTGCAATCTTGCCATGTGTGTTTGAGCATGTTCTAGTGATTTCTGGAGATAGCTCAGTGTTCATGTTTTGTAATGCTTTACCTGTACATCATGCCCATGTCTTTTGTTTTCTTGTTGAGGTCCTGTAGCATGTTGTTTTGATGCTTGCAATATGCCTAGTTGCTGTTTTGGACAGATTGTTGCTATAACTTGTTTCATGTGTGTGTTGAACCGTTGCTCCGTTTTGAGTGTGCTCTATATGAAACTTGCTTAGTTTTGCATGTAGTTTCATATTATCATGTTGCATCCTTGTTTTGAGGTGTTTGCTTGATGTTTGGGTGCATTTCGCATCAATGCCATGTTTGACTTGTTTTGCTCATATCTTCTAGGCCGTAGCTCCGAATTAAATGAACTTTATATGTAACTTGACTAGAATCTCGTGTATATCATCTTGGTGCATTTTAACTTGCTGTTTAACAACTTGAACATAAGGTTTATTCAGATCTGGACTAACTTCGAAATATGCATATGAGGACTTACCGGAATTGTTATATGTTGTTCCCGGCCTCATTTAAACTTGCCTTGATGTGTTGCTCTTGTATGCATCATCTCTTGCCATGAGTAGCTTCCTGTAGTCTTGTCATGCATCATGCTTTTTTATGCATCATATCTTGTTCATGTGTGATATGTTTACTATGTTGTGTGCTTCTTTTCGATAGTTCCTGTTTCGTTGCGATCGTGAGGATTCGTTCATCTACGCTTGGTTCGGCTTCATCCGTTCATCTTCTTCATGGACTCGTTCTTCTTCCTAGCGGTATTTCAGGCAAGATGACCGCTACCCTGGATCTCATTACTATCATTGCTATGCTAGTTGCTTCGTTCTATCGCTATGCTGCGTTACCTATCTTTTGCTCATCAAGCCTCCCAAATTGCCATGAACCTCTAACCTTTGACACCCTTCCTAGCAAACCATTGCTTGGCTATGTTACCGCTTTGCTCAACCCTCTTATAGCGTTGCTAGTTGCAGGTGAAGTTGAAGATTGCTCCATGGTGGACAGGATTTTGTTGGGATATCACAATATCTCTTATATTATTAATGCATCTATATATTTGGTAAAGGGTGGAAGACTTGGCCTTTTGCCTGGTGTTTTGTTCCACTCTTGCCGCCCTAGTTTCCGTCATAGCGGTGTTATGTTCCCGGATTTTGCGTTCCTTACGCGGTTGGGTGATTTATGGGACCCCCTTGACAGTTCGCTTTGACTAAAACTCCTCCAGCAAGGCCCAACCTTGGTTTTACCATTTGCCTCACCACCACCTATACCTTTCCCTTGGGTCGGCCAACCCGAGGGTCATCTTTATTTTAGCCCCCCCGGGCCAGTGCTTGTCTAAGTGTTGGTCCGAACTGAGCTGCCTGCGGGGCCACCTCGGGGCAACTTGAGGGTTGGTTTTACTCATAGCTAGTCTCATCCGGTGTTGCCCTAAGAACGAGATATGTGCAGCTCCTATCGGGATTTGTCGGCGCATCGGGCGGCTTTGCTGGTCTTGTTTTACCATTGTCGAAATGTCTTGTAAACCGGGATTCCGAGTCTGATCGGGTCTTCCTGGGAGAAGGTATATCCTTCGTTGATCGCGAGAGCTTATCATGGGCTAAGTTGGGACACCCCTGCAGGGTATAATCTTTCGAAAGCTGTGCTTGCGGTTATAGGCAGATGGGAATTTGTTAATGTCCGGTTGTAGATAACTTGACACCAGATCCGAATTAAAACGCATCAACCGCGTGTGTAGCCGTGATGGTCTCTTCTCGGCGGAGTCCGGGAAGTGAACACGGTTTCTGGGTTATGTTTGACGTAAGTAGGAGTTCAAGATCACTTCTTGATCATTACTAGTTGACGACCGTTCTGCTTGCTCTCTTCTCGCTCTTATTTGCGTATGTTAGCCACCATATATGCTTAGTTGCTGCTGCAGCCTCACCACTTTACCCCTTCCTTTCCCATTAAGCTTTGCTAGTCTTGATACCCATGGTAATGGGATTGCTGAGTCCTCGTGGCTCACAGATTACTACAACAACAGTTGCAGGTACAGGTTATGCGATGATCATGACGCGAGAGTGATGTTTACTTGTTTGGAGTTCTTCTTCTGCTTCTTCTTCGATCAGGGGATAGGTTCCAGGTCGGCAGCCTGGGCTAGCAGGGTGGATGTCGTTTGAGTTTCTGTTTGTGTTTCATCCGTAGTCGGATGATGCTCTTATGTATTGTGACGTTGTATTCGTGTGGCATTGTATGCCTTATGTATGTATCCCCATCTATTATGTAATGTTGATGTAATGATATCCACCTTGCAAAAGCGTTTCAATATGCGGGTCTATCCTTGGTGGGACCTTCGAATTCCTTTTGGATAGGATCGCATATTGGGCGTGACACCGAGCCCCCCCATCCTTGAGGAGCTTTGGAAAGAAATGGATGTCGCCATGTGGGAGGCTTTGCCGCCGACAGAGCACGCCAAAATAGAGGCGGAGAAGAAGGCCGAGGAAGAGAAGCGCGCTGCAGGCAAGCTGCCTGGCAGGTCTATGTCGCGTCTAAGGGAGTCAGGCAATTGGCTCTTTGGCAGAAGGCTCGTGCGAGGGCCGTGAGGGTGGCGGAGGACGCCCGTGCCGGCGCCCTGAATGCAGTCGGGCCCAATCGCCTCATCTACGCTTAGCGGTACATGGACCGGGTGCACGCTTCCAGCCAGGAGGAGTACCTGTTGGCGCCGGATCGCCACACCGGTGAGATCGCGCTCGCCCGCCGGCAAGCCGCCAATCAGCACCTCGCGAGTTGTGAGGCTGAGGAAGAGGCGTTGTGTCGGTGCACCGGGAAACGGCCGTGCACCAGGGCACTCGTGGCGTGCCGCAAGCGCTCCTATGAGCGCCGTGGCTTTTAGGAGGAGTATAACTTTTGTTTCGTAAGGCGATCTCATTAGTTTTGGGACGCAAATGATAAATCCCGAACATTCAGGAATTTTGAGCGTCCTTAATTAATTATGTAAAAGGGAAAGTTTGGAAACCTTGTGTATTCGTACACATTTTGCAAGTACGTGCATATAGCACAAACTTTACTATATACTATTGCACTACATGTCTCTCTCAGTATATCCTTGCAGACTGTGCTACTCCCTCCATCCAGGTCAATAAGTCATCTTTGGTTGTGCACCATGACCAAGAAGGAGGGAAGACTTATACACCTAGATGGAGGGAATACTGCTATTACTTATGTACGTGCAAATGCACGTTTTAACATTACGATGCGGTTTTTTTGTAAAAGTAGAAAAACAGCACTAGTCAATCCTGTGAAACGATTCAATGCAAAACAACTGCAAAAATTCTAGTTTGATTGTTTACTTTTAGCTTCCTTCTCTGTGGTTATTTCTCTGTCGTACTTTGTACGGAGTATCTCACTGGTTGGAAAGGCATGTAAATTCCCAAACCGCTTCCTACACCTTGTATCGAATTTTGTGCCTAACAAGTTGTGCCGTGCAATTGAAATTCCAACTTGAGTACTACTACTAGTAGGAGTACCAGGGGCCAGTTCTTTTAGGCTTCTAGATTAGTAATCCCATAACTACTACCTCCGTCCTAGTTTATTGGTCCCCATTGTAATCCGTGTCAAATTTTGATCATAAATTTAACTAATGAAATGTTAGTGCATGTCACATGCACTACTCCATCCGTCTAGGTGATTAAGTCATCTTAGGCTGTGCACCGTGACCAAGGAGGAGGATAAAACAAGAAAGGTTAATGTTTATTTGCTAAATAATAGTATTGCATGCAATGAACTAACTACTGCATGTCGTGTTTGATATCTCAAGTCATTAAAAGCATGCACACTCCTTATCTCTTATTGGTTGATATGTCAAGAACCAAGAAACGAGGTAGAAGTTAATGCACCGCACCTAAGTGTTTTGGGATTATTTGGTTTTGGTAAGATGACTTACACACCTAGACGGAGGGAGTAACATTTTATCAGTTAAATCTGTGGTCAAAATTTAGCACAAATTACAATGGTGAGGAATAAACCAGGATGGAGCAGTAGTTTAGAAGCCCAAATAAATGAGTGAGGCGCCTTATTGTTACTCTCCACTGTGAGTAGTCTTATGGGAAAATCTGGGGAAGCCGCCAAAAGAACTGGCCCTAGGAGTAGTAGCTAGGGATCGAGTGTGCAAGATGAACTGGAGAAAGTAAATGCAGAGAGATGAAATGCAAAAAAGATGGAGGGATGTGATGGTTGCTTGTCCGTTTATTTTACCAGGCCACTTATTACTGGGAGTGGTTGGGTTTTGTGATATGATGGCTTTACTGTCGCGCCACGAGCGGGGTGAGAGGTGAGACTCCCGTGCAGCGCCGCCCTCTACACTTGTACTACATCGGTCGTGGTTTATTAGTCCCCCATTGAATTTGACTGAAGATTTAACTGACAAAATGTTAGTGCATGTCAACAAAAACTATATCGTTGGATTCGTATTTGAACATAGTTTTGAATGATATAATTTTAGGTGACATGCATCAGCCTTTATCGTACTATATATAATGTTAGTTCAATTTTTGGTCGTACTAATCTATAGTAGTAAGGTGCCCGTGCGTTGCACCGAAGAGTGAAATGCATTGATCGGGGAGTTGTTTATTTTGACAAAGGATGTAGGGGTCATCTCATGTGTAACGGGTATCGATGGGTTTCTTCGGATATTATTTCATCTCTAGAGCTCACAAACATCCGGGTGAAATAGATAAAAAGGTATCTTTTGCAAACAAAAGCGTTCAACTGTTCAACTTGCATCCAAAACTTGTGCAGAAATAACACTTATTGTGCTTTGCAAGAAATGATCTTTAAGAATTAGTTTTTGAGTATCGATTGTTATACATGTTGGCTACAGATGACATGGCACTTTCTTATAGTCAATAGTTGGCTATACTATTAAGTAATATTAACCATGCCCTTATACACCTAGATGGAGGGATTAAATGAGGATGACTTGCAAGGGGGCAGAGGAGATGTAAGAAATGGTTCATCGTAAGCCTTTCACCGTACTATAGTAAAAATTAATACATGGAAGATTCTAGACTAAACCATAAACAGATACACTTTTATTCATGCGCGATACTCCAATAGAGCAAGATCCTGCATGGAAGTCTCCACATGCTTAGACAGCGGATTACATTGAGCGAAGACTAATGATCAACATTTAACTTGATAATGCGTATGTCCAGGTGAACCTCCTTGGAGTCCCCGTGCACCGCGTCGGCGGGTAAAGGATGCCATGGGTTTTCCAAGTCCGCATCAGTGGGATAGTCCCAGCTCCCCAGAGTCCAAGTCCGTTTGATGAGGCTGGTGTCGCCGCCCACGTGACCCAGAGGGGTAGTAACACTGACCACGCACCCGTACATCGGCCTCATGTCAGTGTCAGTGTCAGTGGCGTCGCCCCTAACACACACTACAAAGACGGGGCTGCAGCCTGCACGGGCCTCGCCGATGCCCACGATCAAGAGGAAGACGCTGCCGTCCTCCTCCGAGACTAGCATGCGGCGGTGATCCTCCGGTGACTCCGGCATGGTGAACGGGTAGCATGATAACCCACAAGTATAGGGGATCGTAACAGTTTTCGATAAGTAAGAGTGTCGAACCCAACGAGGAGCTAAAGGTTGAACAAATATTCCCTCAAGTTCTATCGACCACCGATACAACTCTACGCATGCTTGACGTTTGCTTTACCAAGAACAAGTATGAAACTAGAAGTACTTTGTAAGTGTGAAAGGCTAGGTTTGCAAGACAATAAAGAGCACGTAAACATAAACTAGGGGCTGTTTAGATAAAGAACAAGAAAGTAAATATAGCGAGTGTGGAAAAGTGGTGGTAGCAATTGTGGAATTGTCCCTATGCAACTGACTATGTTACTAGACCGGTAATCACTATTGCAATTCTATTTGAGGGAGAGGCATAAGCTAACATACTTTCTCTATTTGGATCATATGCACTTATGATTGGAACTCTAGCAAGCATCCGCAACTACTAAAGATTCATTAAGGTAAAACCCAACCATAGCATTAAAGTATCAAGTCCCCTTTTATCCCGTACGCAAACAACCTACTTACTCGGGTATGTGCTTCTGTCACTCACGCCACCCACCATAAGCAAATCATAAACATATTGCAAACCCTACAGCGGGAATACCTCACGCTTGCATGACACGGAGGGCACAATAGGACAACACCAATAATAAAACATGCAACTCAAACCAATCACGATCATCAATTAACCCATAGGACAAAACAGATCTACTCAAACATCATAAGATAGCCATCCATCATTGGGAAATAATATATAGCGTTGGGCACCATGTTTAAGTAGAGATTACAGTGGGTAAGAGAGAGGTTACACCGCTGCATAGAGGTAGGAAGAGTTGGTGATGAAGGCGGTGAAGTTGTTGGTGAAGATCGCGGTGATGATGATGGCCCCCGGCAGCGCTCCGGCGCCACCGGAAGCAAGGGGGAGAGGGCCCCCCTTCTTCTTCTTCTTCCTTGACCTCCTCCCTAGATGGGAGAAGGGATTCCCCTCTGTTGCTTGGCTCCCATGTCATGAGAGGGGCGAGAGCCCCTCCGAGATTTGATCTATCTCTCTGTTTCTGCGTTCTCTCCGTTCCCTGATTCTACCCCTTCACCGTTTCCTTTATATCTGGAGATCCGTAACTCCGATTGGGGTGAATCTTTCGCCCAGATATTTCTCATAAAATTAGATTTCTTGTGCGAAAAGAAGAGCGTCAATTGCCCTACGGGTGGACCACGAGGGTCAGGGGCGTGCCTGGGGGGGGGGGGTAGGGCGCGCCCCCCTACCTCGTGACCACCCCGGACACCGTTTCGCGTTGATTTCACTTCCCAAAAATCATAAATATTCCAAAAAAAATCTCCGTCCATTTTTATTCCGTTTGGACTCCATTTGATATTGGGTTTCTACGAAACAAAAAACATGCAACAGACAAGAACTGGCACTGGGCACTAGATCAATATGTTAGTTCCAAAAAATAGTATAAAAGGTTGCCAAAAGTATATAAAAGTTGGAGAATGTTGGCATGGAACAATAAAAAATTATAGATACGACGGAGACGTATCAGCATCCCCAAGCTTAATTCCTGCTCGTCCTCGAGTAGGTAAATGATAAAAAAAGATAATTTTTGATGTGTAATGCTACCTAGCATAATCTTGATCATATGTCTAATCATGGCATGAATATTAAGACACGAGTGATTCAAAGCAATAGTCTATCATTTGACATAAAAACAATAATACTTCGAGCATACCAATAAAGCAATCATGTCTTTTCAAAACAACATGGCCAAAGAAAGTTATCCCTACAAAGTCATATAGTCTGGTTGTTGCTCTATCTTCAGCACACAAAGTATTTAATCATGCACAACCCCGATGACAAGCCAAGCAATTGTATCATACTTTAATAATCTCAAACTTTTTCAACTTTCACGCAATACATGAGCGTGAGCCATGTACATAGCACTATAGTGGAATAGAATATGATGGTGGGGTTATGTGGAGAGATAAAAAGGGGAGAAAGTCTCACATCGACTAGGCGTATCAACAGGCTATGGAGATGCCCATCAATAGATATCAATGTGAGTGAGTAGGGATTGCCATGCAACGGATGCACTAGAGCTATAAGTGTATGAAAGCTCAAACTGAAACTAAGTGGGTGTGCATCCAACTTGCTTGCTCATGAAGACCTAGGGCATTTGAGGAAGCCCATCATCGGAATATACAAGCCAAGTTCTATAATGAAAATTCCCACTAGTATATGAAAGTGAAAGCATAGGAGGCTCTCTCTATGAAGAACATGGTGCTACTCTGAAGCACAAGTGTGGTAAAAGGATAGTAACATTGCCCCTTCTCTCTTTTTCTCTCATTTTTTAATTATTTTTTTGGTGGGCTTCTTTGGCCTCCTTTTTTATATTTGGGCTTCTTTGGCCTCTTTTATTTTTCATAAAGTCCGGAGTCTCATCCCAACTTGTGGGGGAATCATAGTCTCCTTCATCTTTTCCTCACTGGGGCAATGCTCTAATAATTATGATCATCACACTTTTATTTACTTACAACTCTATATCTAGAACAAAGATATGACTCTATATGAATGCCTTCGGCGGTGTACTGGGATGTGTAGTGATCTAGCGTAGCAATGAATCAAAAAACGGACAAGCCATGAAAACATCATGCTAGCTATCTTACGATCATGCAAAGCAATATAACAATGAATGCTCACGTCATGAATATGATGATGATGGAAGTTGCATGGCAATATATCTCGGAATGGATATGGAAATGCCATGATAGGTAGGTATGGTGGCTGTTTTGAGGAAGATATAATGAGGCTTATGTGTGATAGAGCGTATCGTATCACGGGGTTTGGATGCACCGGCGAAATTTGCACCAACTCTTGAGGTGAGAAAGGGCAATGCACGGCACCGAAGAGGCTAGCAATGATGGAAGGGTGAGAGTGCCTATAATCCATGGATTCAACATTAGTCATAAAGAACTCATATACTTATTGTAAAAATCTACAAGCCATTGAAAACAAAGTACTACGCGCATGCTCCTAGGGGGATAGATTGGTAGGAAAAGACCATCGCTCATCCCCGACCGCCACTCATAAGGAAGACAATCAATAAATAAAATTGTGCTCCAACTTCATCATAAAGTTGTTCACCATACGTGCATGCTATGGGAATCACAAACCTCAACACAAGTGTCTCTACAATCCACAACCACCCACTAGCATGACTCTAATATCACCACCTTTATATCGCAAAACTATTGCAAGGAATCAAACATATCATATTCAGCGATCTACAAGTTTATGTAGAATTTTATGACTAACCATGTGAATGACCAATTCCTGTCATCTCTCTAAATAGATATAAGTGAAGCAAGAGAGTTTAATTCTTTCTACAAAAGATATGCCCATGATCTAACAAATATAAGTGAAGCAAAAGAGCATTCTACAAATGGCGGTTGTCTATTATGAAGAGAAACATGCAATCCAAACTTCAAATGATATAAGTGAAGCACACGAAGCATTCTATAAAGCCATACTCAAAAGATTTAAGTGAGGTGCAATGAGCATTGTATAAATCAACCAAGGACTATCTCATACCAGCATGGTGCATAAAAGAAAAATGAAAACTAAATGCAAAAGACGCTCCAAGATTTGCACATATCACATGAATGAAACGAATCCGAAAACATACCGATATTTGTTGAAGAAAGAGGGGATGCCTTCCCAGCATCCCCAAGCTTAGACGCTTGAGTCTCCTTGAATATTTACTTGGGGTGCCTCGGGAATCCCCAAGCTTGAGCTCTTGCCTCTCTTCCTTCTTCTCACATCGAAACCTTCTCAATCATCGAACACTTCATCCACACAAAACTTCAACAGAAAACTCGGTAAGATCTGTTAGTATAATAAAGCAAATCACTACTCTAAGTACTGTAGCAAACCAATTCATATCTTGTTTTTGCATTGTTTCTACTGTAATATAGCTTTTCCATGGCTTAATCCACTGATATAAATTGATAGATTCATCAAAACAAGTAAACTATGCGTCAAAAACAGAATCTGTCAAAAACAGAACAGTCTGTAGCAATCTGAACATCCACCATACTTCTGGTACCCCAAAAATTCTACCAAAATTATTAAAAATAAACAAGTTGTACAGCAAGGCAGTGCGAAAGGAATGAGAACCAATTGACGTTCCAGTTAAAAATTTAAAATCGCGCACTACAGCCAAAGTTTCTGTCCTGCACCGTACAAACCAACAAGCATTGTAAACATTCTAAAGGCAAACCTTAGCACATTATTTTTAAAATGCAAAGGAATTATACAAGGGGATAATTATTTTTGTTGAAAAGTTTCTGTAATCAAGATTCACAAAGTTTCCGTGAGCATGAACAAAGTTCCAGGCTAGCTCCCACTTCAACAATGCTTGTCTTTCTCACTTTCACTTTCCTTTTTGAAAACTTTTTTATGTTCCCCTCTTTATTTTTGTGTTTTTAAACTATATAAAAGCACTCAACAGAAATAAATGACTCTCTAAAACTTCCGGGTTGTCTCCCTGGAAGCGCTTTCTTTAAAGCCATTAAGCTAGGCATTTAGTGCTCAAGTAATGAATCCACCCGGATCCCAAGGTATATCAAAGCCAATTTTAATTAACAATGATTTCTAATTTAGTAGTGAGCACAAAGTAACATATATCATGCAAAAACGAAGTCTAACTCTCTTCCTATGCATCGGCATGTCATAAAAGAACAATTCATGCACACCAAGTAAAGGCCAATGCATAGTATATGCAGATTCTTGCAATCCTATCGTGTTGGAAACATAAAGAGGCGGAGATAGACTTCCTCTCTCATAATAATTGCAAGTAGGAGCAGCAAGCACATGATTATATTCATCAAAATCATCATGTGCAATGGTAAAAGGCAACCCATCAATATAATCCTTAATAAGCACAAACTTCGTCGATAAAGTGTAGTAGGGAGAATTCAAAAAGATAATAGGACTATCATGCGTGGGTGCAATAGCAAAAATTTCATGTTTAACATAAGGAACTATAGCAAGTTCATCTCCATAAGCATAATTCATATTGGCATCTTGGCCACAAGCATAGCAAGCATCATCAAAAAGGGGTATTTCAAAAGAATCGTAGGGATCATAACAGTCATCATAGCAATCATCCTTCGGTAAGCACAGAGGGGAATTAAACAATGTATGAGTTGAAGAGTTACTCTCATTAGAAGGTGGGCATGGGTGATCAATCCGCTCTTCCTCCTCTTGTTCTTCGCTCTCCTCATCATCTTTTTCATCCAATGAGCTCACAATTTCATCAATTTATTCTTCCATAGCTTCCTGCAAAATATTAGTCTCTTCCTGGACAGCGGAGAACTCCTCGATAAATTGTTTAACATAGGCATTAGAAGCATAATTCTCATAACAATATTCAAGTATGGAAAAAATTTCAGATTTGTGAAAAGTAGCATCATACGTTTCAATCAAAGAAGCAATTTCATAAGCACCCTTAAAAGCAACAAGTTCTTCAATTTATTGAACATCATAGTAATTGTAAACACCCTTAGCATACGAAGATACGATTCCATTATCACTAAACTCACATTGATAGTAAAGGTGTTTCTTAGGGTTTTCAGAACAACAAGTAACATCATATAAGCATAGCATTGCAAACGTTGAATTTGACCCCATAATAATTTCCCTTTTTCAGATATACGGTGTCGCACATAACAAGCATGCTCATCTATAGATTTGCCCTCAACTAAGCTAGTTGGGGTTTCAGCATGAGCACATATGGATCGAAGATTATCCAAGTAATAAGCTTCAGCAGTGTGATAGATTTTGACTGGTTCTTCAACCATTGGTTCAGTAGGTACAACTAGTTTTTTTGGTATTTTGTGTTTCCTACCCATAGCTAAAGATAGAAAACAACTAAGAACAACAAATAAAAATTACTTAGTGATAAAGCAAACAAGCACACACGAGAATATTCACCCCACGCTATGACTCCCCGGCAACGGCGCCAGAAAAAGGTCTTGATAACCCACAAGTATAGGGGATCGCAACAGTTTTCGATAAGTAAGAGTGTCGAACCCAACGAGGAGCTAAAGGTAGAACAAATATTCCGTCAAGTTCTATCGACCACCGATACAACTCTACGAATGCTTGACGTTCGCTTTACCTAGAAAATGTATGAAACTAGAAGTACTTTGTAAGTGTGAAAGGCTAGGTTTACAAGACAATAAAGAGCACGTAAACATAAACTAGGGGCTGTTTAGATAAAGAACAATAAAGTAAATATAGCGAGTGTGGAAAAGTGGTGGTAGGAGTTTTGGAATTGTCCCTAGGCAATTGACTATGTTACTAGACCGGTAATCACTATTGCTATTGTATTTGAGGGAGAGGCATAAGCTAACATACTTTCTCTACTTGGATCATATGCACTTATGATTGGAACTCTAGCAAGCGTCCGCAACTACTAAAGATTCATTAAGGTAAAACCCAACCATAGCATTAAAGTATCAAGTCCTCTTTTATCCCGTACGCAAACAACCTACTTACTCGGGTCTGTGCTTCTGTCACTCACGCCACCCACCATAAGCAAATCATAAACATATTGCAAACCATACAGTGGGAATCCCTCACGCTTGCGCGACATAGAGGGCACAATAGGACAGCACCAATAATAAAACATGCAACTCAAACCAATGATCATCATTTAAACCATAGGACAAAACGGATCTACTCAAACATCATAACATAGCCATACATCATTGGGAAATAATATATAGCGTTGAGCACCATGTTTAAGTAGAGATTACAACGGGTAAGAGAGAGGTTACACCGCTGCATAGAGGGAGGAAGAGTTGGTGATGAAGGTGGTGAAGTTGTTGGTGAAGATCACGGTGATGATGATGGCCCCCGGCAGCGCTCCGGCTCCACCGGAAGCAAGGGGAGAGGGCCCCCCTTTTTATTCTTCTTACTTGACCTCCTCCCTAGATGGGAGAAGGGTTTCCCCTCTGTTCCTTGGCTCCCATGGCATGGGAGGGGCGAGAGCCCCTCCGAGATTGGATCTATCTCTCTGTTTCTGCGTTCTCTCCGTTCCCTGATTCTACCCCTTCACCGGTTCCTTTATATCTGGAGATCCGTAACTCCGATTGGGTGAATCTTTCGCCCAGATCTTTCTCATAAAATTAGCTTTCTTATGCGAAAAGAAGAGCGTCAACCGCCTTACAGGTGGACCACGAGGGTCAGGGGCGCACCTGGGGGGGTAGGGCGCGCCCCCTACCTCGTGACCACCCCGGACACCGTTTCACGTTGATTTCACTTCCCAAAAATTATAAATATTCCAAAAAAATCTCCGTCCGTTTTTATCCTGTTTGGACTCCGTTTGATATTGGGTTTCTGCGAAACAAAAAACATGCAATAGACAGGAACTGGCACTGGGCACTGGATCAATATGTTAGTCCCAAAAAATAGTATAAAAGGTTGCCAAAAGTATATAAAAGTTGGAGAATGTTGGCATGGAACAATCAAAAATTATAGATACGATGGAGACGTATCATAGCACGTCTCGTACTTGATGTTCTCCGCCAAGGGCCAGCAGTGACCGCTGCACGCATCCGTGAGGTGATGCACCATGTCCGCCGGCGAGCCCAAAAATGGCATCGGGCACTCATAGCAGTGGACGAAGGGCTCCTTGGAGGCATCGACCAGGCCGTCCATGAAATAGGAGTGGTTGTAGGGGACGTTGCGCCAGTTGAATATATGAGCAAGTTACTACGAGATTTAATCCGAATAAGCACAAAATAAAGCATGACGGCTATAACACAGATGAAACTAATCATGTGGACTAGCATAGTAGTAGGATACAGAGTAGAAACATGAATTCTACCACGATTTCAAACAGGAAGGACATAAACACATACGGTGCAACGGGAGCAGCACCATTGGCGTTGAGGTTGTCGCCCATGTCATTGAGGAAGAGGTTGCCGAGGTCGGGGAAGAAGTCGTGGTCGGTGAAGTCATGGCTGCTAGCAGTCGCGAGAGTGCACTCCCCAAATGTCAACAGCGCCCACCGAATGGAGCGCATGAGGGAGTGGCTGTAGGGGACGTTGCGGCTGCCGAATGGAGCGCAGGAGTAGCACACGAAGCAGTAGATGGTGTCCTTACTAGTACTCCCTAGTCTCTATCTATCTATATCTACTCTTATAGAAAACCGAGTTGGTGATGATGGTATGCCTTCCATCTTGTAATATAGACCGTCCGATCTATATCTGATGGATAGAAAGCCAACTATGACAATTTTACAAAACATACCCGCACCTCTCTCCACATTTATAGATAAGGCCTTGCCTCGTTCATCCTTATCTCCCACAACCTCGTGCTCCTCCCTTAAGTCTCTATCTGTACTACTCTTCTTTGTTTTTTATAACAAATTGAATAGTGCTGCACCGTCCGCTGCACACCCGGCTGAACACGCCTCGTCGCCTCCATCATCACCAACTGAGTCTTTTATAGGAGTAGGAGTAGAGAAAAAACCGAGTTGGTTATGATGGTGTGCCATGCAATGCACGGGCATCTTGATATTTTTTTTGCATATAAGTCCAAACACCACGTAGACACAGTCTTTGAGCACGTTCGTAGTCGTTCCACGCTCGGGCATTGAAGTTTGTAACTATTTTAGATTAGAATATACTACTCCTCCGGTGCTAGTAGTAGAGCAGAGTCCTACTCTACTACTCTACTCAAGCAAGTTAGGGCATAGTACTATAGGGAGTACCAGTACTGTGATCACTCAAGCAAGTTGTCTGGCATCGATATGACCCTACACTGCTGGTATGTGTCTCGTAAGTCAAGCGGCGTGCTGTAGTCATCATCACCTGTCCACTTCCCGCAGCACATATTCGCTTCTCCATCTTTGTCCGCACATAATCTCGTCCAATCTTCCATCCCCGCTAAGGCGCCTCCCCCCTCCTCCGAAATCCAAGCACTAACAATGGCAGAATCGAGCAGCGTCCGCCGAAAGAGTGGCTGGAATTCGCTCCCCACATAGGTAATCAAGCTCATTGTTTCGCGTGTGGACAATCTCAGTACCATGCCGCTCGCCGCGTGCTCGTCGGGGCTATACCGTTTACTCAAAGCCCACATGCCGGAGCTTTTTAAGCCAGCTCCTTGCTTGCTGATGCCGCCTGATCTTCAGAAACGGCGTGTCACGCAGCATAACGATCGTAGGGTGGCGAATATCAACCCCTTTACTGCGATCCGATCCCTGTCAGCCTCAACTACATTAACGGTATGTACTGGGTTGGCATGAACACGTCTTAGATGGTGCTTGTCGACGGTCGCGACATCTGGATGCTCGTGGAGGTCTACACCCGACGATTGATCCCCCTTCCTTCGATTAACACTGCACTGCTTTGGCACCGCGGCCCAGAATACTCGGAATCTTACAGTAGCCAACATGATACCAAGTTTGATTTTCTCAAGGTTGTAATCTGCCAAGTGCCCACAAGATCTGCGAATTATAAAGACTTCAGGCTAATTTTGTTCTTCAACCGCGGTCTCGCCTATCTGACAGGTCACTGCGGTAAGTGGATAAATCTGCACGTCCATCACAGGATCATACATCCTCCATGGTTCTCGGATGCCATTGAACACAAGGGCTTTATTTACGCTGTCGACTCCTTCTATGGCTGGACGTATTGCTGGCCTATTCCAGTCATCGCTACAAATGGCTGTTACAGCAGTATGTTACTTTCCTATGATATCATGATGGCTTACTTATATTACTGTCAACATTTACTGAAAAAATATTCATGCTCATAACATGTTGTTCTTAAGATTGACTAAATCAAAAGCCCTTTTTTATTTGACTCCAACTTGATATGATGTTGTACGCCGCCTGGTGTCCCTACCCTTCCTAATCCCAGAACCTTTCAAAGAAAAGCGGCATGGCAGTTGCAGGTGGTTCCTGGCTCGATCAGACGACAATGAAAGATTGATGATCGTTCGCACGTACCGGACGTGTTGTTTCGTGGAATACAATCACAATCACTGCAAGGTCTTTGAGCAGGATCCCAGCTTCTCTGGGCCTTCAGGAATTTTTGACTGGAGGCTGGTAAGTAGCCTTGGTACACGCTCTCTGTTTGTTGGACTGAATTATCCGATTAACCAGGAGATAACTGACGGCAAGGATCATGATGGCAGCGTGGTTTCGTTCATCAGGCAAAACTGTGTGTACACAGCGTACCATGTGTCTCTGCATGCACCATACCCTGATATGTGCCGCCACGCTCTGCAACCCAAAGTAGGAGAGACGGTTGCAAGTATCAGACTTCGACCTGCTGGCTGGAGTTTCCCCCGTCAGGCACCCATCTGGTTCAAGCCGTCAGCCAATCTCCACAGCTTAATAAATAGTAACGTCTAACTGAGCCAGTTAGTTAGATGCGTACACTTGGTGTTGTAGGATCTTTATTTATTTTGATGCATACACTTGTTCTTTTTTGGTAGCCCTTTTTTAATGATGGCTGATGTTTGGTTTGGAAGAGAGAGATGCGTCTTCACTCTTCTGGCCTGCTTACTGCTTCTGTTGCACCCCCAGCCCTGGTTGCTGCTGCTGCTATTTTCAATGTACAATCAGTAGTATATTTCGTCTGTTGGTTGAATAAATGTGTTGTTAGAATGACAAACACAATGTTTTGGAAGTCGTTGCATGGTTCGATCCTTTAGTGCCCCGTACCGTACGTAGCTCATACTATTTTTTGTACGGAACACATTTTCCACTTATTGATAACATGCAGCCCACTAATGAAGGCCCAATAGAGAAGCCCATAATTAACTGGAAGGGAGGCTCCTACATGAATCCGGCCCAGGTACATGGTCATGGTCCCCTAAACATAAATAAGTAAATAAATAAATAAAGCTAAATGCTCATGCACCAGTTCTTTGGGAAAATAGGTAGCCCAATATTTCTTTTTGAAGAATACCGAAGTTAGGCCTATTTGTTTTACCCGAATTACTGGGCTGCAAATCTTTCAAGACGAGGAGGGATGCATTCTGGCCTGGCCAAAGAGTATGGTCAATGTCTGTTAAAAGTAATATCAAATGGGGATGAAAATTCCAAAAAAATTAGTTTCTTTTTTTGTTTTTGTTCTTCACTGATATCTTATACGTATTTCATTGGATTTAACATGACATAGTACTAACTTATTTTTAAATTTGGTTTTAGAATGGCTATTAATTTTTGGATTAAGAATATTTTGTTCCCCAGCAAAAAAATGCGTATTTTCAAAATTTCCCACATATTTAGTTAATTTTTTGACCCTGGTACTGACCAGAAAATGGCCAGCAATTCTAAAAATGGAAAACGGGCTGCAATAAATCCCGTATGAATTAGAAAATGAGTAAAAATTATAAAACTAATAGCAAATGGGCTGTACACGCCACAGATTTCGATGCTGACTTGTTTACGCAAGGCTTTGTCAGTGAACACACGATTCTAGCAGCAGTGACTGTTGGATGTCCATCCAATGACCGACGTGCTTCTTCAATCTCTGATCTTCTTGCTCCAACCGCCTAAACTAGCGCTGGCGGGACTGCCTGCTCCCTCCTCTTGTGGCCCGCTGTGATGCCGCGCAGGCTTCCCCGACCCACCCTACTCCCTCCGCTGGCCTGGCCGCACGCAATCAACTGCCTCCTTATTAGCAAAAAAAAAACGATTCCTCCCACTGACATCTGGGGCGCACCGGTTGGGAGGCTGACCTGTGGGCCTACTAAGTTGACGTGTATGCAGGGCTTGTCAACTCAGTCAACAAACGATTCTAGCAGCAGTAACCATTGGATTTGAATCAAACGGTCCTGCTGCTTCTTCAATCGCTGCTCTTCTTGCACCAGCCACCCAAACCAGCGCCGGGGAGATCGCCTGCTCCTGCCTCCAGTGGCCGGCTGTGCTGCCATTGAGGCCTCATCGCCCCCTACTACTCCCACCGCTAGCTAGGCCCTGCGGCGACGGCAGCCTCACACCGTAGCCGAACAAGCGAACCTTCATACTCCTCTCCGCGTGGGCATCCACTGCCGCGTCTTTCCCGGCTCCGCGTCGTCCCCTTCTTAGGCCTCGCCGTCGTCCACCGCCTTGGTGCTCTCGGCGCGGCGTGGTCAATGTGGTCAACGACATTCCATTGGAAGAGTACTGTACGTGGAGAGGCTGACAACTGGGTCCACGGCCATAGCCCAGTTTTTTTGTGATTTGCCAAGTAAGTCGCTTTGTCAGGCCTGTTGGGCTGCAAATCTTTCAAGACGAGGAGAGCTTTCATTCGGCTGGCCAAGAAAATGGCCCATCAGTAATGAGAAATGGGTTGTACATTTTTAAAACACATCAAACCGGCAATTAGTTTCAAATATCTTTTTTTCATTTCGAGATTTTAAATTACATTAATTTTTATGCATGGAGAATTTGTTGGATTTTATATTGATATACATTTATTTTAAAATCAGTTTGAATGTGACTCAAAATTTCGGTATTAAAAACAGTTCGGACCGCACCATAATATGCAAAATTTTGTATAATTTTTTAACCATGGCCACAATATGGGCTGTAATGCTAACAAAAAGAATATGGGCTCAAAAAAACCCTTAAGAATTAGCAAATGGGCTGTAAATTATTAGAAATAATTGCAGATGGGTTGTATGCTATTTTCCACAGATTTGAGGCTTTCCTAAAAAAAGGTTGACACACAAGCAGTGACTGTTGGATGTCCATCCAACGGCCGTCGTGCTTCTTCAATCTCTGCTCTTCCTGCTCCAGCCGCTCAAACAAGCGCCGGCGGGACTGCCTGCTCCCTCCTCCCCGCGGCAAGCTGTGCTGCCGCGCAGGCCTCACCGCCCCACCGTACTCCCATCGCTGGCCTAGCTATCCCTCTACTCACCCACACCTGCTGTTATTCTCCGGCGACGGCAGACGAACCAGTAAACCCTCGTATAGTCGTACTCCCCTCCGTGTGGGAAACAACTGCCGTGTCTTCCCTGCCTCCGTGTCGTTCCCTTCCTAGGCCTCGCTGTCGTCCACCGCCCTGGTGCTCTTGGCGCAGCCTGGTCAATGTGGTCAACGGCCAACATGCATCTGAAGTGGACTGTACATGGAGAGACCGACAGCTGGGTCCACGGCCGCACGCAAGCAAATGCCTCCTTATTACGCGCAAAATAATGATTCCTCCACCTAACATCAGGGACCCACCGAAAGGGCCTCTATATTTCGCGAAAAAAATGTTACCACCGCTGACAGCTCGGACCCACCAGCTATATCTTCGCACGCAAGGAAGTGCCTCCTTATTACGCACAAAGAAATGAATACTCCCCTGTTAGTTGGGACCCAGTATAGTGGCAGGCTGACTTGTGGGCCTACTTAGTTGACGGGGACAGAGGGCTTTGTCTACTTAGTCAATATGAACGATTCTAGCTGCAGTGACCGTACGATGTCCATCGAATGGCCGTAGTGCTTCTTCAACCTCTGGTCTTATTGCTCCAGCCGCCCAAACCAGCGCCGATCGTGCCTCATGCTCCTGCCTCCCGTGGCCGGCTGCGATGCGGCGGAGGCCTCACCAACCCCTACTACTCCCACCGCTGGCCAGGCCATCCCTATACTCACCCACACCCCCTGTTATTCTGCAGCGACGACAGCCTCACACCACAGTGAACCAGTGAACCCTCGTACTCCTCTACGCGTGGGCATCCACTACCGCGTCTTCCCCGGCTCCACGTCGTCCCCTTCCTAGGCCTCGCCGTCGTCCATCACCCTGGTGGCGTCGCATGGTCAACGTGGTCAAGGAACAGCTTCCATCGGACGTGGATTGTACGTGGAGAGGCTGACAGCTGGGTCCATGACGGCCGCAAGGAAGTGCCTCCTTATTACGCGCAAAATAATTATTCCTCCATCTGACAGCGGGGACCCATCGGACAGGCCACCGTATTTCGTGAAAAACGTTTCCCCCCTGACTGTTGGGACCCAGCAGCTACACCTTCGCACGCAAGGAAGTGCGTCCGGGCAAAAAAAAAACAAAACAATTCGCCCCCCTCACTGCTGGGACCCAACAGCTACATCTACGCACGCAAGGAAGTGCCTGACAGTCGGGACCCACCTAGTCAAAGCGTACATAGCATTGTCATTCTGGTCGCGAACGTGTACGTACATATATACTGGTGGATGTAGAGGCGCGCACATGTCGATGTAGAGGTGTGCACGTAGCATGTACACGTACGTACAACGGCCAGTGTGCAAGAAAGAAAATATGGCCACGTATTTGTACATACGGGCGGGGTCTCGAACGCCTACTTGCGCATACGTACGACCAGGGCTCGTGTACATGGCTGGGTCAAAATGGAGAAACATCGTCATCGTCGTGTTCATGGGGAGCCAACCGGCTGGGTCGGAACGGAATGCGTCGTTGTGTTCATTGGGAGGGCTTGGACGGAATAGGCGATGGAAACGAGGCTTGTACCGCAGAACAGAGGAAAGGTCTTGTGTTTGACCGGCCACGTTCGAAACGGGATCCTGTTCATCGGGAGGGGTCTGGCGTACCGCAAAATGGAGGAAACGGACCTCCTACGGTCGAAACGGGGGTCCTGTTGATCGGGAGGGGTGTGGCGTACCACAAAACGGACTTGTGTTGGAGCGCTACGGTCGAAGCGGGGGTCCTGTTCATCGGGAGGGGTGTGTCATACCGCAAAACGGGACTCCACGGGATACTGTTCATCTCCACCGTCGACCTCCTCCAGCCTCCACGGGCTACTGTTCATCCACCGTCGACCTCCTCCAGCCTCCACTTGCGACTGTTCATCCACGGGCTCCTGTTCATCCGGCCTCCACCGCGCGCTACTCCACCGGCTACTGTTCAACCACCCCTCTCCATGGGATCCTATTCAACCACCCCTCTCCATGGGCTCCTATTCAACCACCCCTCCACGGGCTACTGTTCATCCACCCCTCCATCGTCTACTGTTCATCCAGCCCTCCACGGGGTCGTCCTATTCATCCAGCCCTCCACACCACGGGGTCCTGTTCATCCAGAGGCAACGCCACCGCTCACTGTTCATCCACCCCCGCAACGCTCACTGTTCATCCAGAGAGGCAGCATCCATCGGCTTCAGTTAGTAGCAGTAGCGAAGGAACCGCTCGGTCGGGTTCAGTTAACAGCCATCGATCGATTGCTTGGGTTCAGTAACGCGTAGCCTGCAGTGCAATCGCTCGGGTTCAGTTAGAGCCCAACGCCTCGCTCGGGTTCAGTTAGAGCCAACGCCTCGCACACACGCGCATACGTGTACGAGAGAAACATGCATCGCTCGGCCCCCGACCACCCACCGTAACCGGGAACTCCCTGAAATTTTCCTCGCCCTCGCTTCTACCACGGTTTTTTCCGTCATGGACGGCCCAAAGAATGTCATGCAGCTGCGTCTCCGGCCTGCCCAGGATGAAAAGCCCATTTTCTGTCATGATTTTTTGTCATAGAAGTCGGAGCCCACCACATCTATTATGATACCGGGTTTTGTCACAATTATCGTCATAGAAGTGTCCTATGTATGACAGAAAAAAGTTTCGTTCGGCCGAAAATGTCACAAATCTGTCTTTTTTTGTAGTGAACCCCTATACCTATCAAATATAATCAAGAAGTGGTATGGTTTTACCTCCATTAAGAGGGATCGAACCTGGGTAAATACTGTGTCCTTTGTTCATAGTTACCATTGGTCCTTAGACATACAGCTTGGGGCCCCCTACCTGAGATCATCCTGTTTTGATACTGACATTGGTGCTTTCATTGAGAGCTCCGATGTATCGTCGACAGAAGGACCGATGGCTCACCTCTTCATCGACAATGATGCTGCGTCCAGGGAGATCTTTCTCCCCGGACAGGTCTTTGTGTTCGGTGGCTTTCTGCTTCGTGCTAACTGGGTCGGCCACCTCGAGCAGGTCGATAGTTATGCCCCTGGTCACCAGATCAGGCTTGGAAACATGAACTATGTTGCTGATATCCGAGGAGACATGGTCTTCGACGGGTTCATGGCCTCGGCTGCTACTCTGTGCCCCCTCCAGGAAGACTCCTTGGATCCCCTGTTAGATCATGTTCGGGGGTCGCCACTCATACCTACCCCGGCCTTAGATCCGGAGCGGGCCTCAATGTCCGAAGACAGGAGTGTGAGCTCCGCCGGACTTCTTCCCCTTGCAGAACTCCCGACCGAAGACCCAGACACAATCTTAGACTTGGCTCTTGGCAACCATCCCGAACTGTCGAGGTCTGCGCTCATTGGTTGTAATCAGGCGTCCCATGACGAACTCAGCCTAGCAGATCCGCAGTTTCCGGTCCTACTTCCGCTCCTAGATGAAACATTGGGATTGATGCAGACTCTCGCCATCACCGGTGCTTTATCTACGAACTGTACCCATCTCGGGCTGGAGGCTGAGAGCGGGGAATTTTACGCACCACCCACTTAGTAGCCGCCATCGAGGATTTAACCGACATGTTGGACTATGCGTCCGAAAACATCGACGGTATGGACGACGATGCCGAAGCCGAACCAAGCCAAGTCCCACCCGTCACGGGGCGTTGGGCGGCCACCTCAACCTATGATGTTTACATGGTGGACACTTTGGATAAAAGGAACTACGAGTATAACCCAAGCCCCGATGAGCACAAACCCGTCGATAAACCACCAAAGCACCAAAGTCAGCGGCGCCTCTCACGATCGCGTTGGGCGAAGACAGTAATACCAGCACCGGAGATAATGAGACTCCGGATGACGCCAAAGATCCTGAATACTCCGTCGAGCCCACATCCGAACAAGACGAAAGGGAAGAGGGTGAATATAGTCCCGGGTATGCTGATCACGAAGATTCAAACTATATGCCAGAAACTAAAGAGGAGGTTACCTCGGCAACGAAGATTTCATCATCCCAGAGGAACCCCTCGATTAAGAACACTTTAAGCAACAGCTCATCACCACAGCTCAGAGCCTGAAAAAGAAACAACGGCAGCTCGGAGCCGAGCAGGATATGCTTAATGAAAGGTGGACTATGGTCCTGGTCGCTTGGGAATACGGCCATGAACGACCTGTCAAAAGTTACCCTAAGCGCAAGCCGCTACCATAATTCGACGACGAAGCCCTTGATCCAATATCGTCGAAATACAATCAGGCAGACCAACTAGACCGACCACCACGTGGGCGGGATAAAACGGCTTATCAAGCCAAACACCAACCCGCAACCCCTCACTGAAGCGACAGGGAGACAGCAGCCGCGGGATACACATATGACTTGCAACATGACCTAGCCAATAAAGCTGGTCAGACTAGATCAATCTACGGATCAAGGGGCCGTGCCCCGGTGCGAGACAACGGCTATGAAGCCCGGCGTAACAACCATTACTATACTTAGGATCAGAACCAAACTCCGATGTCAGCCGATCTCCGCCACGACATTGCGCGACACAGAGGGGTCGCACACCCCTTATGCTTCACCGATGAGGTCATGGAACACCAATTTCTGGAAGGGTTTAAACCCATAAACATCGAACGATATGATGGAAAGACGGATCCGGTCATCTGGATCGAAGATTTCCTTCTCCACATTCACATGACCCGAGGAGACGATCTCCATGCCATTAAATATCTTCCTCTAAAGCTGAAAGGACCAACATGTCACTGGCTAAATAGCCTCCCAGAAAACTCCATTGGAGCATGGGAAGACTTGGAAGATGCTTTTCGGGCCAAGTTTCAGAGCACTTATGTCCGGTCACCGGATGTTGACGACTTCAGTGACATAATTCAGCAGCCACGTGAATCAGCTCGCAAGCTTTGGAATCGGTTCTTAACCAAAAAGAACCAGATCATAGACTGTCCGGACGCTGAAGCCTTAGCGGCCTTCAAACAGAGCGTACGCTATGAATGGCTCGCCCGACACCTTGGGCAGGAAAAGCCGAAGACCATGGAAGCTTTAACTGCACTTATGACCCACTTTTGTGCGGGCAAAGATAGCTGGTTGGCTCATAGAAGTAACAGCTCGGGTGACCCCTACACTTCTGAGGTGTGGGGCGGCACTGGTAAACCTCGCCACAATAAAAACAAACGTCGGAACAACAACAATGACGACGCAGACGATATGGCAGTCAATGTTGGATTCAGCGGCCCTAAGTTCAGTCAGCGGAAGAAACCTTTCAAAGGCAACAAAGACGGGCCATCCAGCTTGGATAAAATCCTCGAGAGGCCCTGTCAGATTCATGGCACACCCGATAAGCCTGCGAACCACACCAACAGGAATTGTTGGGTTTTCAAACAAGCCGGTAAGATAAACACCGAACACAAGGGAAAGGGACCTCCAAGCGAAGACGATGACGAGCCTCGTCAGCCGAACAACGGGGGTCAGAAGGAGTTTCCCCCTGAGGTAAATACAGTGGACATGATCTATGTCACTCACATTCCCCAAAGGGAGCGCAAGCGCGCAGTTCGGGACGTCTACGACGTAGAGCTTGTCGCCCCCAAGTTCAACCCATGGTCAGCCTGTCTGATCACCTTTGATCGCAGGGATCACCCAACCAGTATCTGTCACGGGGGTTCGGCCGCCCTGGTACTTGATCCAATTATTGACATATACCACCTAACTAGAGTCCTTATGGACATAGGTAGCAGTCTCAACTTGATTTACCAAGACACCATCCATAAGATGGGCATTGACCCATCAAGAATCAGGCCTAGTAACACTACCTTTAAAGGTGTGATACCAGGAGCGGAGGCCCATTGCACAGGCTCACTGACACTGGAGGTAGTATTTGGCTCCCCAGACAACTTTCGCAGTGAGGACCTGATATTCGACATCATCCCTTCCCGTAGTGGCTATCACGCACTGCTCGGACGAACTGCTTTCGCCCACTTTAACACGGTCCCGCACTATGCTTACTTAAAGATTAAAATGCTCGGACCTCATGGCATTATTATAGTCAATGGTAACATGGAGCGCTCCCTCTGTACTGAAGAGCACATAGCAGCCCTTGCAGCCGAAGTGTATGGCGGCCTTATCAAGCCGAATAGTTCACCGGCCAATAAAGCCAACAACGTATCGAAATGAGTCCGGTCCGCACATAATAGTGATAAATCAATGGATCCGGACCTTGATTAGCAATTTGGCCTCCGCCGATCGCCCTACTAGGTTGCGGCTTGTGTACCGCGCGTACATAATTATGCACTAAAAATACCTTGGGCGGTGCCGGAGGCACACTGCAGAAAAGGACCATTGTACGGCTTGACCACAACCGGACCACATATATCTTTTTCCTCTTACTGCAGGTTCATCAAGAGCCCTACTTGCTAGATGGTTGTTACAGGAGATCCTTTTAAGGCTAGCGTTTCCCAACCATCCAATACTCCTATCAAAGGACATTACTAAGGAGAAATGGCATAGACGTGTGGCAGGGCATCAGTGGAGTTTCTTTTTCGAACTATGATCTTTATGCCCTGTGTTAGACTTTCCCTTATGTAAAACCTTTTCTTTTTCTCTTCGGCCATGTAATATGACCTTAACATTGAACGAGACTGTCTGTCATCGACGTATCAATAAAGATATAAAGGAAGCAGATGATCATCACCTTCTTGGACGGGTCCTGGTATTACCTTGTCATCTGTGTTCTCCCTTACGTTCAACTGACATATGTGGTTCGGCATGGCCTTCATACTAGGGGCTGTATTCGGCCCCGCAAAATTCTTAAGTCCGAACACCTATAGGGAACTCTTTGGCGTCCCAGATATTGCATTATATGCATCAGCTCTGAATCATGTCTTTGGTCTATAGTTGGGTTGCCCGTCTCCTGTGTTTGCCACCTTACGTTCTGCAAGTTCGGCTAATGTAGTAAAGGGAGTACTACGACCATTGTATTTCTGGTTTGTCCGGTTAAGTACCTCAGTAGAGAAAGCCGAAAACTGACTGACATGATAGACGAGAACAGGTCAGCGATCTGGTGACTTAGTGTTATACTACAAATCAATCGCGATTTATGCCATGTTATATCAGGGGCTGATCTTTCGATCAGCCACGTTGCAAAGGCGTCGCACTCCGGATTGCCGTTCACACAACAAGGGGCTAGTACTTAGCGCCACCAATGGACTCTTATGGCTAAGTGAAAGTACTAAAGCCGAATAGTCTGATTGCCTAGTTCACCTCGCAAGACGCCTCCTACATTGGACCAAGACGTTGGATAAAGTGCAGTCATGCGTTTCCGAACACCCCTGTAATATTTACATGGGGGCTGAAGCCGACGACTGGTAAACTTTTAGACATATAAATAGCAGAATAGGAGGATAAACTAATCACAAAGCGTAAACATGGCTATTATACATCATGAGTTCATTACACGACTCTTACAAATTGGACTCAACTACTCAAATATGACGTCCTTTGAGCACTAGTCCTCCACAATGCGGGCTCCCTCGAGGACCTCGTCAAAGTACTTCTTTGGTCGCCGGTTCTCCTTGCCTGCAGGTGGCCCTGTAGTGGAAATCTTGGTGGCCTTCATCTTCGCCCACTGCACCTTGACGCAGGCGAAGGCCATCCAGGCACCTTCTATGCAGGACGACTGCTTGATGGTATCGACCCGAGGAAGCGCATCCACACTAAAAAATACACCTCCGTGATGATACGTGTTTGTCACAGTAGGTCACATTTTTTGTCATGCATGTACATCCATGACGATTTTATGACAGAATCGAGATAGTCATACCTGTGCTATCGTAGAAGTGTTCCATGACATTACCAAAATTATCATCGGAAGTGTCCACTTCCACGACGATAAATCGCGCGTCACAGAAGTGCTTTCGTCAAGGGTGACCAACACGTGGCATCCACCGTAACGAAACACCGTTAAGCTATTGGGTCCGGTTTTGGATCCGATAACCCGTTAACAGCCCGGACCAATGGGGATTTTCCACGTGTAAAATCATCATTGGCTAGAGGAAACACGTGTCAGCTCCGCGTTGGCACAGGTGTCACTCATCCAATGGGCGAGACACGCCTATGATATGTTGACATGTGGACCGGCCCATAAAGTTTAAATGGGCCGGCACAACTAAAGGCCCACAAGATTTTGCGGACCATAATGGGCCGGCCCAGCTAAAGGCCCATGCGATTTCGCGGACCATAATGGGCCGGCCTAGCTAAAGGCCCATAAGATTTTGCGGGCCATAACGGGCTGGCCCAGGTAAAGGCCCACAAGATTTTTGTGTGCCATAATGGGTCGACCCAGGTAAAGTCCCACAAGATTCTTGCGGATCATAATGGGACGGCCTAGCTAAAGGCCCACGAGATTTCACCGACATTAATGGGTCGGCCCAGCTGTAGGCCCACAAGATTTTGAGGACCCTAGTAGGCCGGCCCATTAACTGGCTGCCATGTTTTGGGCCAAATGCCGACCCATATTTGATCTGGTCCATTAATGGCCTGCCACGTTCCGGGCCTAATAATGGCACATATGAGATCCGACCCGTTAAAAGATTACCATGTTTTGGGCCAAATTACGACCCAGATCAGGTCAGGCCCTTTAAGAGGCTTTGGGCTAAATTATGGCCCATATAAGATTCGGCCCGTCAACTGGACACTATTCTTTTGGGCCCACTGGCTAAAGGCCCATTTAGTAATTCAACCGTATATTAGTTTCGGCCTGTTAAGGGCATGTTTAACATTTCGGCCCTATATTAATTTCGGCCTGTTAAAAGCCCGTCATATAGTTGGGCCTAACTACGACCCAGTTTACATCCGGCCTGCTCGCAGCAGATATTTGATTGGGCCAAACAAGGACCAAGACAATTTGGCCTGTTAAAAGCCCGTGATTTTATTCACATAATCATGGGCCAGGGTCCATTTCAGGGTGCTGCCGGCCCGTGAGCTGTTCGGCATGTTTCAGGCCCAACGTACTTCTCAGCCTCCTAAAGCCCATTGAGTTTTCTTGCGAAAAGAGGACGAGGGGTTACTCGGCCTATTAAAGGCCTGAATCTACTAGTGGGCCAGTTTACTTTTGGGGTTACTCGGCCTATTAAAGGCCCGAATCTACTAGTGGGTCAGTTTACTTTTGGCCTTTTAACGGGACAAGATGATGGGGCCCATGATGCGGATCATACATCGTGATTGCATGACGGCCCGATTATGTACCATAATTTTACGGTTTGACCGGTTTACTACGAAGACAGGATATATGTACAGTAAAATAACTGTAGCATCATGAATAAGAAAAAACCTAGACTATACAATAAAGAAATTATGGCATATTACATCCACTGGGCCACAAAGTTCGCCACTATGATAATAAAGCACAAGCAGACAGCAGATTACATACATTGGGCATTAAAGATCGCCACCAGTGCAAATAAACACGCCGACAAAATAATATACAAAACCGACAGCACTTCAATAGAGTTCAAGAAAGGTTAGCCCTGCTGGGGAGCTGCAGCACAAGCAGCTGAGCAAGCTGATAAGACTGCGCTTGTTCAACACTTATATCTTCCTCAGTCTGAAACATAAACAAGCAGACAGATGACAGGTTTTGCACATAAACGTATCAGTGCTGACAATTCATCACATTTCTTATTGACGAATAAAGTGACATAGTTTCAAATTGCATTAAGACAATATGGTATTGTTTAGGTGAAGACATGGCAGGAAATGACATTGTGAAGGAGTTGGCAGCTTCACGACACCACTGGATTACAGATCAAGAACTCATAAGTATCAATGGTTAGTGTGCTGTCAATTTATCCCATTTCAGATTGGCAAATAAAGAGACAGTTTAAATAATTGTAGAATGATATGACATTGTTCATAGTTAAGACATTGCAGAATATGACATTGTGCTTTAGTGGGTAGGTTCACCACACCACTGGATTACGAATGAAGAACAGAAGCATACATGTTGTGCAAAAGAAGATCACTTGCTCTGTATAGTTTAATTTACATGGTATGAAGAAGGAACTTGGTTGTACAATTGAAAACTTAAATTGAGAAGGAAAAACTTTTTTTATGAACTACATAATAAAATTTAAACATGCAATTTGATGCAACCACCAAAAATAAACAACAGTTGCAGTCATGCCTAATCAAATTTACACAACAAAGTTTGAAGGCTTGAGAAGGACAAACTTACATTATTGGTGAAGACAGGCTCTATAAAGCCCTTGTCCATGCTGATGGGGGGGGGGGCAATTCAAGAAGTTTACCACAGAATCTTCTTCATAAGCATTGCCTTTATTCTACATTTTGTTAAGAGTAAATATAGATGTCATAATATACGAAAAAATGGAGAATATTTAAGATAAGATGAAGAGTGATGCTACATAACCAAGTAGCTATAAATGTAAGTGCAGCGATATAGGCAAAAGGTACAGCCAAGAGCAATGCACAACTAAACTTCTTCAGTTCCATCGGTGTTATCCAACCTTATGGTAAGAGTAAATATAGATCTTATGAGTAGAAAATGGAGGGCAAAGGAAAATAAGCTGCAAAGTGATGGTACATAAACAACCACATGTCAATATAAGTACACTAATAAATGACATCATGTACTTACAAGAACAATGCAGAGCTAAAAAATTCATTGGCATTGGATATATTCTATACTAATGTAACCATTCATACAGGTCAGATAACTTGGAGCGAACAATTAATAAGCAAGCTATCATGCATACTGCTGTCACATAATGAACCAGGTATGTATGCAAGTTCAGTGATACAGGACAACAGGTACTAACAAGAGCAAAGCAGCGGGCCGCATATTTGCGATATCCTGTCGTTCTTTTCAAACCGAATTCTTCTTTGATCAGATTTCCTGCAAAAAAGATCCGTTAGGCACATGCGGAAAAGTAGAAGTTCAAATTGTCATGTGATTTCATAGACAGTGCCTCATCCTGGGAACGAGACCAGTGCATAACAAGGTTTTTTCATTCAATGTCTTCTAAATTTAGCAGAGGAAACTTCACCAGAAATTCATTTATAGACTTGCCATCAAAGTGTGATTTCCTCAGGTAACACCGATACTGCTGCAATGCTTCCTTGAAAAGCACAAGCAAGCTTTGCTCATCATGATTATTCAGATTGACCCTCGCCTAGTTACAACAATGTAATGTAAATCATTGATGTGTTCAATCAGCAGAAAACAGGAAACTAATAACCATGAATAATAGCACTTACACGTAAGTTGGGTAGGAAGATGTGAAAATGGTGTTTGTCTTCACTATAATCTTCCCATGATGGGAATATATGCACATAGTCCCTAACAACATTGAAAGCATTGTCTTTTAAACTGGGAATAAATGGAATGGGGTTCCAATCTGCAGGAATTGGTCGCCTCTGTAGTTGGGATAGGTCTTCGGCCGGTGGACTTGTTGTACTTTTTGCTGGGTGGGATTTTTCTATGGTACGGCTGGTGCTATGGCAAATGAAATCGGTATACCTTTTGCTGGAGTGCAGGTCCTGTGTGGTGGGGCTAGTGGTGTGGCCAGTGAAGTATGGGTACAGTCTTCTGGAGTCGGTCCTATGTTTTGTGTCACTGGTTGTACATCCAATATAAGTGGGGTGCTGTCTAATTTCTTCGGCACCACCACATTTTTCAAGGACTTTGCTGGTGCTCCTTCAGGTTCGGCAATCACCCTCTTCCTTTTTGATGTCTAATGCACAAGAACAACATTTGAGTGGAAAAACATGGTATGATGATAGATGGAATATGTATTGATAATGGATGGGCATGGCATCTCGACATATATGATGAGTAAACTAAGGAGATGGCGGTGCAACAAAGTAGAAGGAATGCAAGACAACATATGCAAGATGTGCACAATCAATAAAACCTTGCCAAATTAGACTAGGCACCTTGATGGGTGAACAGGACAGGCCATCTGCCTTTGACTCCTCGAGGTTAGAATAGTCATTAGGATCATATTTTGAACAAGAATCAACAAGTGGGGAGCATATGAGTTTCATTGCATCCAGAATGGCACTCAATGCCTTGGTCCCAACTTTGTAAGTCATTGCAGTGTTTAGCTTCAAGATTGGACTGCTGCTAGTGCGACACAAAGCAGCTACATAGATCATAGTGTAGATATAACGAGAAAACCGTAAGCATTAGAGAAAAATCAGCAAAGTGGAACTTGCTGGAATATATGTGTTAGTACTTCCGGTACGGCTAGAAAGGCTTCGGATACCAATTCTCTTCAACTGAAGGTGCGGTACTATTAATATCAGTTTAACTCTCAAAGGCGACACAGCTCCCCGCATTTCCTTGCTATTCTTATAGGATTCAAGTGGGCAGGTCACTACAAATCCTATTCCTATGTTTACAAAATCCTACGAATCAAAGAGGCTCAAAGTGTCCATCACAACCGACCGTATAGACCTATACACTGCAAATGTCCCTGCTCATCTTCACTACAAGGAACATACTGTACTACTATCATACTCCCTCCGTTCCAAAATATAAGTCTTGGTAGAGAATTCCACTATAGATCACATACAAATGTATCCAGATACATTTTAGAGTGTAGATTCACTCATTTTGCTCCATATGTAGTCCATGGTGAAATCTATACAAAGACTTGTATTTAGGAATGGAGAGAGTACATATTAAATAAGAACGGAACAGGAACATGGTAAAGAAGAGCAAGCAAATTTAGGATAATAAAATGTTGGTTGCGTAGTACCCACACATGATGAACCAGAGCACATTAAGAATGCAACTCCCAGCTCTCTCTCGACCATTTCAGGCGGTTGGATGAGGATCCTACTTCTCCTAACCCTTCTTCTTCCTCGTCTCTGATTCTTCCCATATAGAACACCGCATGGGCCGCCGGCCGGACCACCGGCCCCCACCACCTGTGTTCCTCCGCCACCCCCACCCCCACCCGTGTCGAGTTTTCTTCATTCGGCGAGGCCCCACAACCACCCGAGCCCCTTCGTTCGCACCGGCCAACTCCGGCGAGCTCTGAAAAATCGACTGACCCAATTTTGCAATTTAGTCTACTGTGATTTAATTAGTGTGGAATACAAAAGGGGAAAACCATAAGCATTGGGAGTATAGTGTTGAGCGTGCCATGGCGGATCTGAAGGTCCAAACCGGACAAAGGCAACTTCACAACCAAGACAAGAAATCAGAGTAAATCAGTGGCGATCTATTTTCTTGCTACGATAATTAAGTTGAGCAGATACGAAAGAGTACCGCCTTTGGTGCGGTGCCGTGTATGCATCTGTTGAGAATTTGACGGTGCTGTGGTAGCAATGGCTCTCGCGGCGTGGAAGCAGATCTAGGAGGGTAGACGGTGGCGGCGGGGCACGGTGGACGAGATGGTCGTAGGAGCGACACTGACAAGGTGGACGACGGCGGGGATGAAGCGAGAGGACGGGATGCAAGGATCCCGGTCCGAAGCCGTGGATGAGAGAGGTCGATCTCTTGTAATGGACGGCGGCGGCGGGGTATCAGCTCCGACATGGTGGAGGAGGACGACGATGGACGGGGTGGCGGACAGAGGAGGCTGGGGTGGAGAGGGTGTTTTGGCGCCCACGGAGTATGAATGGGGAAAAGGGAGGTAGAGAGGAAGGGTGGAACCATGTATTCAGGGCGCGCTTGTCTCAAATGCAAGGAAATTTACAAACTTAGCCCCCATTTCAAATTTCCTACATCACAGCAATATTAGTCGGTTGGGGATAGGACAATAATCTCGCATAAACTGAATATTTGCCGACGAGAGTTTGTTTTTGGCGCCCACCGTGTATGAATATGAATCGGGGAGGGAGTCGATTTCGGCCGAGGACACACTATGTTTTGGCGCCCACCGTGTATGAATCCGGGTGAGAGGCGATTACGTCACGTTTGGGTGAAATTACAAACCTACTGTCGGTGTCAAAACCGGCGGATCTCGGGTAGGGGGCCCCGAACTGTGCGTCTAAGGCTAATGGTAACATGAGACTGGGGACACGATGTTTTACCCAGGTTTGGGCCCTCTCGATGGAGGTAATACCCTACTTCCTGCTTGATTGATCTTGATGATATGACTATTACAAGAGTTGATCTACCACGAGATCAGAGAGGGTAAACCCTAGAAGCTAGCCTATGGTATGATTGTTGTTCATGATGATGGGTCCTACGGACTAAACCCTCCAGTTTATATAGACACCAGAGGGGGCTAGGGTTACACAGAGTCGGTTTAAAGGAGATCTACATCCGAATCGCCAAGCTTGCCTTCCACGCCAAGGAGAGTCCCATCCGGAGACGTGACGAAGTCTTCTGTCTTGTATCTTCATAGTCCAACAGTCCGGCCAAAGTATATAGTCCGGCAGTCCGGATACCCCCTTATCCAGGATTCCCTCAGTAGCCCCTGAACCAGGCTTCAATGACGATGAGTCCGGCACATAGATTGTCATCGGCATTGCGAGGCGGGTTCCATCTCAGAATACTCCAAGATAAATTCCGAACACAAGGACCGTGTCCGGCTCTGCAAGATAACATTCCATATACCACCATAGAGAGAATAATAATAATCCACGAATCTAATCTGCTGACAATTCTTCGAAAAGTGACATCACACCACGGCCCGGTTTTTATTCGAACCGTTTTCTACAACCTACTTCCACACACATCGCGAGGCGGTTTCTTTGGTACGTCTTGTCAAAGCAGAGATCGTGCCCCCTTATCACGGGATCTCCATCAATATGGTTATGGGTAACCCAACCAGCGCCAGTAATCGAGGCGCCTGGAAAAATAAGAGATTTCGAGAGGCAAGTGGGGAGGTGCTCATTCACATCGCCTTTATAAAGGGGCAGAATTCTCCCGTTTTCACCCACGCCTTCTTCTTCCTTTGCTCATCCGTTCTCGCACCCTTGAGCTCTAGCGCCCAAGTTCTCACCTTCTCCGTAAGACCGCAACATGTACGGAGCGGGAGGCAAGTGGACGGCCTCCTCTATCACAGAGGAGAACATTACCAAGCTTCGGGAAGCTGGATACTTGGCCGCTAATATCGCGCACAGGCTTCCAACAGAGGGACAGATTACCCCTACACCGAAGTCTCGGGAGGGAGTGGTATTTCTCCCTCATTTCGTCTGTGGACTAGGGTTTCCACTCCACCCTTTCGTCCGCGGGCTCATGTACTACTACGGGATGGATTTTCATGATCTGGCCCCGAATTTCGTCCTCAACATCTCGGTGTTCATTGTCGTGTGTGAGGCCTTCCTCCGCATCAAGCCTCACTTCAGCCTGTGGTTGAAGATCTTCTGCATGAAGCCGAAGATCGTGAGCCGCCAACAGGCGGAGTGCAACGGTGCCATGGTGGGAAAAATGCCCTATGTTATATGGCTCGATGGCTCCTTCATGGAGTCCATAAAGGGGTGGCAATCAAGGTGGTTCTACATCACCGAGCCGCGCGACTCCAACTGGGTGGCGGCCCCCAAATTCAGATCCGGAATCCCCACGCGGCTCACCTCCTGGGAGAAGAAGGGCCTGGCCTGGGGTGAACCCACGGATCTAGCCGGACTCGAGACTTGCCTCAGAAGTATGAGGGAAAAGAAGATCAAGCTCCTCAACATGGTCCAGGTTATGCTCATTCGCCGAATTCTCCCGTGTCAAAGACGAGCGTTTGATATGTGGGAGTTCGACCCGGCCGAACACCAGATGCTGCTAGAGCTCTTCGACACAACGCACAAAGAAATCTGGAAGGTTCTGTTCAAGACCGGCGAAGTCCCTCCTCCCCTTTCCGAGGACCGGGGGCTCAGCGCAATGCGCCTCACCAGTCCGGTAAGTCCCTTGACTATTTACGAGACGTTCCCTTAGTACTTTCGGGGGAGGATTTTTAAGTCAACTTGCTGACCGAATAGGAGTGGGTGGAGACAGCGGAGCGGATCGACTGTCCGGCTCCATTGCCAGAGGACCCAATAAGTGCACTCCTGGAAGAGATGCTAGTTCCGGCGCCTTACAAGGTGCCAGAGAAAAAGGCCGAAAAGAAGGCCACGGGGACCCGAAGGGGTCTTCGGCACGAGGCTGCACCCGACGCCTCGCCACAAGAGGACGAGGCGCACTCCTCCCACGAAGGGGAGGAGAGGAAGAAGAAGAAGGCCGCCTCAACTGAGGGGGCCGAAGGGTCCAAGAAGGCGGTAACGGGGACTAGAAAAGGTCACCGGCGCAGGGCCGTGATAGAGTCGTCATCTGAAGACGACGAAGAAGATTCTCCCCCCGAAGATGGGGGAGAACATGAAGAAATGCCTCCTCCCCGCGCTAGGGAGGAGAAGAAAAGGAAGGCTTCCCCGTCGGGGGAGGCCGGGACGCCAAAGAAGGGCAAGGCGTCCCTTCCAGATCAATCCACTACCGTCGTTTTTAGTGACGAGGAGTGGCTGCCGAGGGGAAAACCCCGGGCGAGGTTGTAAGTATCCGCATCCCATAATATTTTTCGTACGACTTTCGACCTCATAGTTTGTGATGACACCGAACACATATATGCAGTCCGGCCGGGTTCGATCTTGAGGAGTCCTCTTCGGAGGAGTCTCTGAATGAGTCGGAGATGAATTCGCTCCCGACGGTGACCTCTCCACGACCTATGGATAACACCGAGGTGTTGTCCCGGAGGATGCCAGAGCAGGAGGCGACGGTTCCGGAGATGCCCCAAGGCAAAATCTCGGGTGCTGGACACATGGGGGATGAGAACCCCATGGATTATGCTGACGGGAGCCATAGCATGTATGGCTCTTGGCCGGTTACTGCGCCGGAGCCTACAAAGGTTCCGGATTCCGGTAAGCAGTCCCTCGGGAAGGAGGGCGAGCCGGCCGTGTCGATGACCTCCGCCCAGCCGGAGGCATTGGATAATTTGTTTGAAGTGCTACGAGGCGCTTCCATCGAGGATGAACACCGTACACTTATGGGTACGGTGATTGAGAAGGTTCGATCCGCTGAGAGCGGATTGACCGAAGCCTGCACCAGCCTGCTAACAGGCTTTGAGGTAAAGAAAGTGTGAGAAAATATCACCTGATAGGTAGTAGCCCCTTGATGCTCTGGTTGGTGTTCGGAAAGAACGGCCAAACAGAGGGTCAACTAAAAAACCGTAGGAAGCTAATAGTATTTGTCTGTATGAATCAAACAGGCACTGCTGTTGACCGCCGCTGCGCACACAGCCTAGGTTGCCGGACTCAAGCGCGAACTGGGGCAGGCCAAAGAAGAGCTTGGCCTCGTGAAGAAGCAGCTCGAGGCGAACAAAGGTGAGGAAAACCCTGTCCATATGTCGTATAGAGGATAAAAAGTTGGTGATGCTAAGAAAAAGCATCATGGCTTTTGATAGGGAACGCGACTGAAGTGGCGGCCCTGGAGGAAGCGCTGTCCGCGGCCGAAGCCAAGGCGGATACTGAGCACACCGAGCGAGAGAAGCAAGATGCTCGGGTGGTAGAGGTACAGCAGGAGCTCCAGGAGCTCGGCTAGAAGTTCGGCTCCCTGGAGCGTGACTACAAGACGCAAGTGTCTGAGCTTGCAAATGCCCTCCTGAGCGTGGTCGACGCCAAGGCCGAAGCCCGAAAGGCCCTTTAGGAAATCCAGGCGGCCAAGAAGATAGCGGAGGGTATGGCATTCTTTATGCAAAGCAAGCATGTGGAGGAGTCATTTCTTTTACTTACACGAATCCGGAGCTCTCCAGGGGCATTTGTAGATCTGCCATGCAGCGTTTCGGATGCTGCGGAGTTCTATCACGCTGAAGAGGTGAGCTCTACGGAGAAGCTGTTCTGGTCCCAATATACTGGGGCCGAACACCCGATGCCTCTGAGTGACCAACTGAAGCAACTGGTCGAACTCCACAATGCGGCCGAACAGGCCATGGGGGACCTCATAGTCCGGATGTGGCCTGGCGAGCCCCTGCCCGGCAGCTACTTTGGCCTGGTGAAGCGGATGGTGCATGCCTATCCACGGCTAGAAGTTATCAAGCAGTCCGCATGTATTGAGGGTGCCCGACGGGCCTTTGCCCGCGCGAAGGTGCATTGGGGCAAGCTGGACGCTGAGAAGCTCGTGAAGGATGGACCCCCGAAGGGCAAGGAGCATCGCTGCCCCGAGAAATATTATGATGGCGTTATGAAAGGCGCTTGTCTTGTGGCGAATGAATGTCCTAAGAACATAATTTTTGAGTGAATGTACTCATGTCTTCCGCGTAATATGAGATCGGGTTTATTTGTGCTATGCAACACTTTGTTTGATTTAAAATATTACCTTCTCTGCGATCATTTATCAAAATCTGAAAGTAGGCCAGTCATTGGCTTCCGCCCCCTTGTAACTAGTACTGGGTGTTCGTGGAGACCCAAACACTCTTTATCCAAAGTTTTGGTCCTTTAAGGAGGTGTTTGGCGCAGCGAACAAGGCAATCGGACTATTCGGCTTTATAACTCTCACTTGACCATAGAAGTCTACAATTTTAAATTTCGGCGAAGCCCCTAGTATTCGGAAAGCCGAACTGGGCATTATACATGCCTGAATCGAACGAAGCCGATTCCTCGCATTAAGCGGAAAAAATCTTTAGGGATTTTGGTACCTCGCAAACAGCGATCAGCTCTCACTGCATCATGACGGTCAGTTTTCGGCTTTCTCTACTGAGGTGCTCGTCCGGAAGAACCGGGACACAATCGCAGTAGTTCGCCCTGCGCTACCTAAGCCGATATAATGAAACGTAAGTTACCAAAACAAGGGAGCTGGGCTAACCCAACTATTGACCCAAGACATGATTCGGAGCTGATGCATATAATGCTATAAGTTCGGGGTGCCGCACTGTTGAAAGTGTTCGGACTTTCCTTGCCATAGTATGGGGGTCGATAAGAAGCCCCTGGCAAACTGACCGTATCAAAACATACGGATGCAATATTGAATAAATATTCAACAGAGAATATGAGGATAGTAATAAGAAGCTGACGCTACGTACTATTTCCAATACGGCAAGACGTAGGTGTACAATTGATGCATTAAGCAGTAAAAAATAAGACTATTTGACATGTCCTATCCAAGGGCAGGCTACATGCGGGTATATAAGAACAGGTATAATGATCATTGAAGAAGACCACCTGAGTATTCCCTTGTGTGCAAAAGCCTCTTGCCTCCTTGGTGCCCCCTCCATGATGAGTCCGGTTATCCGATCTCTTCTGAAGGGGCTGCCCAAAAGTGGGGTCCTGAAAAAAGGGAAAAAAAGGTATGCGGGCCTCCTGGCGGCTGAACCGCACTCTGGCCGCATTGTCATCGCCTCCACCTATGCCCATAGTATTTTGAGCGCGTAATTGTGCACGCATGGTACAAACGCCGCTTGAATGGGGCTGGGGTGGAGGCCGAATTGCTAATCGAGCTCCTGGTGTGCCTGACTGTCCTATTGCGGGGTACTCCGGACTCGCTTGACAGTGTTTGGAGATGTCATTGCCGGATTGGCTATTTGTTGGAGGAGGCTGCATTGTACTTCTGCCGCGAGGGCCACAGTATGTTCTTCCGTATGGAGGGAGCGATCCGTATTTCCATTAACTGTTATGACCCCGCGAGGTTCTGGCATCTTGAGCTTGAGGTATGCATAGTGTGGTACCATGTTAAAACGAGTGAACGCGGTTCGTCCAAGTAGTGCGTGATAGCCACTATGGAAAGGGACGATATCGAAGATTAACTCCTCGCTTCGGAAGTTATCCGGAGATCCAAAGACCACTTCCAGTGTTATTAAGCCCGTGCATTGGGCCTCTACCCCTGGAATTACACCTTTGAAGGTGGTTTTGGTGGGTTTGATCCGTGACGGGTCGATGCCCATTTTGCGCACTGTATCCTGATAAAGCAGGTCCAGGCTGCTGCCACCGTCCATGAGTACTCGCGCGAGGTGGAATCCGTCGATGATTGGGTCAAGGACCAATGCGGCTGAGCCGCCGTGACGGATGTTGGTGGGATGGTCCCTATGATCGAAGGTGATCGGGCAGGATGACCATGGGTTAGATTTTGGGGCAACGGGCTCCATCGCATAGACGTCCCTAAGTGCACGCTTTCGCTCCCGCTTGGGGATGTGGGTGGCATAAATCATGTTCACCGTTTTGACCGGGGGGGGGGGATTTCTTCTGTCCTCCAGTGTTCGGATGCCGGGGCTCCTCGTCACCATCGCTGTGCAGCCCCTTGTCCTTGTTCTCGGCATTTATCTTGCTGACATGTTTGAACACCCGTGAATCTGGCACGAGCGGTCGACTATACGGTCCAGACTAGACGATCCCGGATTGTTTCTTTTGAACGACTTCTTCCGCTGACCAGATTTGGAGCTGCTGAATCCGGCATTGACTGCCGTATCCTCCGCATTGTCTCCGTTATTTCGACGCTTGTGTCTGTTGCGTCGTGGCTTTCCGTTACTGTCACGGGTGTCTGAAGTACCAGGGTTTCCAGGCGCGGTGTTGCTGCGAGCCAGCCAGCTGTCCTCACCCGCGCAAAAGCGGGTCACTAGTGTCGTGAGGGCCGCCATGGTCTTTGTTTTTTCTTGGCCGAGGTGTCGGGCAAGCCACTCGTCGCGGATATTATGCTTAAAGGCCACCAGGGCCTCAGCGTCCGGACAGTCGACAATTTGGTTCTTTTTAGTGAGAAACCGAGTCCAGAATTTCCTGGCTGACTCTTCGGGCTGTTGGGTAATGTGACTTAAGTCATCAGCATCCTGTGGTCGCACATAGGTGCCCTGGAAGTTATCGAGGAATGGGTCCTCAAGATTTTCCCAACTGCCAATGGGGTTTGCTCGCAGGCTATTCAGCCAGTGTCTAGCTGGCCCTTTAAGCTTTAGAGGGAGATACTTGATGGCATGTAGGTCATCGCCGCGGGCCATGTGAATGTGGAGAAGAAAATCCTCGATCCACAATGCGGGGTCTGTTGTGCCATCGTATGAGTCGATGTTGACGGGTTTAAACCCTTCTGGGAATTCATGTTTCATTACTTCATCAGTGAAGCAGAGGGGTGTGTGCGGCGCCTCTGTGTCAGGCTATGTCGTGGCGTATTCCGATTGGGTCTGGTCGGTAATGTCCGGCCTGGCTGGATTTATCAGCATTGTATCCGGCATGACGATCGGTGTCATGAGCTGTGGTGTGGACCCGTGATCCGTAGATCGATCTTGGTTGTCCTGCGTTGTTTTCCAATATGTCTCGCAGGTCCTGTGTATTCCCCCGGGCCATGGTGAATCGGCGTGGGGGTGCGGGTTGTTGTCCGGCCTGATAGCCTGTTTTATCCTGGCCACAAGGTGGTCGGTCAGCCTCATCTTATGCTAAAAGTTCAGGCTCTTCGGCCTCTTCTTCTAGCGGTTTATGCTTTGGGTATCCCCTGCTCGGGGGCTCAAGTCCGTAGTCCTCGGCCACCAGGACTTTGGTCCATCTGTCTGCGAGCATGTCTTGGTCGGCTTGGAGCTGCTGCTGCTTCTTCTTCAGGCTTCTTGCAGTGGCTATAAGCCTGCGCTTGAAGCGCTCCTACTCTATGGGATCCTCTGGTACGCCGAATTCGTCGTCACCGAGGCTCACCTCGTCTTCGGAGGGAGGCATCTAGTTATCGTCCTCCAAGTATCCGTCCGTCGCCTGTTCATCTGGCTAGCCCGTGTTCCTATTCAGCTTGCTCGAAGGTGGGTTGATTAGGATTGTATTCCTCTTCGTCACCATCTGGATTTTCTTCTCTAGTGCCGGTATTGCTGTGGCGAGGCTTGGAGCGGCGCTGATGACGCCCGTGTTTTGCTTTCTTCCCCGAGGGGTTATCTTCCGTTGCCTCATCGCCATTGGTTTCTTTGGGAGTATCCACCATGTATATGTCATATGAAGAGGTGGCTGTCCAGCGCCCTGTGGGCGGTGGTTCCTGTTCTTCTCCTGCATCGTCGTCTATACCGTCGATGTCTTCGGAGTCGAAGTTGAGCACGTCGGTCAAGTCATCGACCGTGGCTATTAAGTGGGTGGTAGGTGGGAAACGAATATCTTCGTCCCCAGCTTAGCACTCGAGCCGGACATAGTTCGGCCAGGAGTCTCCTGACAGAGAGAGAGAGAGACTTTAAAGAATCTAGCACGTCTCCGAAGGGTGAGTGCTAAAAGATGTCCGCGGCGGTGAACTCCATGACTGGAGCCCAGTTAGATTCAATGGGTACGAGTGCACGGGGTCCAGAACACACTGCCCGAGATGAGTCCGGGGGTCCGGAGACACAGATCCCTTTAGGAGAGGAGTCTGTGTTCGGCTCCAACATCGAGGAGTGTGCGGCCACCGGGGCGGGGTCCATCCACCCGTCCTTGGAAGGCACGACCCGCTCTGGAGCGAAGTCCGGAGCGGTAGTAGGTGCGATGTTCCAAATATTGTCCGACTGCCAATCTAGGTCGTGCACGTCATGATTGTTCGGCTCTCCTAACACAGGCTCGAATCCGTCGAAGATCAAGTCTCCGCGGATGTCGGCGGTGTAGTTTAGGTTTCCAAACCTGACCTGATGGCCGGGGCCGTAGCTATCAATCTGCTCCAGATGGCCAAGCGAATTGGCACGCAGTGCGAAGCCGTCGAATACGAAGATCTGTCCGGGGAGAAAAGTCTCGCCTAGGACAGCGTGGTTGAAGGTTGGAGAAGCCATCTAACCTTGCAGTGAGGACACAGAGGAACTCTCACTGAAAGCACCAATGTCGGTGTCAAAACCGGTGGATCTCGGGTAGGGGGTCCCGAACTGTGCATCTAAGGCTAATGGTAACATGAGATTGGGGACACGATGTTTTACCCAGATTCGGGCCCTCTCGATGGATGTAATACCCTACTTCCTGCTTGATTGATCTTGATGATATGAGTATTACAAGAATTGATCTACCACGAGATTAGAGAGGCTAAACCCTAGAAGCTAGCCTATGGTATGTTTGTTGTTGATGATGATGGGTCCTACGGACTAAACCCTCCGGTTTATATAGACACCGGAGGGGGCTAGGGTTACACAGAGTCGGTTTACAGAGAAGGAGATCTACATCCGAATCGCCAAGTTTGCCTTCCACGCCAAGGAGAGTACCATCCGGACACGGGACGAAGTCTTCTGTCTTGTATCTTCATAGTCCAACAGTCCGGCCAAAGTATATAGTCCGGCAGTCCGGATACCCCCTTATCCAGGACTCCCTCACCTACCCCTGTCGAAACCTATAGAAATCTAGCATATAGGCTTTTCATGGTAGGGATAGGCAGTAGTAATTTCCATCTCGCAGATTTTGGTTTCGGGCGGTTACTGCAACTTTCCCAGCTTCGTTCAAATTTTGCAGAGTGCATGTTTACCGTGCCAACTCAATTCAAATCCCATTTGTATTCTATTTTTTTTCAGGCGGGATCCATTTTCAATTGGAATTAAATTCTATATACATCATTTGTTTATATATACTTTCAAAAGCACAACAAAGAATTTTGCTCCTTTATATTTATAATATGATTTACAAATACAATGATCTCAAAATCTTAAGGCTGAATTCAAAAAAAATAACCAAATTATGTTCTTCTAAAATGTATGGATCAGTAATATCTACATATTAAATAACATAGATGGGCGTGAATTCATATGAGTATGCATGTTTGATAGATCAATTTTGGTTCGAGTATGGATTACATGTATCATGATCTCGACTTCAAATATTTGAATCACTTTTATGTTCACTCCTTTCACACCCATCTCTCTCGCATGCATGCTCCTTCATGTAGCTATCAATCTCTTTTCTCCAGCTCACCCACACGCTCACTTCATGTTTCTCCTATCCTCGCCAACATGGTCTCTCGATGTCTCCCTTGAGAAGTGTCACACTCTCCCTATCATTATACATTACACGGTTTTCATTATCTCTCACGTCTCTACTGTTCTCTAGTATCACTCGGTACCTAAGCTTTCTTTTTCACCGCCACACACACAGTCTCCACTCATCTTTCACTTTGTCTTTCTCTCTATGGGATTCTCTCACACACCCTATATGTCTCTAGATATGACTCATACCACTAAAATTACTCTCTCTCCTGTAGACACAACATTTGTTGCGGTCTCCTTTTCATCTCCATCCCAGACTGACATTATTCATTTGTTTACCGATCAAACAACCCCCCCTCTCTCTCACAGACACACACACAACTCCTGCTTCCACTCCCCTTCCCGACTACCGTCTCTCTATCTCTCTCACACAAAACTCTCGCTTTCGCATCCCGACTCGTATTTCTCTCACAAACATTTATCGACTAGCCTCTAGATAGGTTTATACACCCACACACTCGTGCTTCCACTATCGCATACATGTCTCTCTCCCGCTCCTTGTAACTATGTAGATTTTTCTTCCCTTCTTGAGACATGCCCTCTCGATCGTGCACACACACACTATCGCCTCATTTTAAGCTGATACCTATCGCACACACACTCTTTGTGTCTTTGTCACACATGCACTCCGTCCTCCTCCACTCTCCCTCTCTCTTACACACACATGGGCCTTTTGCAACAACTAGCAAGATGCCCATGCGTTGCACGGAACATCAACATGCATTTGTATGAGTAGTTTATGTTGTGGGGGGAAAGGATGAATGAGGGAAGGCCTTATTTGCAAATGTGGAGAGGGATGTGGGTATCTTTTTGCAAAATTGCCATGATTTCCTTCTTATCCGCCAGATATAGATCGGACGGCCTATATTGCAGGATGGCAGGCACACGATCATCACCGACAATGCTTTTTATAAGCGTAGGGATAAAAAACAGAGTTGGTGATGATGGTGGGCCTGTCATCCTGCAATGTAGGTCGTCCGATTTATATCTGACGGATAGAAAGGAAAATATGGCAATTTACCCGCACTCCTCACCACATTTTTAGATAAGGCCTTCCCTCGTTCATCCTTTTCTCCCATAAGATCTTGATGTTCCGTCCAACGCACGGGCATCTTGCTAGTAAGAGTAGAAATTAGACATATACCACTTCTTGAATCTTGAAACCAACAACATTCCTCCCTTATCTCATCAAAACTGCCAAAGGAATATATTTTGAGTGAAACATAACATATTTTTAGTGATATACATATTTAAAAACTAGACTTTTTTTCTATCAAATTGGTGAATATGTATTAATCTACTTTGATCGTGTGGCAACGCATTGGCACATTGCTAGTAGATATCATTATTTTTTGGACACCAGACAAATGGTGGAGTACATATACGAAGAGAAGAGGCGCACGCACGCAGTCGGTCTATCGCTGTCTCGCACACATGAGTGTTACATAAAGGTGACGTTAACAAATAAACCCTAAAACCCTAGGTGCACGATTGCTGCATTCGCGGGTACCGGGTACATGGTGGAGCACCTTTGTAGGAATAGTCAGCTCGCGTGATAATTTGATCCGTAGGAGTTGATGGTCGGGACCACAGGTGAACGACTTGGAGGCGGTGGCTTGCCAGTTGCCACAGATCGAGTAGCCACATTTAAAATATCATTTTTTAGCGGGGTTAAGAGTTCCGATTTTCAATGGCGCATTATAAGTACTAAGTAGTTTTTAGAACGATTGGTATGGAGCGAAAATGGAATTCATAGTACTACGTACCTCCTTGGCGTATGATTGTATGGGTTTATGTTGCGAGATGTTGAACCTGGTAGTTCTAGGGAAAATACTGTGGTTTAGATTTAGATGCTGGTTTTCAGTAATGAAAATCGGAAGGGGAAACCATTCTTTGATTAAAAAAACTACTACCTCCATTCTGTTTACTAGTCCCCATCGTATTTTGGGTCAAAGTTTGTCCACGAATTTTACTTGTAAAATGTGAATGGAAAACGAGATTTTGTTATACCCAAACCAAAAAGGACTGGAGGGAGTGATTGCTCTGACACGAACGCGACCTCTCATAGTGCAGGCATTGAACCGGCGCGCCGGCCAAGAGGGCCCCACTCGCTGCAGGCCCGGCTGAGCACGCCTCCTCGCCGCGTGCAACCAGCTTCATACTGCCCCGCCTGCCTTCATTGAGTCCACGCGTGTGCCGGCAACACGTCCTTCCGCGAGCCGGTCGGTATTTTAGAACACAAAAAATGACTAAAATATGATTAATTTACGCATGGTCTTGACTTGTTGTGCTCGCACTCGTAGCAGGAACTAGTAGAGGCTTTTCTTTATTTGTAACTCTCCTCACATTTTTTTTGGCTTTGAAGTGAATCATGGTTGTGGACATTATGTATGAATGTGCAGATATCTGTGAACATATGAGTTTGATTTGGAAGTTGAACTTGGAATGTAGGGCTTGCGCATGAACTATACCAGGTCCAATGCTTCGTCTGTTATTGTTTGGAAAGTAACTGTTGTTATTACATCACCTGAATAAAAAAAATTTGTGCCACATCAGTAGATGCATAGACATCACAACAGGCATGCTGACTGGATAAACATTTGAACCTAGCTATTATGAAGGAAATTTTGTATTGACAACAGTTTTAGATAGCAGGAGACGCCTAGCCTGCTCTGCCTCTACTAGCTTATTTATGGCTTCTTCCATCTCTTCTTTGGCTTGGGTGAAGAGAGCATCTGATTGCTCTTTTTGCTTCTTCAGGAACTCAGCTACATTCTCAAGGGCTGTTGCACACTTTCTTTCAGCCTTTACTAGAGCCACGAGGACATGAACAGCTGACGACTCCACCTGGCTTGTGTGTAATCCCGCATCTTCTGGGAATTTGCACCTTGTGTCTAATCCAACATCATTAGGGAACTGGCACCCTGTGTGTAATCCAGCCTCATTTTGGAAACATGATCTCGAGGTTGACCATACTTCCCTCCTCGTAGGAACTGCATCCTGACATGAAGTTACTTTTTTTTAGATCAATAGTCAGAGCAACCCAGATCCATTTAGTAGAAGCCAGATAAACAGAACTCGGAGAAGTGAATTCAAAAGGAAAAAATAATATAAAAACAGACTACAAGGTGAGAACACCCACTTCCTACATCAAGCTAAAAACGAAAGCATTAGGAAGATTAAGACTCTTCTTATTACACATCGAAGAACACCAGGCTTAAGAGAAACAGAAACTACAACATATACACATCGAAGAACACGAGGCTAAACGAAAGTAATTTAAAGGGTGTTATTTACCAAAGCTCGTTTTACAGGTTCGGTGCAGCCCCTATTTAACTTGCCACGCTCCTTGAAGATGTCCCCATCATCCCGTGTTTGGTCTTCATTGCTACTCTGCATGTTCGCACTCGTGGTTTTAAAATCTCAACATGAAAAGAAAAATATACTACTAGTAATAGTCACGCATCTTGTGGGTAACATTAAAGCACTCGTCTGCCATCTTAGGCTGGTCATAGTGGGGAGTAACTTAGACTAGTAACATGCATATGTTACTAGTCTATGTTACTACCTCTATAGTGCATATTATCATAGGTCGTCTCAATTATTGCCATGCATGACACATAGTAGCATCACATTTATTATGTTACGGTATCTACCTATGTTACTATAACCATCTCTCTCTTGTTTAATTGCCTGCCACATAAGCATGTTTGCGAGTTCCAAGTGCATGATACTACTTATGTTACCCCCACTATGTTCAGCCTTAGAGCATCTCCAACAGAATCGCAATGCATGGCGCTTTAAAAAAGTGTTTATAGTGCTGAGATTGAGAAGTAGAGAGACTAGAGAGTAGAGGATAGTTCCCAGCATTGATAGATAAAAATAGATATTCAACTATTCCTCGCTGTCCGACTCCTCCTCGGTGATGTCCTCCTCCGATGTGTGACTGTAGGCGTGAAGATACCGATCATCGTCGGTTTCCCAGGGTGATGCTGCTCCTAGCCTCATGTTGAATTGAGCGTCCACTTTTCGCCTACGCTTGTCCTCGCGATAGGCGGCTTGCTCCGCCCTCCTCTTATCCCTCTCAGCCCTCCTTTGCGCATAGAACTTGCGCTTCTTGATGATGTCCTGCAGGAAGCGTTGGTGCCACATCGCCATGGCTTCCTCGTACATCTCGGTGATGCCAAGACGGTGCTCCCGCCTCCGGTTGTCGTGACGATCCTCGTCAGTGCTAAGCCGCGGCAGAGGCGCGAGCTCCTGCGCCCACTCCCGCATGAGCGGGTTGGGGAAGTTCAATGTTCTATGAGGCCACCGGAGGCGCCACGCCACCGCATCGTACGCGCGGGCGGCCTCGTTGGCGGTGTCGAAATTGCCGAGGCTGAGGCGCATCCCGTGGAACTGGATCTAGGCGGAGAAGCCGTCCGAGGGGCGCGCGCAGACGCCGCGGTATCCCCGAGTTTCCCGATGAAGCAGCAACGTGGTGGCGCGGCGGCGGCAAGGCGAGAAAGAGCAAGGAGAGAGCAGTGGCGAGGCACAGAGCAGGGAGAGAGCGGTGGCAAGGCACAGAGCGGTGGGAGGGCGTTGGATTTTATAAAGCGCGCCGGACGACGCTGCAACAAAACTAGCGCACGCCCGACCGATTTTTCCCGCGCGCGCGCGATCCTTCCCGACGTCTCTGCTATCTCTACTCTCTTCTCTACTGTTATATTTATTTTATATTTTATATTTATCTCTACTTCTCTACTGTCTACTTTTTTTCTCTTATAAAAAAACAGAGTTGGTGATGATGGTGTGCCTGCCATCCTGCAATATAGGTCGTCCGATTTGGAAACAATGGGAATTTTGCAAAAAGATACCCATACCCCTCTCTGGATTTGCAAATAAGGCATTCCCTCATTCATCCTTTTCTCCCACAAGATAAACTACTGATACAAATGCATCTTGATGCGTGCAACGCATGGGCATCTTGCTAGTTCTAAAAAACTTTCCATCATTTGTCACACTACTGGTTGCAGATGAAAAACCTACCCAAGCACAACATGATACAGGAGCGACGCACAATTACAAGTTGATATTCTGTTGGATAATGGAGGCTATAACCAATTACTTTTATGGGAACAATAGCACCTAGAAAATTTTAAGGGTAGGTATGAACAAAATTGGAACTGCACATGTACCGCTAAGTGATTCAATACACACATTACCAATCGAGGAGGAGAATGATGGTCGCGGTGGCCTCTCTGAGTCATGGTCGGCAACGAGAGCCAGTTCATTGTCCACGATGGTGGTGCTTCAGCGCTTGGCGTTGGCTTCCGGGAAGCAGATCCGAGACCGTGGAAGACGGTGCCTGGGAAGAGGCTCTGTGTATGACGATGACAGTGGACCGGCTCCAGTGTGGCGTACGAGGTCGTCGATGAGGCAGATGCGCTGCGGTGGACGAGTGCACCGATGTAGAAGGGGAGGAGTACGAATGCTGCGGTGCCATGGAGAAGTCTATTTTGCATTGGGGATAGAAAATGGGAAGTATTCAGGTGTACTACTCTGGGTGCCGGGGTGAGCTTGGTTGGGTCGGGTGAACTTGAAGTTACGAAAACTGCCCCCTACCAAGCGTCATCCGTATGCCTGTTCCAAAGGCTATGATGGTAACTTCCCGCTGCTCGAATCAGGGTCGCGGGAGATTTTCCCGCCGACCTCAAAATTTTGTGACACTGAACTCCCCGTGTGGCGTGTTGAGTGATTCGGCTAAGCAACTAGCGAGTAGTACTAGTAAACTCTGCATATTAGGTTTGACCGAAGTCAAACTTCCTAAAGTTTCACCAAGTTTATAGAAAAATATAAACATTTACCATAACAAATATGTATGATGTGAAAGTACATTCAATAATGAATCTAATGGTATTTATTTGTTATTGTATATGTTAATATTTTTTGTTATAAGCTTTCTGAGAGTTTGCAAAACTTGACTTTGACCAATGCTAATACGCGGACTTAAATAAAAACGGAGGGAGTACACATTTGTTTTCTTAGTTTGTAGTGAACTAATCATTTGTTGAAATTGTGAAATAAATATATTAGGCTATTGACTTCAAATGTAAAGGTCTATACAATTCAATAATTACAATCATTGTCGAATCCCAAGATGTATGCAAGGTCTATAGTACTTCACAACATGCTCAAACTCACATAATCCGAGTCAGATGAGAATCTAAATGCATTTCATAGTTATTACTTTGTAGGATGCAACAAAACCAACCATAACTCTACATCAGCAATTATAGAAGCAACATTTTGAACATATCCCAATGTGTGAATGAAACGTGCAGAGAGAGCTTGCAAAGATGGAGCAGATAGGCGGGAAAGATTGTATGTATGTGGACGAGAGAGTAGGAGACAAACCTAACGAGACAGGGAGAGAGATAGAGAGAGAAAGAGAGAGGAAGAAGTTAGGTCTGTGAGAAAGATGGAGACATGTAATATACGTGAGATGCGTCTGCATCCGGATTCTGTATACGTGGAAGGCGAAGATACAACATGTTTGATGAGAGAGCTGGAAAAACATGGACGATAGGGGAAGGATCTCGTGGGTTGAGGGATTTATAATTTTGTGCGGGGGAGAGAGGGATTGGTAATTTTGTGCAAGAGAGAGAGGGTGGGGGAGGAGTCAGTCAGCCGTCGTCACATCATCCTGCTTCCAAATGGCCCCGCATTCTCTAGCGCGGTGTCGTCGCCGTCTTTGATCTCCTTGATGCCCTCTTTGAATATTGAGGTGTTGTGCATGTTGGGGTGCGAAGAAGCACAAGCGAGAGTGGTCGCCGTATAACCTTGGATGGGGATGAATTGTGTGCTCGGGGAGGGTGTGTGTGTTGTGCTCTGTGTGTGTGTGTGTCAGATATTGAGAGAAAACAAACCTAAGGAGAGAAATGGGTATTCACAAAGAGATTGTGCGGGTCTTGAGGTGGGCAGGGGCCGGGTGAGGGTGTCAAAATGTGCGTGTTGATGCATGTGTTGCATGCGATCGTGCGAGGGATGGAAGAATCAAGAGAGATGGTTGTTGTGTTACGGATGCTCCTCTCTCTCTCTCTCACACACACACACACACACACACAAGTAAACTAGAAGCCCATTCTCTCATGTATACACAATGTATCGGCATTTGTCTATGTATCACTCATGCATGATCATTTGCACATTCACACCTCTCTATGTATGTATCACACGCACACCGTCTCCACATTACCCTTCTGCCACAACACACATATGGACACATACACACGTTCTCTCTCAGTCACACACACAAAATCAGTATTAAAGAAAACTAGGGCGCACCTAAAACGTCCAAATCCAAATAAACATGAACTGGAGCTAAATTCAAATATATGGAAATATTATAGCGTCGAGAACTTTTCCAGGAAAAAAAGTTGAGTAATATTCGGGGATTGTTTTCGCACACACAAAAAGGTTCGGTGGATGTCCTTCGAGCGTGACACGGTGACGCACCGTTCGATCGACCGTGCGGCCGCGGTTCACGCGATTGCACATGATTCCGTATCGTGGCTGCCTAAGTCTAATGTTTACATGTAATAGTATGGTTTTATTTTAAGTTTGACCAACCCTATATAAAACTAAAGTAAGCTCCCATACGCGCACTCATCAATATGCCGCCGCCGCCGTCACGCATTTCGGCGCCTGCCTGCTCTGGCCAACAATTTCTCACCAATCACTGCCGTGTCGCCGTCATCCATGTGCCATGAAGCCGAAGGCTCGCCCGCTCATGTCGTCTGCAGTCCCTCCTCGCGATGCCGCCGCGCTGCCAAGCACGCGAGCAGCTGGTGGAGCCGCGTCTATGCATGCAGCGTGTGAAGAGGAGGACGAGCGCATGCTCCAGCACGCCGGCGAGGAGGAACTAGCATGTCATTGTCGTCTCCGCCCGCGCGGAGGAGGCGCGCATGGTGGCTGTTGCGGCGGAAGCCGGTTGCGCGTGCGTCGAGCCCGCAAACCGGGTGCGGACGCAGAATCTACCTTCGAGACCTTGAATGCCACGTGGATCCTGCAATCTGAAGGAGCAATTTGGGTCAGTCGACTCTTGTGAGCCGTTTGATGCAGCATGGATGGCTAGAAGGGCTTCTTCCACCTCTTCTGCCGTCTTCTTCCTTCGCTCCGTCAAACTTATTTCACAAATCGACTGACCCAAATTATACTACTAGTACGAACGTATTAAGTACAGTAGGAACACGAAGATACGAGCAGTAGTACCAACTGCAAGAAGAACAGTAGTAAGACATAGTACTAGTACTATTGTACGTACTAAAGAGTTCAAATAACGAGAAAGAACATAAAAATAGTTCTGCTGGGGCCTCGACACAACACACCCTAGAAAATAAACTAAGTAACTAGTCCGCTTGAAACTGCAGTGGAACCAGCATGAGCGATGACACTGCCACCTACTCGGAGTCCGAGTCCACGTCCTCGACTTTGTCCTCGTCCCTCTTCCTCTTCCTCTTCGCCGACGCTTCTTTGCTTGAACCGAACACTGGGCTCTGCTTCTTCATCCAACCCTTGTAGATATTTAAACAAAAGTAGGAATCCATTGCTGCGTACAGGATGTGATATTCATCTAATGTCTTCAACTCCCATGCATGATGAAACTTGTGATGAGGTTTCTTCAGTTAGCATACGAAGGATCAATCATGGCTGCTACCAGGGTCAGCATTGAAGGCTGAGACGAGGACATCGGGCTTGCCTTCTGGAGATCGAAGGGCTGGCCTGCAACGAGACCTATCTGACGCAGGACATCCCTATCGTTTCTAAAGTCTACAGTAACGAATTTCACTCTTTTGTCCTTGAGGAAGTTCTTAAAATCCTGGCACTCAACGTCAGCATGGCATATGTGGTAGACCAAGCAAACGTTATGTACGCAAACCTGGATCATGGCGGGCTTCTTCCTCTTTGCCTCCTTTAGAATCTTCTCTCTTTCTAGGACTGTGGTGTACTCAACATCTAGCCCAGCGACCCACTCATCTATTGAACTATTGAACATGCGTAGGAAGTGAGCAAGCCATGCTTTCACCGTTGCGGATCCACGTGTGTAAATGACGATGAACTTATCACCGGTGATGGCTCTAACCTGGTACTCAGTGGCGACCATGGAGATTTGGGAGGCCATCAATTTTGGATGAGGGTTAGGAGAAGTTGAACTGTTGTACCCCTCAAAAAAAACTAGGAGCGAACTAATGTGAAAGGACGGGACGACTGGGAGCAAACTGTTGTAAGGTAGAAGACGGGGACGAGTAGGGCGTGCAAACGACGTGGTGTTGCTGGCTTGCCCAGTGGATAAACGGCTACAAGCCCCCAAAGAGTTCTCGAGAACTATGCGGGACCCACTAGATGTCATGTCTACTAGACCCATATCGTAGGCCTGGCGGTATAGCTTCTGCCTGTTTGCACGCCATGCCGGCGCGTGGATGTAACTTCACTTAATTCCGTCAACCGTCGCGCCTCCCACGACCTTCGCCTCCCTCGCGTGGTCGCGCCCTTTGAGACCTCGACCGGCTATAAATGAGCAATTTTTTTGCCTACTCCGCATGCATGATACTCCCTCTGGTCCTTTTTACTCCCGTCAACCGTTTGCAAAGTGTTTGACCAAATTTATACTAAAAATATTAATATCTACAATACTGATTATGATGAGTATGAGAACTACGTTTTATAATGAGTGTAAAAATATTGATTTGACATTGCGAATGTTGATACATTTTTCTATAAGTTTGGTCAAAGTAGAGGTACATTGACTTCAGACAAAACTTAAATGCATAATGCAGACTAGTTCCTCCGTCTAGGTGTGTGCCATGTCCTATCTTCTCATCACAACAAGGTTAGCTATTAGAATACTACTACCTCCCTTCTAGTTTAAAAGGCTCGATTCAAAAATTTCACCTACTCTTAGCAAGATAGTAGAGGCGATGGAATAGTTTTTGAAGTCTGCAAAAGTACTCAACTAATGATGTCGTTCTTCACAAAAAAATGTGTTTACCAATGCATGCATGAACACTAGTTACTCTAACCCCCTCTCTTCTTTAATTCTTTTCCACATCAGCATGTTTGCTATTCCCATGTGCATCATACCAGCTAAGATACCACCATTATGGCCAACCTTAATCATCGCATGCAATAATTTAGTGCACCTTGAAATATGAACATGTGTGGGGTGTGCTTGTTTTTAATGACTTGAGACTATACCTAGCCCGGCATGCAAGATGACTTATTATGCACCATTCCCCATACCTGCAGGAAGCCCGTTCGTCTCCAAATCTTTTCATCTCCATGTGTGGAAACAATATGCCTGCCAGACTCTCCTTCTCCCTCCGGCGGTCCCACCACTCCACCCTGTGTGGAAAAAATCTGCATGCATGACTCTCCTCCCCCCACGCTCGTCCAATCCGTTGTGACCAGCAATATTTCCACCCCTTCCCTCCCCCGTAATTTACTCATACAAATATGCCCACTTAGCTGTTATGTTAATCATGCAACATATCTTCCGGGATGCTGCTTCAGTTACTTAACTGCAGGTGCATGGCGTCACTAACATATGGGCCCAACAAGGGTCCGGCCCACATGTCAGTGACGCAACTGGACCTACAGTTAAGTGAGTGCAGCTCAGTCCATATCTTACGTAGGTGTGCCATTGCTCGCTATAAATATTGCACCTCCCACGGCATTTGGAAGAACGCTCACGTTCATTGCTATCTCCTCCCCCTCCCTCTCACGTCGACCACCATGGCATCGCCCCTCCCAAGCCCTAAGCGCCCCTCGTGCACAGCCTGGATGGTCACGCATCATCATTCCGTTCCTCGCCGCGACACGTCGAGGTGGATGCGTTGGTGTTCCCAATCTCGCCAGCACGCGCGTCGGCGGACGCGTCAGCTCCCCGCTACGAGGAGAATGCTGTGCCGCCCGCCGAGCCCCCCCCAGCCTTGAGGAGCTTTGGAAAGAAATATATGTGCCATGTGGGAGGCTTTGCTGCCGGCAAAGCACGCCAAAATAGAGGCGGAGAAGAAGGCCGAGGAAGAGAAGCGCGCCGCGGGGCAAGCTGCCTAGCAGGTCTATGTCGCATCCGAGAGAGTCAGGCAACTGGCTCTTTGGCTGAAGGCTTGCGCAAGGTCCGTGAGGGTGGCGGAGGACGCCCGTGCCAAAGCCCTGAGTGCGGTCAGGCCCAAGCGCCTCATCTATGATTGGCGGTACATGGACCGGGTGCACGCTTCCAGCGACGAGGAGTACCTGCTGGCGCCGGATCACCACACCGGTGAGATCGCGCTCGCCCATCGGCAAGCCGCCAATCAGCACCTCGCGAGTTGTGAGGCTGAGGAAGAGGTGTTGTGTCGGTGCGCTGGGAAACGGCCGCATACTCGACCGTCCATGCCAAATTCATGGCACCCCAGGAACACCAGCCAATCATACCAACAGAGAATGTTGGGTCTTCGGACAAGCCGGCAGGTCAGGTGCCAAAAACAAGGGGAAGGGGTCTCAAAGCAAAGATGACGACGAGGAGCCCCGATAACCGAACACAGGAGGACAGAAGAAATTCCCTCGCCAGGTGAAAACGGTGAATATGATATACGCAACCCACATTCCCAAGCGGAAGCGTGAACTAAAAGGCGTCTATATAATAGAGCCGGTCGCCCCAAAGTTAAAAACATGGTCCTCTTGTCCAATCTCTTTCGATCGAAGGGACCATCCTACAAGTATCCGTCATGGCGATTCAACCGCATTGGTCCTCGACCCCATCATCGACGGATTCCACCTCACACAAGTCCTCATGGACGGTGGCTGCAGCCTGAACCTGCTCTATCAGGATACAGTGCGTAAAATGAGCATCAACCCCTCAAGGATCAAGCCCACACAAAGCACCTTCAAAGGTGTCATTCCAGGGGTAGAGGCCTATTGCACGAGCTCAATCACACTGGAAGTGATCTTCGGATCCCCGGACAGTTACCGCGCCAAAGAGTTACTCTTCGACATCGTCCCCTTTCCCAGTGACTATCAGGCACTGCTCAGATGAACCATGTTCACTCGGTTCAATGCGGTGCCACATTATGCCTACCATAAGCTCAAGATGCCCGTTCCGTGCGGCGTTATCACGGTTAATGGCAGGGCCGAACTCCTCACTGCCGAAGAATCTACCACCGCTTTAACAGCAAGAGCAACGGATGGCACCTCCCAATCGAACCTCGAGTCGATTGCCAAGCTCACGGACTCTGTCAAAGGGGTCCAAACTACTGCGCGGTTGGATAACCCGGCCCGTATGGAGCTTAACTAAAACACTCCGACAAAACTTAAGACAAGCCACATACTGCGGCTCAACCGCTTTGTGGCAAAAAACCATTTCTTGCATCTTCTTCGCAGGTTCACCTTTTGCGTCAGCCAGGACGGATGGCATGGAAACAGTGAGAGCACGTAAGGGAATCGCCAGATACTCCCCTCTATGATCATCCGACTACACTCCGGATCCACATACAACCTCCCCCGCCTGGTCTCAGCAGGTTCTGCAGTCATATTTCTTTTATCACATTAATTGTACTCATACGCATTAACGCATTATTCAAATACAACATGTGGGTCTATATGATGCTCGTCTGCTGCTATTTCTTATTAAAAATCTCTTGTTAAAAGGCAGCTACATATTGCGATATGCCTTAATATGCCAGGGGCTTCATTATACCCATACTACGGCAAAAAGGTCCAAACACCTTCACGGTAGTTCGGCACCCCGAACTTATAGCATTATATGCATCAGCTCTGAATCATGTCTTGGGTCAATAGTTGGGTTTTCCCGGTTCCTATGTTTTGGTTCCTTACGTTCCGCTATATCGGCTAAGGTAGCGCAGGGAGAACTACTGCGATTGTGTCCCGGTTCTTCCGGACGAGCACCTCAGTAGAGAAAGCCGAATACTGACTGTCATAATGCGACGTGAGCTGGTCGCTGTTTGAGAGGTTGTAAAATCTTTAAGGATTTCTTCTGCATAATGCCATAACCAATGCAGCATGCGAAGGATCGGTTTTTCTTCCGATCAGGCGCTTATAGAGCCCCTCGTGCGTTCTTCCGAACACCAAGGGTTGCGCCCACCATACTTTCAAAACTCCTATGGCTAAGTGAGAGTGATAAAGCCCTATAGTCTGATTGCCTGGTTCACTCTGTTGAACACCTCCTTCAAGAACCCAAAACTAGGATAAAGAGTGCTTAGGTTTCTCCTGAACACCCCCTACTTACTACGTGGGGGCAGAATCCGACGACTGACCAACTCTCAGGATTAATATATAAAACGGCCGCATAGGATGAAAAACTTTCAAACGACAGGCAATAAATAATAGAAATGACCTTGTTCAAACATTACAAAGGATAAACATGACTGTATTCATGGAAATATAATGTCCTTGGTGCATTGCTTCGCTGCAAGGCGGGCCCCTTTCAAGACACCTTCATAATATAGTTCGGGCTTGCGGTGCTCCTTCCCCTCCGGCGGTCCCTCAGTCATCAGCTTTTCTGCATCCATCTTCCCCCAATGCACTTTTGCACGGGCGAAAGCCATTCGCGCACCCTCTATACAGACCGACCATTAGATGACCTCGAGTCAAGGGCAGGCACTCATAAGTCGCTTCATGAGCCCGAAGTAACTGTTCGGAATTGGCTCGGTGGGCCACAGCCGGATAATCACATCCTTCATGGCTAGCTCGGCCGCCTTATACAGTTCGATCAGGTTCTTCAGTTGATCGGAGAAAGGCACCGGATAATTTGTCGCCAGATAGTGCATCCAGAAGAGCTTATTCGCAGTATTCCTTTCTTTGGCTCGATAGATTGAGAAGCATTAGATATGCTGCATGGCAGCTCCGCAAATACCCCTGGAGAAATCAGAATTCAAATTAGCAACTTGATTTTCTCCTTTCAAATACCCTCTTTGTAAGCCTTACCAGCCGCAATCTTCCTCGCCTCCTGGATTTCCTTCAGGGCACCTTGGGCTTCCCCCGGGGCATCACTTGCGGCTTGGCAAGCCTGGGAGAGTTCGGATTCTTTCCCTAATAAACTCTGCTCCAAGGTCTTGCATTTCTTCACGGCCTCTTGAAGCTCTCGCTCGGCCTCAATAACTCTGGATTCGTGCTTCTCACGAAGAGCCTGCTCTGCGGCTGCCTTCTTTTCGGCGTTGGCCACAACCCTTTTAAGAGCCTCAATTTCGGTCGCTGCCCCTAGAGAGCATCATAAAAATATTTTCATCATGCACACCTAATCGTTTGTGCTCAATGAACAAGGTTTCTGCATACCTTGGTTATCCTCCAGCTGTTTCTTCACTTGGCCAAGTTCTCCTTCGGCCCGTTCCAGACTACGCCTTAGTCCGGATACTTCCACAACATGAGAGGAGGCAGTTGATGAAGCCATGTACCTAGGGTAGGGTCATGGACCTGTCCAAACTACCCTCCCTAAGGACATCTCTAGAAGAAACCACCTGTCAATCGACTCAGAAGTGTTCCACTCGACGGACTCGAAGACACTCGACCATGAAGCCAACCACTCGACAGCCAGAAGATCTAAAGTCACTCTGCGCGCAAACGGTCGGTCGTTAAGTAGCTTTTATGGTCATCATAGCACTTTATTTGTGGCGTTATCAGTAACGCCCAATCTTAATGTACCTTAAACCCTACATAACTGAGGGCCGGAGGGGTCTGGCAAACTCTATATAAGCCACCCCCTCCTCAACATAAAGGGTTCGCACCCCTGTAACTCATACGCACATAATCCAGTCGACCGCCTCTGGGCTCCGAGACGTAGGGTTGTTACTTCCTCCGGGAAGGGCCTGGACTCGTAAATCTCTTGTGTATACAACTACTCCATAGCTAAGATCTTGCCTCTCCATACCTACCCCCTACACTACTGTCAGACTTAGAACCACGACAGTTGGCGCCCACCGTGGGGCCGGTGTCTTAGCGACTTATTGGAGAAGTTGTGATTTTTCCAATCTCCTTCATCATGGTTTCAGGCGGAGCTCTGGTTGAGGGCCGCAAGATTCGTCTCGGTGCACTCACGTTCATCGCTGACGACTCTGCTTGGCTTCAGGAGGCTCCGCTCGACATCGACGCGCTCCCTGTCCGCGGGGCGACGCACTTTCGCGCGTGCATCCGCGGCGTCCTCCTGCGGCAACCATCGACCCAGTATTGGTCAGCTCCTGTGTCATCTTCCCTCCCTGTTTCCCGCCGGCGCAAGCGCTCCGGTTGGTCGAGGCTTCAGCGGTGGGTGAGACACGCGATGGCTCGCCACTCGGCCTCCCCTCAAGTCGCGGCGATCGAGCCCGACGAATCTCTCTACGAATTGTTTGACTGGCTCCGCAGAGACTGCATACGAGTGCGACAGCAGTGATCCAGCGGCGGAGGTTCTGATGGTCGATGGACCACGCAGTCCTCCCGGTTTTCCCTGCATCGACGGAGGCGACGGCGGAGGCGATCCTTCGCATGCCCATGAAGAGTATCTCCCCGAGCCCCTCACTTCGCTGTAGAGGGAAGAACTTCGCCGCCGGAACATGGATGCGTTGCACACTCCTATCATTGGAGAAACCCCCGAGGCTCGTGCCTTATAGGATGCGCGCTTGGCCAACTTGGCTGAGCACACTCGACTGGAGAACCTCTAGCGAGCACTCGACGAGCGTGCGCGGCAACGGGTTCTGGAATCTAGTCGACGTCAACTCTTTCTACCATCGACTCAGGTATATCGAACTCTGATTCAGAATTTAGCAACTACAGCCCGTATAGCAGAGTCAATTCAGCCTTCCTAGTCAGAGGCTGGTAGAGGCTTGTTACAGATCAAAGCATTACTCCGGGCAGCAGGAGATCAAAATTCAGCTGTGTCGCAGTCGCGGAATATGATTCACAGCAGATCCATCGCTGCAAATACAGTCCAGTCGGCCCATAGCCCAAGATCGCCCCCGAGGCGTGAGGGACGTGGAGACCGGCGTGATCAGTACCAGAACCGTGAGCAGTACGATCACCGACTCGATCATGATGATCGAGGTCGAGTGCCCACCCCTCCCCCAAGGAGTGGATCGTACGCGCCTCGACAGCATGATGATAGACGCCATCACGATGTTGGGTGAAGGATTCCAGTCGACCCCAGGGAACCGGGCTTTGATGCGAGATCCATTATCGTTCAAGGTTTGGTCGACAGGAATAGAGCTCACCGAGAAGGTCATGACAGAGATGTACCCACCAGCAACAGAGTACACGTCTCAGGACCAGAGTGTTTCAGCAGAGCCATCAGGGCCGCGGTGATTCCTCCCAACTTCAGGTTGGCGACTGGAGTCAGTAAGTTCACTGGTGAGTCTAAGCCTGATACTTGGCTTGAAGACTACCGAGTGGCTGTTTAGATTGGCGGCGGCAACGATTAAGTAGCCATGAAACACCTGCCTCTTATGTTGTTGGGCTCGGCCAGAGCATGGTTGAATCAGTTAGCACCCAACATTATTTACACTTGGGAAGATCTGGCTCGAGTGTTTGTCAGAACATTTGAAGGAACTTGCAAGCGACCAGTAGGGTTGACAGAGCTGCAATCTTGTGTGCAGAAGTCGAATGAAACTTTGAGGGATTACATCCAGAGATGGATCACGTTGCATCACACGGTAGAGAATGTATCTGATCACCAGGCAGTCTGTGCCTTCAAGGAAGGTGTTAAGTACAAAGAGCTAAACCTGAAATTCGGTCGAACCGGAGACATGTCTCTGAGTCGAATGATGGAGGTTCCCACCAAGTATGCCAATGGTGAAGAATAGGATCGACTCCAGAGTGGCAAGCACAAGTCAGTCGCCCACGAAACCGGAGGAGGGAACTCCAGTCGGAAGCAGAAGTGGAAAGCGGAGCCAGCTGCTCCTGGAGAAGCCTTGGCCGTGACTCACGGAAAGTTTAAAGGGAAGCCCAAAGGGTCATGGAACCCTAAGAAGGTGAAGGACAAGGAAGGGAATGACGTGTTGGATTTGCCGTGCCACATCCACATGAAGAAAGATGAGGGGGGTAAGCTCATTTACCTGAAACATACCACTCGACAGTGTCGGCTCTTGATCCAGCAATTCCAGGGGAAATAGCCCAAAGATAAGGAAAAGGAGTCGGACAAAGTTGAGGACAAAGAAGATAGTGATAATGGATATCCCCAGGTCAATTCCACCCTGATGATTTTTGCTGACGTTGAAAGCAAAAGTCGATTGAAAGTTATCAACCGAGAAGTGAATATGGTTGCTCCGGTGACACCTAGTTATCTGAAATGGTCTCAGACTGCCATCACATTCGACCAATCCGATCATCCGACACACATAGCCACCCCAGGGAGGCAAGCTTTGGTGGTCGACCCAGTCGTCGAAGGCACTCGACTGACTAAAGTTTTGATGGATGGTGGCAGTGGCCTGAATATACTATATGCAGAGACGTTGAAAGGGATGGGTATTCCGATGTCTAGACTCAGTACCAGCAACATGAGTTTCCATGGAGTCATTCCTGGAAAGATGGCTGAGTCACTCGGCCAAATTGCTCTCGATGTGGTTTTTAGCGATTCCAAGATCTACCGCAAAGAAAAGTTGACGTTTGAAGTTGTGGATTTCCAGAGTGCTTATCACGCTATTTTGGGCAGGCCAGCTTATGCACGTTTCATGGCTCAACCATGTTATGTGTACCTCAAATTGAAGATGCCTGGTCCCAAAGGTGTGATCACTATTACTGGCAATCGGAAGAAGGCGGAAGAGTGCTTTCAAAAAGGCTCAAAGATCGCCGATGCTCAGATGGCAGTGGTAGAGCTGCAGGAATACCAGAAAACTGCAGACCCGAGTTATTTGTTGCGAGCCAAGAAGCCCGCTATGAAATCAGCATTTCAGTCGTCTGGTGAAACGAAACCGATTCACATTTACCCGACCGACCCCAGTGCTGCTCCGACTCATATCTCTACAACACTCGACTCCAAATAGGAAGAAGCGCTCATCCAGTTCCTCTGTGAGAACTGGGACATCTTCGCATGGAAACCTTCAGACATGCTGGGTGTTCCCAGGGGGCTGGCTGAGCACCGTCTACGAGTCGACTCAAAAGTGAAACCTGTCAAAGAACTTCTTCGATGGTCCTCCGTCCAGAAAAGAAAGGCCATTGGCGAGGAGGTGGCTCGGCTCTTAGCAGCGGAGTTTATCCGAGAGATTTACCACTCTGAGTGGCTCGCCAATGTTGTCATGGTCCCCAAGAAGGACAAGTCACTTCGCATGTGCATCGACTTCAAACATATCAATCGGGCCTGCCCGAAAGATCATTTTCCTCTCCCCCGCATCGACCAAATAGTCGACTCAACCGTGGGATGTGAGCACCTGTCTTTTTAGACGCCTATTCCGGTTACCATTAGATCCGTCTGTATGGACCCGATGAGATCAAAACAGCTTTCATCACTCCATTCGGGTGCTTCTGTTATGTCACCATGCCATTCAGCCTCAAGAATGCCGGAGCCATGTTCATGAGGATGATTCAGAAGTGTTTGCTCAGTCAAATCAGTCGGAATGTGGAAGCATACATGGATGATATTGTGGTCAAGTCACGGAAAGGTTCCGACCTGCTGACTGATCTTGCAGAGACATTTGCCAACCTCAGGAGGTATGATATCAAGCTTAATCCATCAAAGTGAACATTCGGAGTTCCTGGTGGAAACTTACTCGGTTTTCTCGTTTGAGAACGAGGAATCGACGCCAATCCAGAAAAAGTTGGTACTATACTCTGAATGAAACATCCTGTGCGTGTGCACGATGTCCAGAAGCTTACTGGTTGCTTGGCCGCTTTAAGTCGATTCATCTCTCGTCTCGGTGAAAAGGCATTGCCTCTTTACCGACTGATGAAGAAGTCAGACAAGTTCGAGTGGACTCCTGAAGCTGATGCAGCATTTGCAGAGCTAAAGGCCCTGCTCTCCACCCAGCCGGTGCTTGCTGCCCCGATCAGCAAAGAGCCTTTGCTGCTTTACAATGCAGCCACAGGACAAGTCGTCGGTACAGTACTTACGGTCGAGCGGGAAAAAGAAGGAAAAGGCTTTAAAGTTCAGCGCCCAGTATATTATATTTCTGAAGTTTTGACCCCATCAAAGCAAAGATACCCTCATTATCAGAAGCTTGCATATGGGATTTATATGACCACGAAGAAGGTTGCTCATTACTTCTCTGACCATTCCATTACAGTCGTCAGCGACGCTCCATTGTCAGAGATTCTGCACAACAGAGATGCAACTGGTCGAGTGGCAAAATGGGCGATTGAACTCCTTCCCCTAGATATCAAGTTTGAGGCAAAGAAAGCCATCAAGTCCCAAGCAATAGCAGATTTCATCGCCGAGTGGATGGAATAGCAACTGCCGACTCAAGTTCACTCGGAGCACTGAACCATGTTCTTTGATGGATCTAAGATGCTGAATGGTTCTGGTGCTGGGGTAGTGTTGGCGTCCCCCCGAGGAGATAAGCTCAGATATGTGCTCCAGATTCACTTTGATTCCTCCAATAACGAAGTAGAATACGAAGCACTTTTGTATGGGTTGCGTATGGCCATTTCACTCGGCGTCCGTCGCCTCATGGTCTATGGCGACTCAGATTTGGTGGTGAACCAAGTGATGAAGGAGTGGGACGTCAGAAGTCCGGCCATGACTGGTTACTGCAATGCAATGAGAAAGCTAGAGAAGAAATTCGAGGGGTTAGAGCTTCATCATATACCCCGACTGAAAAATCAAGCGGCTGATGATTTGGCAAAAATAGGTTCTAAGAGAGAAGCCATTCCTAGTAATGTGTTTTCGGAACACATCCACACACCATCAGTTCAAGAGGATCCTTTCACCGAAGAAGCCCCGAAGCCAAAAAGTGCCACGGATCCGACTGAAGTTGAGGTCCCAGCTGTGGTCGACCTGATCATGGCAGTTTCGGTCATCACTCCCGACTGGACAGTGCCGTACATCGCATATATCCTAAGGAAAGAGCTCCTAGAGAATGAAGAAGAGGCTCGACAGATCGTCCGTCGATCTAAGGCCTTTACTGTGATAAAGGGACAGTTGTACAGGGAAAGCGCGACTGGAGCCAGTCAGAAATGTATAGCACCAAAAGAAGGTCAGATAATTCTTGACGATATCCACTCGGGGACCTGTGGCCATCATGCGTCCTCTCGGACCATTGTGGCTAAAGCATACCGAGCGGGATTTTACTGGCCAAGAGCAAATGAGATGGCGAAGGAGATAGTCGACAAGTGTGAAGGATGTCAGTTCTATTCCAATATGTCACACAAACCCGCCTCAGCCTTGAAGACCATTCCACTCGTATGGCCCTTCGCTGTTTGGGGATTAGATATGGTTGGACCACTGAGAACTGGCAGGAGCGGCTTCACCCATGTACTGGTGGCAGTCGACAAGTTCACTAAGTGGATTGAATCCAAGCCCATCAAGAATCTTGATGCCGGCACTACTATCAGCTTCATCAGAGAGTTGATATTCAGATATGGAGTTCCGCATAGCATCATCACTGATAATGGGTCAAACTTCAATTCTGACCAATTCAGAACCTTTTGCGCTTCTCAAGGCACGCGAGTCGACTACGCTTTCGTCGCTCACCCCCAGTCGAATGGACAAGCAAAAAGAGCAAACGGCCTAATTCTCAAAGGACTGAAACCCCGGTTGATGCGTGATCTCAAACACGCAGCAGGCGTGTGGGTCGACGAACTTCCATCAGTTCTTTGGGGATTGAGGACTACTCCTAATCGGTCGACTGGGCGAACTCCATTCTTTCTGGTCTATGGAGCTGAAGCAGTTCTGCCGAGTGACCTGCTTCACAATGCACCCCGAGTCGAGCTCTACTCTGAAGATGAAGCAGAACAAGCCCGGCAGGACACATTCAACCTTCTAGAAGAAGAAAGAGAGATGGCCATGATCCGATCAACTATCTATCAGCAGGACTTGCGTCGATTCCATGCCAGAAACGTGAAGAGTCGAGCCTTCCAAGAAGGAGACTTGGTCCTCCGAGTGGATCAACAGAAGCCACATAAACTCGCCCCTACTTGGGAAGGCCCCTTCATCGTCACCAAAGTTCTCCACAATGGAGCGTACCATCTTTACAATGTCGATCGCCAGATTGATGAGCCACGAGCTTGGAATGCGGAGCTGCTCCGCCCCTTTTATACTTAAGAACTCACTCGGATGAGATGTAATAAAAAGTACCTCTATAGTTTGTTTATCAAAGACAAGAGTGTTATAATTTTCCCATCGATTGTTATTGCTTTTGTTTACGTGAGAAATCCCCCAGTGGGTGGCTTAGCTGCAAATCCGTTTCGCCTAAGTTTGTAAAAAAAAACCTTCCTACCGAGTGACGAGCAAGCCTCTCACTCGGGGGCTTAGCTGCGAATCCGTTTTGCCTAAGTATTTGAAAATCCTACTGAGTGGAGAGCAACCCTTCCACTCGGGGGCTTAGCTGCAGTCCAGTACTCGCCTAAGTATTTGAAAATCCTATCGAGTGGAGAGCAACCCTCCCACTCGGGGGCTTAGCTGCAGTCCAGTACTCGCCTAAGTATTTGAGAATCCTACCGAGTGAGAGCAACCCTCCCACTCGGGGGCTTAGCTGCAGTCCAGTACTCGCCTAAGTATTTAAAAATCCTACCGAGTGGAGAGCAACCCTCCCACTCGGGGGCTTAGCTGCAGTCCAGTACTCGCCTAAGTATTTGAAAATCCTACCGAGTGGAGAGCAAACCTCCCACTCGGAGGCTTAGCTGCAGTCCAGTACTCGCCTAAGTATTTGAAAATCCTACCGAGTGGAGAGCAAACCTCCCACTCGGAGGCTTAGCTGCAGTCCAAGTGCTTGCCTAAGTATGAAATCCATTCCGATCCGTAAGGACGACGAGGTGCGGGTCGACTACTACCTTCTCCTTCGGAGCTACGCCACAAATACAACATGCGCTCTGCAAGGAGGACGAGGTGCAGGTCGACTGCTACCTTCTCCTTCGGAGCTATGCCAGAAATACAACGTGCGCTCTACAAAGACGGCAAGGTGCAGGTCGACTACTACCTTCTCCTTTGGAGCTACACCATAAATACAACGTGCGCTCTGCAAGGACTATGAGGTGCAGGTCGACTTCTACCTTCTCCTTCGGAGCTACGCCACAAATACAACATGCGCTCTGCAAGGACGACGAGGTGCAGGTCGACTGCTACCTTCTCCTTCGGAGCTGCGCCACAAATACAACGTGCACTCTGCAAGGACGACGAGGTGCAGGTCGACTGCTGCCTTCTCCTTAAGAGCTACGCCACAAATACAACGTGCGCTCCATCCCGATCCGCAAGGACGCAAGTCGACTGCAATCTGTGCTCCATCCCTACCTGCAAGAGCAATGAAGTGCAGGTCGACTGGAATCTCCACCTCAGGGCTGCGTCTCAAGCACTAAAGTATATTCCGAGTGAAGAACAAAGTTCGCTCGAAGGCAAATGCAAGCATATTCAACGATAAGCCAAGTTCGGATAACGTCCTACGGATTCAGAAGTGCTCAGGCGTCAAGCCTGTAAAAGTTTATTGGTTACAAAACCACTAGGCATTCCAAGGCAAATTTAAAGTGAAGCATAGAAGTTTTTCTTACTCCTCAGGTGGAGGACTGGAGGGCGCGACAAACTGGTCCAAGTCAATTTCGTCAGCAATCCGAGTGGCAGCAGCAATGAAGGTCTCCATGAAAGATTGGAAGTCGTGCTTCTTGGTATTGGCAACTTTGATGGACGCCAGCTTCTCCTCTCGCGCATCCTTGCAGTGAACGCGGACCAGGGACAGGGCAACGTCAGCGCCGCACCTGGCAGAAGACTTCTTCCATTCTTGCACTCAACCTGGAACTTCATTCAGCCGAGTCATTAGAGACTCGAGGTCATTTTGAAGCGTCGCTCCTGGCCAGAGTGTCGTGTCGATTCGCGACGCCGCAACCTTCAATCGAGCAAGGTAGTCAACCACACCAGCAACACGAGACTCCAGTCGGAGCACGTTCATAGCAGTTTCATCCTTCACAGGAGAGTTAATGGGGTCCAAGCCTGTCTCCACTTGACTGGTCTCCTCCTTGAAGTTTTGGCAGAATTCTGTAAACACAATTCAAAGATAAACCAGCAGTTCTATGATGAGTTGATGATAACAAGTCAGTCGAGTAGGAGACATTACCCTCAAGCATGATGAATAACTTCTTGGTGAGCCCCCCTAGATAGGCCTCCAGATCGTTCCTCTTCCCCACCAGTTCACTAGCCTTGTCACTCAGAGCAATCTTATCATTCTTCAGACGACGGACCTCCTTGTTGGCCGCGTCGAGAGCAGCTTTCAGATTGGCGTTCTCCTCCTCAAGTTTACCGACTGAAGCCAGTTTTTCTTCCGCAAGCTTCGTTTTGTGCAAAGCCGCCTTCTGCGCCTCGGCAAGGTCATGGTCCTTCTTCTTCAGAGCCTCCTTCATTTTATCTACAAAATGACAATGAGATCAGAATCAGGAATGGGCCGAAAGATAGAGACAGTCGTCAAATTCTCACCAGTCGTACCTTTTGCTTCGTCTTTCGCCTTTTGAAAGTTCTCCTGAACAAGCTTCAAGTCAAGATCGAGCTGGATCTGTTTGTTTTCCAATTCAGTATAGCGAGTCACGAGCTCACAAGATTTCTGCGAAGGGTCAGCCGACAGACATCAAAGATAGGTTGCTTCCGAGTGACTAAGAGAAAAATCGTAACATTTCTAAGACTACAGCCGAATCAAAATATTCGACAGTAGTCTCGGGGACTACACCCAGTGGGTGCACTCACCGTGCCCCCACTGGTTCTACCGACTTGATCCGATCAGTCGACCGAAAGAGACAAAGAGGTTATGATCCTAAAACCATAGCTAACTGCCAGCAATCAGCCACGGTCTCATCATGATCGTCTAAAAAAACACAGGTTCTTCAGACCTTAGTCGACTGCCAGCAGTCGACCATGGTCTCGGGGACCACACCCAGTGGGTGCACTCAGCGTGCCTCCACTGGTTCCAAGATTCCATTCGACATGGTCCGACCAGACCGAGTGAAGAAGTTAGAGTGAAGAAATTCAAAATACAAAGACTACAGTCGACTGCTAGCAGTCCACCATAGTGTCGGGGGTTGGGTGCGACATATGCCAAAGGATGGCTTATCATGGTGGGAGCGAGTAGAACGTCGCCGGTGCCAGGAAACGGGATTAGGCGAAGGCATGCACGCCGGCGAATCTTACCCAGCTTCAGGGCTCTCCGGGGAGATAACACCCCTACCGCTGCTCTGCGGGGTCTCCGCATGATCACTAAGGCGTAGTGACTACAAGGTTGCTCCTAGAGTTGTATTCAGGAGGTAGAAGGAGGCAAATCTAGCTCTCTTCCTCCTATATGATCTGGTCTAAGGCTAATGGATGCGAACCCTTTGCATGGGTGCCCCGGGGGGTTTATATAGGCCTACCCCTGGGGGTACAATGGTAATCCGGCTGGGCGCGGGTCCCAGCCGTCTGTCTCACAGGCCGCCATCTTCTCCGCCGACTGCTGGGGCCCACCGACTTGCGGGCCCCGCCGATGAGTCCAGCACTGTAGCTGTGCTTCTAATGATGCGGGCTTGGTCACTGGATCGTGGCAACAGTGCCGCTGTCTATCGGGCGATCACTATCGTTACTTCCCGTCTTTTCTGGTTGATGGCGCATGGGACCCGTGGGAGAGGCCGGTCGACACTGGGGAGCCGACTCCCATGGGGCCGCCTTTGGGGCGTATCCGCCGTCTTCTATGCTCTCACTGACTGGCGGGTCCGCCGTCTCTGAGCCGTACAGGTAGGCCATCATGGCCACAGCGTGCCGCACACTGTGGCTGAGGTCAGGGCTGGCACGGCAACAGTGTCGGGCCACGCCGGAGATCTCCAGCGGTACGGCACACTGTAGACATGCTGGCCCCTCGCAAGCAGGAGGTGACGGCCACGCCGTGGTCGTACCCGCCTCACCTATCGCGACGAGTGTAGAGTCGTGAGCCGATTCTCCATAGCTGGCTCCTCTGGAAATCGTCGGCCATGAGTCGGCTCATCTGGGAGTCGCCACCTGAGACTCGGCTCGTCTAGGAGTCGCCATCTGAGACTCGGCTCATTTGGGAGTCGCCGCCTGAGACTCGGCTCATCTGGGAGTCGCCATCTGAGACTCAGCTCATCTGGGAGTCGTCATCTGAGACTCGGCTCATCTGGGAGTCGCCATCTGAGACTCAGCTCATCTGGGAGTCATCATCTGAGACTCGGCTTGTCTGGGAGTCGCCATCTGAGACTCAGCTTTGAGGGGCGCGGCCTACCCCGATGTCTTGAAAGGTTCTGGGGCTCGGGTTAGCCTACCCATGGCCCATTACTCCGACAGTAGTCCCCGAAGCTGGTGAGGCTCCGAGAGTGACACGCTGGGGGGCCTCAATAGTTTCATTCTTTCGGTGGTGGAATCTGGGCTTCGCTTGCCGTCTTCCTCTGGGCCGACTATTCGAAGTCGGATTCGTAGAGGGCCGTCCTGCTCTGTGGAGAGCTCGAAAGTCATGACGAGAGACCAGGCGGCGTTCCTGATACGCTTCCCTGCTGCCGCCCGCCGTGGCCCTATCGCGCGACGCCACGTGGCGGGGAGAGTCTGCTGGCCCACGTGCGCGACGGGACGGGCCGTCAGGTGGGGCCCGCCACTACCGCGCCTCGGCATGTGAACGGATCCGTTGCGGCCGTGTGAACGGTTGGGCTACCCACGTCGTTACTGCACGCAGTAACTTCGTGGGGTAAATCGTGGGGCGGCGTGGGGCTATGAGCGTAGTTAATCCCATGCCCGCCCCCTCGGCTTCTCAGCCTCCAAGGCTATAAGTAGGGGGGAGTGGAGCGGCATAGCACGCGCACCCATCTCCCCCGATCCCCGCTTCCTCTTGCCTCCTCTCTCCTTCTTCTTGCCGCCGACGAGCAGAACCACACCACACCAGCCATCGATGAGCTCTTCCTCCGCCGTCGCGGCTCCGGCCATGCGTTTCGGCGCGTGGGACAGCTCGGTGGTCGACGACGACCTCATTGAATTACTCCGCAAGACGCGCCGCCTCCCCGGCGCACACCTCGTGCGAGCCCGCACCGCGCCGGCGAGGGAGATATCGCTGGCGCCGGAGGAGGGCGAGCGGGTCATCTTCCGCTCGCACCTCATGTGTCACGCCCAATATGCGACCCTATCCAAAAAAAACTCGAAGGTCCCACCAAGGATAGACCCGCATATTGAAACGCTTTTGCAAGGTGGATATCATTACATCAACATTACATAATAGATGGGGATACATACAAGAGGCATACAATGCCACACGAATACAACATCATCTTACATAAGAGCATCATCTGACTATGGATGAAACACAAACAGAAACTCAAACAACATCCACCCTGCTAGTCCAGGCTGCCAACCTGGAACCTAACCCCTGACCGAATCAGAAGAAGAACTCAACGCAAGCAAGCATCGCTCTCGCGTCATGATCATCGATTAACCTGTACCTGCAACTGGTGTTGTAGTAATTTGTGAGCCACGAGGACTCAGCAATCCCATTACCATGGGTATCAAGACTAGCAAAGCTTAATGGGAAAGGAAGGGGTAAAGTGGTGAGGTTGCAGCAGCGACTAAGCATGATATGGTGGCTAACATACGCAAGTAAGAGCGAGAAGAGAGCAAAAGGAACGGTTGTGAAGCTAGCAATGATCAAGAAGTGATCCTGGACTCCTACTTACGTCAAACATAACCCAAAAACCGTGTTCACTTCCTGGACTCCACCAAAAAGAGACCATCACGGCTACACACGCGGTTGATGCGTTTTAATTCGGATCTGGTGTCAAGTTATCTACAACCGGACATTAACAAATTCCCATCTGCCTATAACCGCAGGCACGGCTTTCGAAAGATTATACCCTGCAGGGGTGTCCCAACTTATCCCATGATAAGCTCTCACGATCAACGAAGGATATACCTTCTCCCAGGAAGACCCGATCAGACTCGGAATCCCGGTTTACAAGACATTTCGACGATGGTAAAAACAGGACCAGCAAAGCCGCCCGATGCACCGACAATCCCGATAGGAGCTGCACAAATCTCATTCTTAGGGCAACATCGGATAGGTCAGCCTACAAGTAAAACCAGCCCTCGAGTTGCCCCGAGGTGGCCCCGCAGTCTGCCCGGTTCGGACCAACACTTAGACAAGCACTGGCCCGGGGGGGGGGCTAAAATAAAGATGACCCTTGGGTTGGCCGACCCAAGGGAAGGGTATAGGTGGTGGTGAGGCAAATGGTAAAACCAAGGTTGGGCCTTGCTGGAGGAGTTTTATTCAAAGCGAATTGTCAAGGGGGTCCCATAAATCACCCAACAGCGTAAGGAACGCAAAATCCGGGAACATAACACCGGTATGACGGAAACTAGGGTGGCAAGAGTGGAACAAAACACCAGGCAAAAGGCCGAGTCTTCCACCCTTTACCAAATATATAGATGCATTAATTAAATAAGAGATATTGTGATATCCGAACATAATCCTGTCCACCATGGATAATCTTCTACTTCACCTGCAACTAGCAACGCTATAAGAGGGGCTGAGCAAAAGCGGTAACATAGCCAAGCAACGGTTTGCTAGGAAGGGTGTCAAAGGTTAGAGGTTCATGGCAATTTGGGAGGCTTGATGAGCAAAAGATAGGTAACGCAGCATAGCGATAGAACGAAGCAACTAGCATAGCAATGATAGTAGTGAGATCTAGGGTAGCGGTCATCTTGCCTGAAATCCCTCAAGGAAGAAGAACGGGTCCATGAAGAAGACGAACGGATGAAGCCACGAAGACGAACCAAGCGTAGACGAACGAATCCTCACGATCGCAACGAAACGGGAACTATCGAGAAGAAGCACACAACATGGTAAACACACCAGACATGAACAAGGCATGATACACAAACAAGCATGATGCATGACAAGACTACATGAAGCTACTCATGGCAAGGGATGATGCATACAAGAGAACACATCAAGGCAAGTTTAAATGAGGCCGGGACCAACATATAACAATTCCGGTAAGTCCTCATATGCATATTTCGAAATTGGTCCAGATCTGAATAAACCTTATGTTCAAGTTGTTAAACTGCAAGTTAAGATGCAACAAGATGATCTACACGAGATTCTAGTCAAGTTACATACAAAGTTCATTTAGTTCGGAGCTACGGCTTAGAAGATATGTACAAAACAAGTTAAACATGGCATTGATGCAAAATGCACCCAAACATCAATCAAACACCTCAAAACAAGGATGCAACATGATAATATGGAACTACATGCAATTCTAAGCAAGTTTCATATAGAGCACACTCAAAACGGAGCAACGGTTCAACACACACACACTATACAAGTTATAGCAACAATCTGTCCAAAACAGCAACTAGGCATATTGCAAGCATCAAAACAACATGCTACAACATCTCAACATGAAAACAAAATACATGGGCATGATGTAAAGGTAAAGTATAACAAAACATGAACACTGAGCTATCTCCAGAAATCACTAGAACATGCTCAAACACACATGGTAAGATTGCAAATAATAACAGTTCAGACTTTGCAGAAAATAACATCAGGTTGCAATGTTTAGAGCTATCAAACAACATGTTACAGGAACTGATCATGACAAACAAAGGCATGGCATGAATCTACTAAATGCATAGAACAAAAGACCCTTACTGACCATGAGCCAAAAAGGATCAGAAGATATGATGGCACCCATGTAAACATGGCAAGTAATATTACAGATTTAAACATGGCAGGAACAACAATAAGTAGGCATGTAGATGAGCTTGAACCACTCACCACAAAGCAATACATGGCATGGCAAGGCAACCAACAGTAAGAAGACATGTTTATGAAGCCAAGCATGGCAAGGGGAAGTTCATAGGGTGCATGGATAACTAACAACAATCATGGCAACATTGAACTTCATGTTAATAGGCTGACAGCAACATCATTTAGCAACTTTGGAGCAAGATATGAACAATCTACAGCAAGCTATAAATGCAACCAGGGGCATGGATGCATAGCTCATAACCATATGTACAAAACATCCTTACTGAAGTATCTCAAAATAAGCATGGATCTCTCTGTAGCATCAAGTTTACATGGCATAAAAATAACAGCATAACAGGGACTAAAATCAGTAACATCACGATGCCTAGTTTGCATGCTTGTGCTAGTCACCACATTGATCAAAAAAATACATGGTAAGCACCTCCGTAAAGAAGACATGGCATAGTTCAAAACACATGTAGACATCAACCTCATAGGATGCACACATCAATCATGGCAAAAATGACAAATGAGCACGTTCTGTTAACAGACAGCAGAAAACATTACGAAGCACTCTTGCAACGATGATTCAGGCATCAAGATGACCTCAAATGAATATGATGCAATGGAATGAAATGATGTACTCGTTGAGACAAACAATTTGACATATCACACGGATGAAACGGAGCTACGGATGCAGAGATATGATGCAATGAACATGGCATGATAATGTCACAGATTCGGGGACTTAGGCAAAATTACCTCCGCGAAAAGTCAACGCAGGACGGAGGGATCCGGGACGGAGAGATGCCGCGTTTGGTTGGGGGGAGTGGTGGATCTGGTCCACCTTTTCCAGATCCACCGGCGAGGGAACTCCGGCGAGCGGGGCGGCGGCCGGGTGAGCTCCGACGAGGGGCACGGCGCGGAGGAGGACGGGGCGACTCCGGGGAGGACGAGGGCGGCGGACCCGGCTGGAGGCGGGAGCCGGCGAGGGGCGGAGGCGGGCGGCCGCGGCGGAGGCGGGCGGGCGCCGGCGTGGAAACGC
>NC_041385.1:657571709-657578585 GCF_002162155.2 Triticum dicoccoides
GGAGGCGGCGGCGGGCGGGCCGCGCGGGCCGCGGGGGCCGGCGTTGGGCATGCGGGCCGGCGGTGGCGCGCGGGTGGCCGGGATGGCCACGTGGCATACGCCGATTGGCGGAGGGCGGCGGAGCGGACGCGTCCGGGGGACATCGGACGTGTCCGGCTGCGGGATGAGGACGAAGCTAGGGTTTCGGGGGGAATTGATCCGCGAATTTCGGGGGAGGGGCTATATTTATAGGTAGAGGGAGCTAGGAGTGTCCAAATGAGGAGCGGTTTTCGGCCACGCGATCGTGATCGAACGACCGAGAGCATGGAGGGGAGTTAGATGGGTTTTGGGCCACTTTGGAAGGGTGTTGGGCTGCAAAGAGAGAGGGGGGGTTTTGCGGTTACCCGGTTAACCGTTGGAGTATCAAACGACCTCCGAATGGCACGAAACTTGACAGGCGGTCTACCGGTGCTATACCAAGGCTGCTTGGAAAACCTCGGGCCATTCCGAGAAAGTTTAACACCCACTCACAACAGGAGACAAAAAGGGCAACGCCGGAGGGCATAGGAGCGCCGGATTGCAAAACAGACAAATGTGAAAATGCTCGGATGCATGAGACGAACACGTATGCAATGCAATGCACATGATGAGAAGATAAACTGCAACACGCAAGCAAATGACATGGCAATGACGACGAATAACTGGCAGACACCTAGCGCATCGAAACCGGGGCGTTACAACACTCCTCCACTGACAAGAGATCTCGTCCCGAGATCTTAGGACCGAGACGGAAGGTAAAAGGGATGAGGTGCAAGAAGAACTCGAGAGACGAAGCAAAGAATCGAGAGCACTCGAGAAGAAGAGAGGAACGACGAGAATGATGAGAATCGAAAGTTCACGGAATCAGATAGACTATGAAACCACTTCGGTTAGAACGAGATAAGAAACGAATAAGACTGAAAGGATTTAGAAATCACTCCAGTTGAAACATGGAGGAATAGAACACGAACTACACACGATGGAATGACACTTGACGACATAAGCAACGCAATACCTCCGGAAGAATTGCAAGAATTTAATGAAAAGAACTTAGCAGGAAGGGTTGAACGGAGTTGTTGAGTAAATCAACAACGAAAGAATAAGCTTGTTGTGGTCTTATAGGTAACATCTCAAGATCATAAGGTGATAACCGGCCACAAACGGAAATGATTGGATAGCTGAGAAGAACGAAGAAATGCAAAACTCCATTTCAGAAGAAAAATGAAGAATTAATTGCACTTTGAGACGCGAGAAGAATAGATACTTGAACTCCACCAACAAGAATCTTGATGAACACTTGAGAAATTAATTAAATCATGAAGAACCACCATGAAGAACTCCGGTAACAAAAGGATGACGAGATAAGATTGAAGGATGAAAAGGATAAGATTAAAGCCTTGCGATGATTTAGATGGGCGTTCCGATTAAATGGTTGAGGAATTTGAACTCCGGAAAAGAAAAGATGAAAACACTTGGAACTAGAATTTATTCATCAAGAACAAACTCCGAAGAAAAGGATTACTTGACGATGATGAAATAAGAATAAGATTTATTGTATGCTTATCCTTCATCAAATTAAATTGATGACAAGCAATGGATTTTTGCATACTACTTATTCTTCTTGAAAAGGATTGAGAAGTGACATATCGCAAACTTGAGAAGGTCTTCATGAACCACCGGTAGGATTGAAAAGAACGAATGAATTAAAATGATAATCAAGGAAAAAGAGTCTGAAGGAATCACCGTTAGAATTCGAAAATGACTGATGAAAGAGAATGAATCACCGGGAAGAATTAGAGGAACCAATATGCTTGAGGGGGATTTAGATGCAAAAGAACGAAGAGATAATGAGCTGATTAAACAAAACTTGAACGAAGCACTGGGATAATTGGATAACGGTAGCTGAAATCTGAGGACGAAGAATTCTTCTGGAACAATGGCCGCCGGTGAAAAGAAATGGGAAAACAACTCCTGAAATACTCCGGATGGGTAAGAAAAGAATATCTGACAAATGGAATAATTCTCGAGGATAACAAGAAGCTAGAATCACAAATATTCGAGAGAACGGACAATATTTAGAGGAAAAACGCTTCTTCTATCTTCGAAAGACGACAAGAAATACCACCAAAATTATTGAGATACTCCGGAAGAACGAAAAGCAAAGAGGTTGAGGCAACAAAGGAAAATGATTTGAAATCGATCTTGGAAAAGCGTCTGACTGATGAAATTCATTCTTACGTCACACTTGAAAAGAATTGAGAATCACTCCGGGGGAATTAGAAGAGTCAGGTAAGATCCTGGGAAAAGACCTGTGGGTTAGGGCCCACTGAAGAGATAACACCGTTGAAAAGGGATTGTTGAACAGATAGATAATGCACCGGAACAATTGAAATATTCGAATGAGGTGACAACCTCAAATTAATTCAAACATAGACGAATCTCCAGAGATGTCTAGAGCACTCCGGAAGGATGAACTGGCGAGAGGCGAACGAGCAGGGAAAAACACTTGAGCTACGGAAAAGAATATAATCAACACCGAAAAACTTGAATTTGGATCCACCGGAAAAAGAAAAGGGATGAAGAATGACGAACAAGACGAGAATTCACCAGTTGAATTAATTTACGAAAGACTGAAGAGGCTCCACACGACTGAGATAGATGGCCGAGAGAGAGTCAGACTCCGGGAAGAATAAGGGGTGGGAGGGCAGGAAAACAAAGGCAGCTGGACGGGAGAACCAACGAATATCTTGAAGAGAAAACACCGGTTGAAATCATTGAGGAGAGAAAGCAAAAACTTCACACGAGTAGGATGGATACTCGATTACGGACTCCGGTTCCGAGATGAAAAGGGGTGGGCGGGTGGGAAAAGAAAAACAATTGAGGATTGAACTCAAAGATGAAGAGGCTCGAGTCGACTTGACGAGAAATGCACCGGATGAAAGAGCTGAGGAACAACGATCAGAAAACTCACTGCGTGAACCTAAAGACAAATTTGAAGGGGAAGACGAGTAATTCAAAACACCTACGTCAAGATTCCTCACCAGAGCGACGAAGGGGCAGAGGAGTAAAAAGAATTCCTACTCTCCGATATAACTAGACTCCGAAAATAGTTTTCTTCTAGACTCAACAACGGCCAGACTACACGATCAATCAAGGGGGCTCCTAGGGTCGGTCGAGGCTCTGATACCAACTTGTCATGCCCAATATGCGACCCTATCCAAAAGGAACTCGAAGGTCCCACCAAGGATAGACCCGCATATTGAAACGCTTTTGCAAGGTGGATATCATTACATCAACATTACATAATAGATGGGGATACATACAAGAGGCATACAATGTCACACGAATACAACATCATCTTACATAAGAGCACCATCTGACTACGGATGAAACACAAACAGAAACTCAAACGACATCCACCCTGCTAGTCCAGGCTGCCGACCTGGAACCTATCCCCTGACCGAAGCAGAAGAAGAACTCAACGCAAGCAAGCATCACTCTCGCGTCATGATCATCGATTAACCTGTACCTGCAACTGGTGTTGTAGTAATCTGTGAGCCACGAGGACTAAGCAATACCATTACCATGGGTATCAAGACTAGCAAAGCTTAATGGGAAAGGAAGGGGTAAAGTGGTGAGGTTGCAGCAGCGACTAAGCATGATATGGTGGCTAACATATGCAAGTAAGAGCGAGAAGAGAGCAAAAGGAATGGTCGTTAAGCTAGCAATGATCAAGAGGTGATCCTGAACTCCTACTTACATCAAACATAACCCAAAAACCGTGTTCACTTCCCGGACTCCGCCGAAAAGAGACCATCATGGCTACACACGCGGTTGATGCGTTTTAATTCGGATCTGGTGTCAAGTTATCTACAACCGGACATTAACAAATTCCCATCTGCCTATAACCGCAGGCATGGCTTTCGAAAGATTATACCCTGCAGGGGTGTCCCAACTTAGCCCATGATAAGCTCTCGCGATCAACGAAGGATATACCTTCTCCCAGGAAGACCCGATTAGACTCGGAATCCCGGTTTACAAGACATTTCGATGATGGTAAAAGACCAGCAAAGCCACCCGATGCGCCGACAATCCCGATAGGAGCTGCACATATCTCGTTCTCAGGGCAACACCGGATAGGTCAGCCTACGAGTAAAACCAGCCCTCGAGTTGCCCCGAGGTGGCCCCGCAGTCTGTCCGGTTCGGACCAACACTTAGACAAGCACTGGCCCGGGGGGGCTAAAATAAAGATGACCCTTGGGTTGGCCGACCCAAGGGATGGGTATAGGTGGTGGTGAGGCAAATGGTAAAACCAAGGTTGGGACTTGCTGGAGGAGTTTTATTCAAAGCGAATTGTCAAGGGGGTCCCATAAATCACCCAACCGCGTAAGGAACGCAAAATCCGGGAACATAACATCGGTATGACGGAAACTAGGGCGGCAAGAGTGGAACAAAACACCAGGCAAAAGGCCGAGTCTTCCACCCTTTACCAAATATATAGATGCATTAATTAAATAAGAGATATTGTGATATCCCAACATAATCCTGTCCACCATGGAGCAATCTTCAACTTCACCTGCAACTAGCAACGCTATAAGAGGGGCTGAGCAAAAGCGGTGACATAGCCAAGCAACGGTTTGCTAGGAAGGGTGTCAAAGGTTAGAGGTTCATGGAAATTTGGGAGGCTTGATGAGCAAAAGATAGGTAATGCAGCATAGCGATAGAACGAAGCAACTAGCATAGCAATGATAGTAGTGAGATCCAGGGTAGCGGTCATCTTGCCTGAAATCCCGCAAGGAAGAAGAACGAGTCCATGAAGAAGACGAACGGATGAAGCCACGAAGACGAACCAAGCATAGACGAACGAATCCTCACGATCGCAACGAAACGGGAACTATCGAGAAGAAGCACACGACATGGTAAACACACCACACATGAACAAGGCATGATGCATAAACAAGCATGATGCATGACAAGACTACATGAACTACTCATGGCAAGGGATGATGCATACAAGAGAACACATCAAGGCAAGTTTAAATGAGGCCGGGAACAACATATACCAATTCCGGTAAGTCCTCATATGCATATTTTGAAATTGGTCCAGATCTGAATAAACCTTATGTTCAAGTTTTTAAACAGCAAGTTAAGATGCAACAAGATGATCTACACGAGATTCTAGTCAAGTTACATACAAAGTTCATTTAGTTCGGAGCTACGGCTTAGAAGATATGTACAAAACAAGTTAAACATGGCATTGATGCAAAATGCACCCAAACATCAATCAAACACCTCAAAACAAGGATGCAACATCATAATATGGAACTACATGCAATTCTAAGCAAGTTTCATATAGAGCACACTCAAAACAGAGCAACGGTTCAACACACACACACACACTATACAAGTTATAGCAACAATCTGTCCAAAACAGCAACTAGGCATATTGCAAGCATCAAAACAACATGCTACAGCATCTCAACATGAAAACAAAAGACATGGGCATGATGTACAGGTAAAGTATAACAAAACATGAACACTGAGCTATCTCCAGAAATCACTAGAACATGCTCAAACACACATGGTAAGATTGCAAATAATAATAGTTCAGACTTTGCAGAAAATAACATCAGGTTGCAATGTTTAGAGCTATCAAACAACATGTTACAGGAACTGATCATGGCAAACAAAGGCATCGCATGAATCTACTAAATGCATAGAACAAAAGACCCTTACTGAGCATGAGCCAAAAAGGATCAGAAGATATGATGGCACCCATGTAAACATGGCAAGTTATATTACAGATTTAAACATGGCAGGAATAACAATAAGTAGGCATGTAGATGAGCTTGAACCACTCACCATAGAGCAATACATGGCATGGAAAGGCAACCAACAGTAAGAAGACATGTTTATGAAGCCAAGCATGGCAAGGGGAAGTTCATAGGGTGCATGGATAACTAACAACAATCATGGCAACATTGAACTTCATGTTAACAGGCTGACAGCAACATCATTTAGCAACTTTGGAGCAAGATATGAACAATCTACAGCAAGCTATAAATGCAACCAGGGGCATGGATGCATAGCTCATAACCATATGTACAAAACATCCTTACTGAAGTATCTCAAAATAAGCATGGATCTCTCTGTAGCATCAAGTTTACATGGCATAAAAATAACAGCAGAACAGGGACTAAAATCAGTAACATCACGATGCCTAGTTTGCATGCTGGTGCTAGTCACCACATTAATCACAAAAATACATGGTAAGCACCTCTGTAAAGAAGACATGGCATAGTTCAAAACACATGTAGACATCAACCTCATAGGATGCACACATCAATCATGGCAAAAATTACAAATGAGCACGTTCTGTTAACAGACAGCAGAAAACATTATGAAGCACTCTTGCAACAATGATTCAGGCATCAACATGACCTCAAATGAATATGATGCAATGGAATGAAATGATGTACTCGTTGAGACGAACAATTTGACATATTACACGCACGAAACGGAGCTACGGATGCAGAGATATGATGCAATGAACATGGCATGATAATGTCACAGATTCGGGGACTTAGGCAAAATTAACTCCGCGAAAAGTCAACACGGTACGGAGGGATCCGGGACGGAGAGATGCCGCGTTTGGTTGGAGGGAGTGGTGGATCTGGTCCACCTTTTCCAGATCCACCGGAGAGGGAACTCCGGCGAGCGGGGCGGCGGCCAGGCGAGCTCCGGCGAGGGGCACTGCGCGGAGGAGGACGGGGCGACTCCGGGGAGGACGCGGGCGGCGGACCCGGCCGGAGGCGCGAGCCGGCGAGGGCTGGAGGCGAGCGCGCGCCGGCGTGGAAG
>NC_041385.1:657578940-657596951 GCF_002162155.2 Triticum dicoccoides
AGCGGACGCGTCCGGGGGAGATCGGACGTGTCCGGCTGCGGGATGAGGACGAAGCTAGGGTTTCGGGGGGAATTGATCCGCGAATTTCGGGGGAGGGGCTATATTTATAGGTAGAGGGAGCTAGGAGTGTCCAAATGAGGAGCGGTTTTCGGCCACGCGATCGTGATCGAACGACCGAGAGCATGGAGGGGAGTTAGATGGGTTTTGTGACACTTTGGAAGGGTGTTGGGCTGCAAAGAGAGAGGGGGGTTTTGCGGTTACCCGATTAACCGTTGGAGTACCAAAAGACCTTCGAATGGCACGAAACTTGACAGGCGGTCTACCGGTGCTATACCTAGGCCGCTTGGCAAACCTCGGGCCATTCCTAGAAAGTTTAACACCCACTCACAACAGGAGACAAAAAGGGGAATGCCGGAGGGCATAGGAGCGCCGGATTGCAAAACGGACAACGGGGAAAATGCTCGGATGCATGAGACGAACACGTATGCAATGCAATGCACATGATGACAAGATAAAATGCAACACGCAAGCAAATGACATGGAAACGACGACGAATAACTGGCAGACACCTAGCGCATCGAAACCGGGGCGTTACATCATGCGTGGCCTGGGGCTGCTCGCGAGCGGCTTCTTCCGCTCCTTCTTGGAGTTTCATGGCCTCCAGCCGCACCACCTCACCCCGAATACGGTGGTGCTGCTGTCCGCCTTCGCCACTCTGTGCGAAGGTTTCCTCGGCGTTCTCCCCAACATCCAGCTGTGGGGAGATTTCTTCTCATCTAAGCTCGGCACGCACGTCGCCGGCATGCCAGCTCAGTGCGGTGCCTACATCGCGATGCAGCGCTCGACGGCTGACAACCCCTTCCCTTCCATCTTGTTGATCAAGTCAGTGAAGATGTGGCAGCGCTCGTACTTCTATGTGAAGAACCTCGCCTCCGACGACGACTGGGTTAATCTACCGCCTTATGAAGCCGGCCCCCCAGCCGGGAGGCTCCCCAGCTGGTCTCATCGAGTCAAGACGCTGACTCCCGCCGGAGCCGCCGCCGTAGCGCGACTCCGAGTCTTGATGCAGTCGGAGGGCCTCATCAGGGCCGACTTGCTGGCCGCCTTCGTGGCGCGCCAAGTCCTCCCGCTCCAAGGCCGGCCTCACCTGATCTATCAGATGAGCGGCCTCCGAGACCCGAGTCGAATGAGCACCAAGGAGATGCCCCGCGCGGAGGTGGCAAACATGGTGAACCATATCGCGAAGTGCGAGTTCGGGGAGGACTGGCAGTTCGGCAAGGAGCCGTACTCGCGCGCCAACTCCCCTCCGGTGGTAAGTCGTATCTCCTTATTGCTTTCTCTTCTTTATAGCCGAATCTGGTTTCTGATTTTCATTGGTTTCTTCTGAGCTAGAACCCCCTAATGCAGCCTACGGCCGGTGTCGCGAGACTGCCCCGCGAGTTCGTCACCGACCGTGCTGAGAGCGACGTCAACGACCCCGACTTGGGGGCGGCGGCGATGGAAGCCGACGCCGAAGGCGGAGGAGGAGGAGCGGGAAGCGGCCTCAAGCTCTCGGCCACCTTCGCCGACTGGCCTGAGGATGACGCCGAAGGGGAAGTCGCCCCACGCCATCAGCTAAGGGTCGGCCCCTCGGGCGCAGGCTCCTCCGCCGGCCTGGCCGGCCAAGGCGGCGCGAAGAGGCGTCTCGCCGGGCGGAGTGCGCCCGGCGGCAAGTTGAAGAAGTTCAAGGGGGCGGCCGCCGCGACCAAGCGAGAGGACGCGGCCGCGAAGGCCAACCGCTTCCATAGGGAAGTGAGAAGGCCGCCGCTAGTCTCTGTGTAAGTTTTTACGCTTTTGTCTTTATTTTTCTTTGGTGAATCTTGTCCGAGTCTTCTTTTATACTCCTCCCGTTCTTCTTCAGGGCCCCCTTTCCCTTGAGAGAGTCGCCGTCCCCTCCGTCATGGGGTCGGCAGAGACGTCCGCCAATACTTGGCGGGTCGACCCCGCCGCCGACCTTCGGGAGGCGACGGAGCGAAACGCGCGGGAGAAGCGCGACGAGGAGGAGGCCGACCGCCTGGAGAAGGCGGAGACCGAGAAGGCGGCTGCCTCCGCCCAAAAGAAGCTGGAGGACGTTGAAGCTGCCCTTGCGGCGAGACAGCGAGCTGAGGAGGCCGCACGTCGCCAATCGGCGATGCTCGTCCCCCCACTGTCCTCCGCACCGCCGCCTCCGGAGTTCACGGGGCAGACCGGAGAAGCCGGCGCCGAGAACCCCGTCGTGGAGAAGGAGAGCGGTGAGGCCTCCATGTCGGACACGCTAGTGCCGCCGCCTCCGCCTCCACCACCGTCTCGGAGAGCCCACGGCAAACAGCTGGCAGGCCCGTCGATGCCGCCGACTGAGGATGAGGCGAGGCTGCTTCTTCAGGTTGCCTCGCCAGTGCGCCGCCGCCTCGAGAAGGCGACTTCGGCGCCACGGCCCCTGGAGGTCGGAGCCGCCAGCTCGGCCATCCCAGACGCCGAGGCGACGAGTGCCGTGCCCGTTGGGTGGGTGCGCCGAGGCGGCACGGGCCCGCTGAACCAGGCGCTTCTGGATGTCCAAGCGAAGCTTCGAGCCGAGGGCGACGCCCTCCAGATCTGCACCAAGGCGCATCTAGCGTTGCGAGCGGCCGTCCGGGTATGTTTTCCTCTTTGATTCTTGTTTTTCTTACTCTTCTCTGCGGGGGCGCGCCAGTGCACCCACTGGGTGTAGTCCCCGAGTTTCGGGCCGGCTGCTGAGCAGGCGGCTCGGAACTCCCTCTGGCGAGTTCCAAGTACTTATTTTGTCTGAAATCTTTGTTTGCAGGAGTATCACAACCTCCGCGCCACTGCCTTCAACCGCAATGTTGAGGAGTTGAGCAAGCGGACTGCCGACTTGACGGAAAGCCGGAGTAAGTTCTTTTCCTCTTCTTCGCGGGGGTGCGCTGGCGCACCCGCGGGCTGTAGTCCTCGAGATTCCTGGCGATCTTCCTTCTTGACGGCTTCGACGTCTCCTTTCTTGTTCTTCTTTCTTCGCGGGGCGCGCTGGCGCACCCGCGGGCTGTAGTCCCCGAGATTCGGGCCGACTGCTGAGCAGTCGGGCCGGATCTTCCCGGCGATCTTCTTTGCTGATGACTTATTTGTCTCTTTCTTTCATTCTCCAGGGGCCAACGCTACTCTTCAGGAGCAGCTGGGTGAAGTTAACACCGCCTTGCGCATCAAGGGGGAGGAGTGCAGCAAGCTCGCTGCGGAGCGCGATCTTCTTACTGCGCAGCTGGCCAAGCAAAAGGAGCTGCTCAAGAAGACGCAAGACGAGGCCGAGCAGAAGGAGGCTGCTCTTCTGGCCGAGTTCGAGAGTGAGCGCTCCTCCTGGACCGATAAGGAGGCGATGCTGACCTCCGGCTTCCACGAGATCGAGGATATCGTCGATGGTGAGCTTTCTTTCTTTGAGTTTCCGACTATGTGTCAGGCTGACTTCTGATTTTTTGACTTGCTTCTTTTTTGTCTTGGCAGACTTCTTCCCTGGCCACTCGCAGGCAGTCCCTCTGGCCATCGAGGCTGATTGTGAGGCGCGGAGGGCAAGCGGCGAGGCGATTGCCGCCATGGCTCCCCTAACTGTCGATGAGCAGCTTCTGAGCATCGAGGCCCGTCTTCGTCCGGCCCACCGGCTGATGCGCCGGCTTCAGCGAGGCCGGCGCCCAGGCAGTTGCCGCTCTGTGGCCAGACATGCCTGCTCTGCGCACCGCCAGCCGGACTGCCGACTAGCTGGAGGTCGTAGCCGGCCTTCTTGAGGCCTGGAAGGGTTCCTCGGCCTGGGCCGGAGCGCGTCGGGCCTTGGAATTCATCAAGGCGTGGTATCCGGGGCTGGACTTGGACCGTCTGGCCGCGTTCCAGTCAGAGGCCCAGGCCGAGCTGGAGGCTGTGGAGGGCGCCCTTGTCGAGCGTGCAGCGGCCATCGCCGACTACACGGACACCAGTGTCTTCGTCCCTGCGGGCTGAAGGCGGCGAGGAGGTGCCTCCGGAGTGGTTCGGGATGAACCCAGAATATGGCGAGGACTCGGCGGAGGTGATTGACTCCAGCACCGAGGAAGAAGGCGAGGCGGAGGACGAAGGCGAGACGGAGGTGCCAGAACGAGCCGCGTCCGACCGGGCCTCAGCTCGACCGCGCCTCTAGCAACGAGCCGCGTCCGACCGGGCCGACTGCCGCTGGCGGCGATCAAGCCGAGACTGCCCAGCCGACTCCCCCGGCGCCTGACACCGCCATCTCCTCCGACCCTCCGAACCCGTCTGCTACTCCCTAGGCTGCCTTCTGGCTTTATTTATCTGTTCTAGAAAGTCTTTGATGAACTTGTTAATTTGCACAATTCCACTCTCGGGGTGTATTTTGAACTTCTGTCTGAAGATTCGGCCAATGGGCCTATGCTTATGTAAATACTAATCCGATTTCTATTTTTCCTTGCTCATTGCTCCTTTGGCTTTTTCCTTTGCCGCCTTCCCCTAGTTGCTGCTTTGCTAGCCGGCTAACCACTCTACGGACTGCCGCTGGGCCAAATGTCTGGCTACTTTGGGGAAATCAAGTACTTGCCTTTCTTTGGAGTCTATTTAACAAGTTGGATAGAAAGCAGCAAGCCGAATATTCACGAGTCGGCTTGTAAAAGGGGGCTGGAAGCCGTCTTAGGCTATGTTGATGTTTTAGGTCCTTAGCCATTTTTCGTGTGGACGCCCATTCATCCTTACTCCTGCCTACCAATCAGTCACTCTGCGAGATGCAGCTTCTGGCAGGAGACGGCTTAGGCGCCGCACACTACTTGTCCGACTTCAGGAAACATTTCATAGCGCCAGATGGCGAGTCCCCGGGACGACTAGTCGAGCCCGGCGTCAAGCGGCGTAGCAGGAAGTAGCATACTTGAAGGCATAGTTCTTATCATATAGATAATCAAAAGGGGGCAGTCCCCGAGCTCGTCTCGGGGGCCCGAAGTCTCGGTACTTTAATACAAAGGGGTAGTGTGATACATACTGAATCAATTGTAAAATCTTTGAAGGAGGTTTGCATTCCATGGTCGTTCCGACTCTTTGCCGGATTCGTCTCTCTTGCGTGCTCGGGGCTTCTGAGCGTCGATCAGGTAGTAGGAGTCATTGCCCAACACCTTGCTGACAATAAAGGGGCCTTCCCAAGGTGCCGACAGCTTGTGCTGGCTGGCTGTCCGCTGGATCAGTCGGAGCACAAGGTCGCCCTCTTGGAAAGATCTTGGCTTGACCTTTTTGTTGTAGTATCGGCGCAGGCTCTGCTGGTAGATGCCGGACCAACTAAGTGCCAACAGCCGGCCCTCTTCCAGCAGATCGACACCGTCTTGACGTGCTTCTTCTGCTTCCTCCTTGGTGTACATGGTGACTCGCCGGGAGTCGAATTCTATGTCCGTCAGGATGATGGCTTCAGCACCGTAGACGAGGAAGAAAGGCGTGAAGCCGGTTGACTTGTTTGGAGTCGTGCGCAGACTCCAAAGGACGGCTGGCAGCTCCTCAAGCCAACAGCCGGCCGAACGCTCCAGTGGTTCAACCAGGTGGGGCTTGATGCCGGATAGGATGAGGCCGTTTGCTCGCTCTACCTGGCCGTTTGACTGCGGATGGGCGATGGACGCTAAGTCTAGTCGGATGCCCTGTGTTGCGCAGAAACGGGCCAAGGCTCCTTTGGCAAAATTTGTGCCATTGTCGGTGATGATGCTATGTGGTATGTCGTACCGAGTCGTAATGTCGGCGATGAAGGTTACTGCAGTCGGACCATTCAACTTCTTGATGGGTTTTGCTTCTATCCACTTGGTGAACTTGTCCACTGCGACAAGTAGGTGAGTTAGGCCGCCTCGTGCCATCTTGAATGGTCCCACCATGTCCAGGCCCCAAACCGCAAAGGGCCAGGCGATGGGAATGGTCTTGAGCGCCGAAGCCGGCTGGAGCGGCTTGGAACGGAACATCTGGCACCCTTTGCAGTTTTGGACTAATTCCTTGGCCTCTTCCAGGGTAGTAAGCCAGAAGAAGCCGTGTCGGAAGGCTTTGGCGACGAGTGCCCTTGAAGCCGCATGATGGCCACACTCGCCTTCATGAATGCCTTTCAGGATTGCTTGGCCTTGTTCTGCCTCGACACAGCGTTGGTAGACACCAGTGACATTGCGCCTGACCAGCTCTCTGTTGACTATGGTATAGGCTGCCGCTCGGCGTTGCACTTGCCAAGCCAGGATTTCATCAGCTGGCAGCTCTCTATTTACTAGGAACTTGAGGATGGGCTGGGCCTATGAAGGTGCTGCTATTTCTTCGATTGCCACTATTGCGACTTGGACAAGGGTGGCTGGGCTGGGAGGCGGCGGGCTGGGATCCGCGACCGCTTGCTGGGTGATGAAGTCCCTGGGCCGACTGGAGCAGTCCCCGGGCTGAGTTCTGAAGTCTTCGGGCTGACTGTCGCAGTCCCCTGGCCGGGGACTGAAGTCCCCGGGCCGACTGCGACTACGGTACTTTTGGAGCCGTCTGTAAGGATTCTTCTGCCGTTTGTTGGTGCTCTTGAGTCGGATCCGACTTCTTCGGGGGGAGCTAGCACAAAAATGGAGTCTGATTCCGGTGAAGGCTTGATAGACGGCTTGAGGAGGCGCTGGAGGGCGACGCTGGATGGTATTGCTTGACGGGTGGAGCCGACTCGTGCCAGGGCGTCCGCTTGGTCATTGTCATTTCTTGGAATGTGAAGGAATTCACACCCCTATCCGCTGAGTTGCTGCACCAGGAAGCGGTAGCTCGCCATGTTTGCATCTTTGGCGTCCCAGTCGCCAGATGACTGCTGGACCACCAAATCGGAATCGCCGTAGCACAGGATCCGGCGGATGCCGAGTTCTTTGGCAAGCCAGAGCCCGTGAACGAGCGCCTCGTATTCGGCAATGTTGTTGGAGGCGGCGAAGTGGATCTGCAGTGCGTACTTGAGCTTGTCGCCTTTGGGGGAGGTGAGGACGATGCCGGCTCCCAAGCCGGTGCGCATCTTGGAGCCATCGAAATGCATTCGCCAATGGGTGGAGTTGGGTGCTGGCGGCAGGTGCTGGGTCTCGGCCCAGTCGACAAGGAAGTTGGCCAGTGCTTGTGACTTGATGGCGGTGCGGGGCTGGTAGTAGATGGTGTAGGGAGCCAGATCTATGGCCCACTTGGCTACTCGGCCTGAAGCATCATGGCTTCCGATGATCTCGGCCAGTGGAGCGGTGCAAACCACAGTGATTGGATGCTCTTGAAAGTAAGGCTTCAACTTCTTGGCGGCGAAATGCACGCCGTAGCACATCTTCTGGTAGTGGGGGTAGTTCTGCTTGGAGGTCGACAGTACCTCGCTCGGGTAATATACCGGTCTCTGGACAGGGAGCGCCTTGCCTTCCTCCTTGCGTACGACTACGATAACTGTGCTGACTACCCGGTTGGTGGCGGCATTGTATAGGAGCATAGGCTCTTTGGGAGTCGGAGCCGCCAGCACAGGGGGAGTAGTCAACATCTTCTTTAACTGGAGAAATGCTTCATCCGCCTTGTGGTTCCACTCAAAAAAGGTGGTCTTCTTCATCAGTTGGTACAAAGGGAGAGCCTTCTCGCCCAGCCGACTGATGAATGGGCTGATGGACGCCAAGCAGCCGGTGAACTTCTGCACATCTAACAGTCGGCGGGGGACTTCCATCCTCTTGATGGCTTTGATCTTTACAGGGTTGCACTCTATGACGCGTTCAGAGACCAGGAAGCCAAGGAGCTAGTCGGCTGGTACTCCGAAGACGCACTTCTCTGGATTGAGCTTGATCTGGAACCGGCGCAGATTCTCAAAGGTTTCTTGGAGATCTTCCAACAATGTCCCACGCTTTTCCGTCTTCACCACCACATCATCCACGTAGACGTGGGCATTTCTGCCGAGTTGCTTGAGGAGACATTTCTGCATGCAACGCTGAAAGGTGGCGCCGGCATTCCTCAAGCCGAACGTCATAGTCAGGTAGCAGAAGGCTCCAAACGGCGTGATGAAGGCAGTCTTCAGTCTGTCTGCCGGGTTCAGCTTCATCTGGTGATATCCTGAATATGCATCTAAGAAGCTCAACAGCTCGCATCCGGCTGTGGAGTCTATCACCTGGTCAATTCTTGGCAGAGCAAATGGATCTTTGGGGCAAGCTTTGTTGAGGCTTGTGTAGTCGATACACATCCGCCACTGCTTGTTCTTCTTCAACACTAGGACCGGGTTCGCCAGCCATTCTGGAAAGAACACCTCCATAATAAAGCCGGCCGCTAGGAGTCGGGCTATCTCTTCTCCAACAACTCTTCTTTTCACTTCTGACAGGCGGCGCAAGGGCTGCCTGACGGGCTTCACATCAGATCGGACATGTAACTTGTGCTCGGCGAATTCCGTCGGTACACCTGGCATGTCTTTAGGGGACCATGCAAAGATGTCTCGATTCTCACGGAGGAAATCGACGAGCTCGCCTTCCTATTTGCTGTCTAGGTTTGCACCTATGACAGCGTGCCTCTCCGGGTGCTCCGGGTCCAAAGGTATCCTCTTTGTTTCTTTAGCCGGCTTGAACGAACCCTCAGCTTCCGACTCCTTGGGGTCGGGCGACATCTCTGGCTGCTTGCCGGCCATTGCCACAACCCGATCAAGGAGCCACCTCTCAGCTGCGATCACCAGGGACTCGGCCAGCCGACTACTCTCGACCGTGCAGGCGGATGACTTCCTGTAGTCGCCGGCCACGGTCAGAATACCCTTTGAACTTGGCATCTTCATCTTGAGGTAAGCATAGTGGGGGACCGCCATGAACTTGGCCAGGGCAGGTCGGCCAAGCAATGCTTGGTATGGGCTTTCAAGGTCCACCACTTCAAACCAAACTGGCTCTCGGCGAAAATGATCTTTGTCTCCGAAGAGGGCATCTATCTGAATCTTGCCGATTGGGGAGCAAGAAAGGCCAGGTACAATGCCGTGGAAAACAGTTCGGCTGCTTTGAAGCTGCTTCTGCTTGATTCCTAGTTTCTCCATGGTATCCTTGTACAGGATGTTGATGCTGCTGCCTCCGTCTATCAACACTCGCGAGAAGCGAGCGGCCCGCCTATCAGTGGCGAAGGTAGCACTCAGAACCAAGGTGTAGGAGCCCGGATTTGGCATCACCTCTGGGTGATCAGCTCTGCTCCAACTGATAGGCTTCTCGGACCAATGCATAAACTCCGGAGTATCTGATGCTACTGCATTTACTTCTTGCTGCTGCAACCGTCTGCTGCGCCGATCATCAGCCATACTAGTGAACACCACATAAGCTCCGTGTTCTTCGGGGTATTCATCTTGTACGGCGCCGACTGGCCTGGCCGCCGGCTACTGGGGCGGCTGTGGAGGCGGCGGCCCAGCAGGCGGGGGAGGAAGGAGGCCGTCTCCCTTGGCGATTCTGGTGAGCCAGTGGCATTTCCGGGTGGTATGGTTTGACGGCTCCGCGCCGCTGTGGAACTTGCAGGGACCATCCAAAGTCTGCTCATAAGAGAAGGCCGACAACCAGTTGGACTTGCCGCCTTTCTGTCGCTTCACCGGAGGCTGCCCCTCAGGCTGTTGGTCTTCGACTGTCGCAACCTGCCGACTGCTGGAAGTCGGCTGTGGGGCCTTGTACTAGTGATCATTCTGCTGCTGTCGCCGACTGGTGTCTCTAGCCGAAGTTCTGGGAGCTTGAGGGGCCACTTTGCCAGTCGCACTAACTTGAATCTCTGTCTTCATGGAGGAGTCGGCCGTAGCATACTTGTCTGCTATGACCAGCAACTCATCGAGGGTCTCTGGCTCGTCGCAGAGGAGCCTGTGCTTGAGGAGGGTGCCTTCTCTGCACCCGGCGGTGAAGTACTCAATAGCCTGCACCTCGTGCACGCCCTCGCAGGAGTTCCAAAGCTCGCCCCATCGTGTGAGGTAGTCGCGAGTCGACTCGTCTTGACCTTGCACGCACAAGGAGAGCTGGCGCGGCTTGGGGGGTCGCTTGTACGTGCTTGTGAAGTTGCGGATGAAAGCCTCGGTGAAGTCGACCCAACTGTTGATGCTGCGGGGCTTCAAACTGTTCAACCATGTCCGGGCCGTGCCCTGGAGCATGAGCGGAACGTACTTCACGGCAACGCGCTTGTTGCCGTTCGCTATGTTGACAGCCGTGGAGTAGTCAACTAGCCAATCTTCCGGCTTCATGGAGCCGGTGTACTTGGGCGTGTCTCGGGGGAGCGTGAACCCTTTGGGAAAGGGCTCGTCTCGAATGCGGGGCCCGAAGCAGGGCGGGCCCAGCTCATCTTCTTCTTCCAGCGCCAGGGATCGGTGGAGTCGGTCGATCCGGAGGTGGGCATCGTTCTCTCCGACTCCCTCTCGACGGCCGAGGCGGTCGCCGAGAGTCGGATGCTCAACAGGCGGCGGGGAGACTCGTCTTTCTCTTCGTGGTGGGGGAGGCAGGTAGTCGCCCTGCCGTTCCACTGCTCTTAGGCGGCCGTCTCGGTCGCGCTCGATGGTGATGTGAGTCCGACTGTGGCTGACAGCCGGATCCTTCTCTCTTCTTCCGCGGGCTCCGCCAGTCGGCGTCCGAGACGTCGCACCTTGATCTCGGCGGGGAAGTAGGTCATCATTTTGTCGTTGCGGCGCCTCCGTGCGGCAGCCGGCTTCGTTCTGTGCGGCAGCCGCTTTGAGGAGTTGCTGGACTCGCTCGGTCATCAAGCGGCGCTCTTCGCCTTCAAAGTTGTCTAGTTCGTCTGCTGCCGCCTCGGCAGCGCGGATGTTCTCCGCAGGCGTGGCATATACGGGGTGATCGGCCCCGAACAGGTTGGCGATGGCCACGCCGCGTTGTCGGACCGCGCCTAGGCGGCTAGGCCCAGTCGGCGCTGGTGAGCCGCCCACGGCGCGATCCATCTCACGTTGGTAGGCCTTCGACAAGCATCTCATGCTTGCCAGCTTCTTCACGCCTTCGACGAGCTGAAGGCGGCATGCCTCCAGCGTCTCGGCGTCAGCGTCCTCCGGAATGGGTGCTGTCAGGTATCGCAGAGCCGCGTCAAGCGGGTCATGGGCTCCTTCACCGGAGTGCTCGCCATGACTAATAACGAGCACCTCCGTGATGGCGCTTCCATCGCTCTCTTCACGAGGTAGCGACACGTCGTAGATCACCACATTGGAGGGGAACATGTCGAGCGACACACTGTCGGAGTCGACCAGCATCGGGTCGGTGGAGCCTACGGACTCTAAGTCCATGGCAGGCTCGCCGGCGACGTGGAGATAGTCGAGGAGGCCCGCGAGGAGGCTTTCGGGGCCACCCGTGCCCGCATCGGATGCAGGCTCATCAGAGATGCTAACCTCGCAGAGAAGGTCAGCGAGGCAGCTCGCCGCGCAGGCGTCGTCGACGCTTTGCAGCGCGTGAGGGCAAGCGCCATCGGGCGTGCTGGGCTGGCTACGCTCGTGGGGGAGGAAAAGGGTTCCCGTCCAAAGCAGGTCTCCGGACGACGTTGCACCTCACCCCACGGTGGGCGCCAAATGTCGGGGGTTGGGTGCGACATATGCCAAAGGATGGCTTATCATGGTGGGAGCGAGTAGAACGTCGCCGGTGCTAGGAAACAGGATTAGGCGAAGGCATGCACGCCGGCGAATCTTACCCAGCTTCGGGGCTGTCCGGGGAGATAACACCCCTACTGCTGCTCTGCGGGGTCTCTGCATGATGACTAAGGCGTAGTGACTACAAGGTTGCTCCTAGAGCTGTATTCAGGAGGTAGAAGGAGGCAAAGCTAGCTCTCTTCCTCCTATATGATCTGGTCTAAGGCTAATAGATGCGAACCCTTTGCATGGTTGCCCCGGGGGGTTTATATAGGCCTACCCCCTGGGGGTACAATGGTAATCCGGCTGGGCGCGGGTCCCAGCCGTCTGTCTCACAGGCCGCCATCTTCTCCGCCGACTGCTGGGGCCCGCCGACTTGCGGGCCCCGCCGACGAGTCCGGCACTGTAGCCGTGCTTCTGATGACGCAGGCTTGGTCACTGGGTCGTGGCAACAGTGCCGCCGTCTATCGGGCGATCACTGTCGTTACTTCCCGTCTTGTCTGGTTGATGGCGCGTGGGACCTGTGGGAGAGGACGGCCGACACTGGGGAGCCGACTCCCACGGGGCCGCCTTTGGGGCGTATCCGCCGTCTTCTATGCTCTCACTGACTGGTGGGTCCGCCGTCTCTGAGCCGTACAGGTAGGCCATCATGGCCACAGCGCGCCGCACACTGTGGCTGAGGTCAGGGCTGGCATGGCAACAGTGTCGGGCCACGCCGGAGATCTCCAGCGGTACGGCACACTGTAGCCATGCTGGCCCCTCGCAAGTAGGAGGTGACGGCCACGCCGTGGTCGTACCCGCCTCGCCTATCGCGACGAGTGTAGAGTCGTGAGCCGATTCTCCATAGCCGGCTCTTCTGGAAGTCGTCGGCCATGAGTCGGCTCATCTGGTAGTCGCCACCTGAGACTCGGCTCGTCTGGGAGTCGCCATCTGAGACTCGGCTCATCTGGGAGTCGCCACCTGAGACTCGGCTCATCTGGGAGTCGCCATCTGAGACTCAGCTCATCTGGGAGTCGTCATCTAAGACTCAGCTCATCTGGGAGTCGCCATCTGAGACTCAGCTCATCTGGGAGTCGTCATCTGAGACTCGGCTTGTCTGGGAGTCGCCATCTGAGACTCGGCTTTGAGGGGCGCGGCCTGCCCCGATGTCTTGAAAGGTTCTGGGGCTCGGGTTAGCCTACCCGTGGCCCATTACTCCGACACATACTCTCGGGGACTACACCCAGTGGGTGCACTCAGCGTGCCCCCACCGATCCAAAAATTCAATCAACACACCCAGTGGGTGTACAGATACAAAGATCTTCGAAAAAAAAGTCTTCAAATAGCATATCCTAACAGAACAAGCGGTGACCAACTAACCTGGACGTTGCTCTGAAGGGCTGAGCTAGCAGTATAGGCCACTTGGCTAGCTTCCCGGATCGCCTTCACCTGCTCCATCATGATCCCTGCCTGGCGTATAGCCTCCTTAGCAGCACCCACTTGGTCCTCTAGGACGTGGTGTGTGGCGAAAAGGGAGGGTGGGTCAGCAGTCGACGATGAAGGCCGGACACTCATCAGCGGCACAGCGAAGGACACGGAATGCCGAGTGACACCGCCACCCTCTTGAACCGATGTCTCAGGCACTGATGCAATCTGAGTAGTCTTGCCAGCCGTCGCCTTTTTATTCCTCCTCGCCCTCAGTGGCACCTCGTCGTCATCATTAGGGAGATCAATGACATGAGGAGGAGCTACAGGAAAAATCCAAAGTTAAAAACGAAAATCCAGTCGACCAAAAGTGAAACTACAGAAATCGTACCAAGGTTGGAAGTGACAGCATCTTCCATTTCCTGGTCTTTGTTCATGGCGGAGGTCTCGGAGGTAGCAGCACTGCAGATTTCAGAAACCAGTCGGTTATTCAATGAGTCGACCAGGAGTCTGTCCATGCTAAACGAGAAAACACAAGTTCTGCTATTACCCGGAAATGGTAGGACTGGTCATTCTCATCTTGGGCAAGGCCTTCGGCCGCTTTGATGACGCCGCCCGCAGATGCTTCAGCGCTTTTTCAGTCGACGTCGGAGAAGCCGTCCAAGGGCGTTTTGACGACTGCCCAACAGGCGCGGCCGCTTTGCCACGCTCGCTCGCGGGGTCGTGGATAAGCTTGGATCGCCTTTCCGTGCGAGGAGGATCGACTTCCTCCTCCTCCTCTTCACTGGAGCCGTCGTCATCCTCTTCCCCCTCACCATCAGATTGCCACTCCTCCCCACTTTCGCCTTCGCTTGCCTCCTCCTCCTTGGTCTATTCTTGCGCCCCGCTGGGCATCGAGTACATGTCAGTAATGGTCTAGAAGACAACAAACAAGACAAAAGTCAGTCGATTGATTTTAAACAAACAGAATGAAGAAAGCAAGACCACAGTCAGAGATGCAGAATCGGACCTGATCTACTTCATACGATTGGTCGAGTGGAGGAATCCTCCTGGCTCCTCAGGGGTTATCTTTGTTCCTTGTGATGCTTGACAACCACCCCTCCAACGTAGCCTCATCGACCTCCTCTGGGTGAATCTGAGTGGTGTCTTCGAGACCCGAATACATCCACATCGGATGGTCACGAGCTTGGAGCGGTTGGATACGTCTCCGGAGGAAGATCTCTAGCAAATCCATACCAGTCACCCCGTCGCGGACAAGCTGAACCACTCGACCAACCAACACTTTGACTTGTGCCTTCTCTTCTGGTGTCACTTTCAGAGAAGAAGGTTTTTCTGCTCGGTTCAGGGAGAAAGGGGGAAGACCCGTCGCCTAACCTGGGGTTGGCTGCTCTTTGTAGTAGAACCAGGTCGATTGCCACCCGCGGACCGAGTCAGGAAGAATCATAGTAGGAAAAGAACTTTTGCTTCTCATCTGGATCCCAAGACCCCCGCACATCTGAATCACTTGCGTCTTATCGTCACTCGACTTGGCTTTCTTAACCGACTAAGAACGACAAGTGAAAATGTGCTTGAAGAGGCCCCAATGGGGACGGCAACCCAAGAAATTCTCGCACAAAGACACGAAGGCAGCAAGATACACGATGGAATTCAGAGTAAAGTGATGAAGTTGCGCTCCGAAAAATTTCAAGAAACTCCGGAAAAAAGGATGAGGGGCAGGGAGAATCCGCGGTCGACGTGAGTGGCGATAAGGACACACTCACCCTCGAGAGGCTGCGGCTCGATCTTGTTCACCGAGAGGCGTGCAGATTTGTGGAGAATGAGTCCCCCCTTGACCAGGTCGTCAATGTCTTCCTGACGAATCGCCGAGGGCATCCAATCGCCCGGGATCCAGCCCTGCGGCAAGGCAGACCTCGAGAAAGATCCACCCCGGCCGGACTTCTTCGCCTTCGCCTGCGCCGTCGCCTTCTTCGCGCGCTCCAGGGCCGCCGTCTTCTCCTTCACCATCGCCGCATACGAAGCTGGAACGGATCGACGGCACCGGGGCGAGAGCAGAGGTAGCGGAGGAATTCGAGAAGAAAGGGGAAAAATGAAGGCGCATTGTTCAAAAGCCCTGGGCTAGCGGCTTATATGGAGTTGCTTCCGAGTGACTGACCTGTAGGCCCAGGTGATCCTGTCAAATCCCGCAACAGTCGTGCGCGCGATACGTGGCGAAAAAGGTGGCGTGGAGATCGAGGCGTCCCCGCCCTATCCCGCCTGATTACCGCGGCCTCCTCCGCCCCGCGCACTTTCCAAAATTCGAATCCCGCAAAATCCGTGAGCAGCAGAACAACTTGCCAGACGGAGGATCTCCTCCACGCCGTCACTCGGAGCTTTTCAAGTAAAGAAATTCACTCGACTGAAACCAAGAATGGATCAAGGTGACCGAAAAAGAAGTTGGTGTCGTTATTTAGGTCCATGGATCCAGAACAAGATATACTCATATCGCGAAAAATAGGTCGGAAGAGTTCTCAACTCCTTCCCCACTCAAACCTCGATCCATTCGGGGGCTAATGATGAAGCCATGTACCTAGGGTAGGGTCATGGACCTGTCCAAACTACCCTCCCTAAGGACATCTCTAGAAGAAACCACCTGTCAATCGACTCAGAAGTGCTCCACTCGACGGACTCGAAGACACTCGACCATGAAGCCAACCACTCGACAGCCAGAAGATCTAAAGTCACTCTAGACGCAAACGGTCGGTTGTTAACTAGCTTTTATGGTCATCATAACACTTTATTTGTGGCATTATCAGTAACGCCCGATCTTAATGTACCTTAAACCCTACATAATTGAGGGACGGAGGGGTCTGGCAAACTCTATATAAGCCACCCCCTCCTCAGTGTAAAGGGTTCGCACCCCTGTAACTCATACGCACATAATCCAGTCAACAGCCTCCGGCCTCCGAGACGTAGGGTTGTTACTTCCTCCGGGAAGGTCCTGAACTCGTAAATCTCTTGCGTATACAACTACTCCATAGCTAAGATCTTGCCTCTCCATACCTACCCCCTACACTACTGTCAGACTTAGAACCACGACAACAGTCGCTATAGATTCCTGCTTATTAAAAGAGATAGATGTCATCAAGTGAGTCTCCTGCAAACATAAAATTGATCCTCTGTCCGGTTCTTCTTTTCACCGAACAGTTTATCAGGGGCTGCTATCTATACTATGACACTCTTCCAAAACTCATAAAACATACCTCGAAGCCTTTTATAAGGCTGACACGGGATTCATTTAGTCCACCCTCAGCGGACTGAATCTTCTCAATCACCGCACCCATAAGGGCACGGTGTTTATCAATGATGGAGGCGCCCTTTAGCGCCACCAATAAAGCATTTGGCACCTCTGGCTGGACAGAGGTCGTCGGTGGAACAGACACACCCACTCCAACTAATGGAGGTTGTCTGCCTGATTCTAGGGCCTTATTGGTCTCTGAGATCGTGTCCGGCCGGAAGCCGAATTTAAGATGACCCCCGTCGTCGACGTCCACGGGACTCTTCTCTCCCGTGTGTCCGGACCCCAAGGTTTGGCCTCCTGGCGCCGCCTTTGCGATCTCCCCCCTCATTCCGTGGCCTGGGTCCTTCTGGGACGATACCTCGGTGTCATTCACATGTCTGGGGGAGGGGGCCCTCGGGGGTGTCCCACTCTCCATAGCATCCGAACCCAGCAAATCCTCCAACGAGGATTGTTCGGCGCGGGACCTCGCAGGACTGTAAAAAGTATGGCTCAGATTAAAATGTTATGCCACGACAAAGTTTGGGTGCGTAAGCATGTTTGGATTTTACACTCACGAGTTCACCAGGGGCTGGGCCCTGGGATCCCACTCCGGGCTACTATCGGCGACGGCAATGGACTCCTCTGGAAGGGGAGTTTTTCCCCTCATAGGTGACTCGGCCTCCAAGGATGTGGAGGCCGTCCTTTTCTTTCTTCCCCCCGCGGGGGATTCGTCTCCCCCCTCCTCCTCCTCCTCTTCGGAGGAAGAATGGGCATTGGAGTCTTCAGATTTTGAGTCTTAAGCGCCACGGCAACGGAGGCCACCCATGGTCTTCTTGACCTCTTCTTCGGTCTTCTTCTTCGGTGCCTTGTAGGGCGCCGGGACCAGCATCTTCATTAGAAGTGGGCCAGCAGGTTCTTCTGAGAGCGGGGCCGGATAGTAGATCCACCCTGCCTTCTTCGCCCAGCCCTAGGAAAGTTGTGGGAAATACATTAAGCATTTTCCTAAGGATATTCCAATAAAACAGATGAATCATCAACATACGATTACTCACCGAACTTGCAGGGCGGGCTAGTTGGTACCCGCGGTCCTCGGCGGATTCCGGCCATGATTTGCCAGGCTTAAAAAGCACCTTCCAGATGTCCTCGTGCGAGGAGCCGAAGAGCTCTAATAGGGTCTGGTGCTTGGCCGGGTCGAACTCCCATAAATTGCATGCCCGGTGTCGACAAGGTAGAATCCGGCGAACTAACATCACCTGGACTACATTAACAAGCTCGATGTTCTTGACGTCAATATCTTGAACGCGCATATGGAGCGTCGATAGTTCGTCAGACGAAGCCCAGTCCAGGCCCTTCTTGGGCCAGGACATGAGTCACAGAGGGGCTCCGGATCTGAATTCTGGAGCAGCGGCCCATTCCTTGTGTGCGGCTCGATGATATAAAACCACTGCTGCTGCCACTCTTTGATGGAATCATTGAAAGTACTTGTTGGCCATGTAACGTTGGGCATCTTTCTCACCATGGCGCCTCTGCACTCGGCGTGCTCGCCGTTCACTACCTTGGGCTTCACGTTAAACACCTTCTTGTGGCGGGATGCGGAGAAAGGCCTCGCACACGACGATGAATGTCGAGATGTTAAGGAAGGAATTTGGGGATAGATCATGAAAATCAATCCCGTCATAATACATGATGCTGCGATTGAATGGGTGAAGGGGAAACCCTATCCCGCGGACAAAATGAGGGAGGAATACCACCCTCTTGTGGGGTTCCAGAGTGGGGATGATCTGTCCCGCCGTC
>NC_041385.1:657597292-657605611 GCF_002162155.2 Triticum dicoccoides
TTGCCTCCTGCTCCAGATCCGGACATTCTTCGGGAAACCTTTTTGGGTGGAGAATACGAATGCTTGGGCGCTATGGCTCGAGCGAAGTGGAATGGATGAGCGGAGGAAGAAGGTGTGGGTGAAAAAGGGAGTTCTTATCCCCTTATAAAGGCAGCGGAGATCTTGCGCCTCCGCACTTGCCCGTTAAAATCGCTTATTCCCCAAGTGCCACGATTGATGGCGCGGCTGGGTTACCCACACCCGTATTGATGAGAATCCCGTGATAAGGGGACACGATCTCTGCTCCGACAAGACGTGCCGATAAAACTGCCTCGCGATATGTGCGGTGGAAGGTTGTGAAAAATGGTTCGAATAATGACCGTGCCGTGGTGTGATGTCACGCTACGAAAAGTTGACAGCAGATTAGATTTGTGGAATATTGTTCTCTCTATGGAGGTATGTAGAATTTGTTTTGCAGAGCCGGACACGATTCTTGTATTCAAAATCTTCTATGGAGTATTCGGAGAAGGAACCCGCCTTGCAATGCCGAAGACAATCTGCACGCCGGACTCATCGTCATTGAAGCCTGGTTCAGGGGCTACTAAGGGAGTCCGGGATTGAGGGGTCCTCGGACAGCCGGACTATATACTTTGGCAGGACTGTTGGACTATGAAGATACAAGATTGAAGACTTTGTCCTGTGTCTGGATGGGACTCTCCTTTGCATGGAAGGCAAGCTTGGCAATTCGGATATGCAGATCTCCTTCTCTGTAACCGACTCTGTGTAACCCTAGCCCCCTCCGATGTCTATATAAACTAGAGGGTTTAGTCCGTAGGACAACAACAATCATAATCATAGGCTAGCTTCCAGGGTTTAGCCTCTACGATCTCGTGGTAGATCAACTCTTGTAATACTCATATCATCAAGATCAATCAAGCAGGAAGTAGGGTATTACCTCCATCGAGAGGGCCCGAACCTGGGTAAACATCGTGTCCCCAGCCTCCTATTACCATTAGCCTTAGACGCACAGTTCGGGACCCCCTACCCGAGATCCGCCAGTTTTGACACCGACAACAAGCACTAACATTTTATAAGGTAAATCTTTGGTCAAAATTTACCACAAATTACAATGGTGACGAATAAACCAGGATGAAGGTACTCCCTCCATTTTTGTATACAAGGCCACTATAAAAAATAAATTTTGCATCTATACAAGGCCACCAAAAGTAATCGAGACAATTATTAATGATGTTTCCTCGTACTAGTAACCCATGGCTTAATTACTAGCAGGCATGTAGTGGATGATAATGACAAACTCATCTACTTCCTCTCTCATGGCCACTCAATTTCTTCTAATGTGCATGCACCCTATTAATTAACCCGGTAAACGAGAAAATAAATTGACTTGTAAAGCACACATTGATTTTTATCTTGGTACCTGTAATTTGAGTTTGTGGCCTTGTATTAAAACGAAGGGAGTACTAGTAGTAGTTTTAGAAGCCGAAATAAATGAGTGAGGCACCTTAATGTTACTCTCCACTGTGACTAGTCTTATGGGAAAAGTTGGGGAAGAGACGGCTTATTTTTTAAACCGCCAAAAGAACTGGCCCTAGGAGTAGTAGCTAGGGATACTAGGAGTAGTAGCTATGGATCGAGTGTGCGAGATGAACCGGAGAAAGTAAGTGTAGAGAGATGAAATGCAAAAAAGACGGAGGGATGTGATGATTGCTTGTCCGTTTATTTTACCAGGCCACTTATTATTGGCAGTGGTTGGGTTTTGTGATATGACGGCTTTATTACTGCACCACAAGCAGGGTGAGACTCCCGTGTAGTGCCACCCTCTACACTTGTACTACATCGGTCGTGGTTTATTAGTCCCCCATTGAATTTGACTGAAGATTTAACTGACAAAATGTTAGTGCATGTCAACAAAAACTATATCGTTGGATTCGTATTTGAACATAGTTTTGAATATAATTTTAGGTGACATGCATCAGCATTTATCGTACTATATATAATGTTAGTTCAATTTTTGGTCATACTAATCTATAGTAGTAAGGTGCCCGTGCATTGCACCGAAGAGTGAAATGCATTGATCGGGGAGTTGTTTATTTTGACAAAGGATGTGGGGGTCATCTCATGTGTAACGGGTATCGATAGGTTTCTTCGGATATTATTTCATCTCTAGAGCTCACAAACATCCGGGTGAAATAGATAAAAAGGTATCTTTTGCAAACGAATACACTTTTATTCATACGCGACACTCCAATAGAGCAAGATCATGCATGGAAGTCTCCACATGCTTAAACACCGGATTACATTGAGCGAAGCCTAATGATTAACATTTAACTTGATAATGTGTATGTCCAAGTGAACCTCCTGGGAGTCCCCGTGCACCGCGTTGGCGGGTAAAAAAGACCATGGGTTTTCCAAGTCTACATCGGCGACAAGGTCCCAGCTCCGCAGAGTCCAGGTCTGTTCGATGTAGCCGGTGTCGTTGCCCACGTGACCCGGAGGAGTAGTAACACTGAGCATGAACACGTACACCGGCCTCGTGTCAGTGTCAGCGTCAGCAGCGTCGCCCCTGACGCACACTACAGAGACAGGGCGGTGGCCTACGCGGGCCTCGTCGGTGCCCACGATCAAGAGGAAGACGCTGTCGTCCTCCTCCGAGACTAGCAGGTGGCGGTGATCCTCCAGTGACTCCAGCATGGTGAACGGGTAGCACGTCTCCTACTTGATGTTCTCCGCCAAGGTCCAGTAGTGACCGCTGCACACATCCGTGAGGTGATGCACCATGTCCATCGGCGAGCACCAAAACGGCATAGGGCACTCATAGCAGTAGATGAAGGGCTCCTTGGAGGCATCGACCAGGCCGTCCATGAAACGGGAGTGGCTGTAGGGGATGTTGCGCCAGTTGAATATATGAGCAAGTTACTACGAGATTTAATCCGAATAAGCACAAAATAAATCATGACGGCTATAACAGAGATGAAACTAATCATGTGGACTAGCATAGTAGTAGGATACAGAGTTGAAACATGAATTCTACCACGATTTCGAACAAGAAGGACAGAAACACATATGGTGCAACGGGAGCAGCACCGTTGGCGTTGAGGTTGTCGCCCATGTCGTTGAGGAAGAGGTTGCCGAGGTCGGGGAAGAAGTTGTCGTCGGTGAAGTCGTGGCTGTCAGCACTCGCGAGAGTGCGCTCCCCAAATTTCAACATCGCCCGCTGAATGGAGCACATGAGGGAGTGGCTATAGGGGACATCGCGGCTGCCGAATGGAGCGCAAGAGTAGCACATGAAGCAGTAGATGGTGTCCTTACTGTACTCCCTAGTCTCTATCTATCTATCTCTACTCTTATACAAAACAGAGTTGGTGATGATGGTGTGCCTGCCATCCTGCAATATAAGTCGTTCGATTATATCTGACGGATAGGAAGGAAACAATGGAAATTTTGCAAAAAGATACCCACACCCACTCAACATTTGCAAATAAGGCCTTGCCTCATTCATCCTTATCTCCCACAACCTCGTGCTCCTCCCTAGTCTCTATCTCTACTCTTATCTCTATCTCTACTACTCTTCTTTGTTTTTTATAACAAATCGAATAGTACTGCACCGTCCGCTGCACGCCCGGCTGAACACGCCTCCTTGCCTCCATCATCACGAACTGAGTCTTTTATAGCAGTAGGAGTAGAGAAAAAAGCGAGTTGGTGATGATGGTGTGCCGTGCAATGCAGGGGCATCTTGCTACTTTTTTGCATATAATTCCAAACACCACGTAGACACGGTATTTGACCATTTTACAACTATGTTAGTATCATTTGACGGGATGTTATCATTGTTAGTGGTCAGGCGATGCAAGTTATTGCCCCGGGTGTTTTAACCTTTTTTTAGTGATGATATCTGGCGATTGTTCGGCACGAGCTCAATCCTGGCGAATCCCACGTAACCGTCGGATTTCCATCAGATGGTGGCCTATTTTTAAGCCATACACACGTACTGTAACTGCGTCGCGGGCGTTTGCAACTGCCAGGTCTCCCAGCGAACGTTTGCTGGGGATTGGAGTTAGCACGGTTCGTAGTCGTTCCATGCTCGGGCATTGAAGTTTGTAACTATTTTAGATTAAAATATACTACTCCTCCGGTGCTAGTAGTAGAGCAGAGTCCTACTCTACTACTCTACTCAAGCAAGTTAGGGCATAGTAGTAGGTACTATAGGGAGTACCAGTACTGTGATCACTCAAGCAAGTTGTCTGGCATCGATATGACCCTACGCTACTGGTATGTGTCTCGTAAGTCAAGCGGTGTGTTGTATTCATCATCACCTGTCCACTTCCCTTAGCACATATTCGCTTATAAATCTTTGTCCGCACATAATCTTGTCCAATCTTCCATCACCGCTACGGCGCCTCCCCCCCTCATCTGAAACCCAAGCACTAACAATGGCAGAACCAAGCAGCGTCCACCGAAAGAGTGGCTGGAATTCGCTCCCCACAGAGGTAATCAAGCTCATTGTTTCACGTGTGGACAGTCTCAGTACCATGTCGCTCGCCGCGTGCTTGTCGGGGCTGTATCGTTTACTCAAAGCCCTCAGGCCGGAGCTTTTTAAGCCAGCTCCTTGCTTGCTGATGCCGCCTGATCTTCAGAAACAGCATGTCACGCAGCATAACGATCATAGGGTGGCGAGCATCAACCCCCTTTACTGCAATCCGATCCCCTTCACCCTTAACTACATTAACGGTATGTACTGGGTCGGCATGAACATGTCTTCAATGGTACTCATCGATGGTCGCGGCAGCTGGATGCTCGTGGAGGTCTACACCCGGCGATTGATCCCCCTTCCTTCGATTAACACTGCACTGCTTTGGCACCACGGCCCAGAATACTCAGAATCTTACAGTAGCCAACATGATACCAAGTTTGATTTGCTCATGGTTGTAATCTGCCAAGTGCCCACAAGATCTGCGAATTATAAAGACTTCAAGATAACTGTGTTCTTCAATTGCGGTCTCGCCTATCTGACAGGTCACTGCGGTAAGTGGATAAATCTGCATGTCCATCGCAGGATCATACATCCTCCATGGTTTTCTGATGCCATTGAACACAAGGGCTTCATTTACGCTGTCGACTCCTTCTATGGCTGGACATATTGCAGGCCTACTCCAGTCATCGCTACAATCGGCTGTTACAGCAGTATGCTACTTTCCTATGATATCATGATGGCTTGCTTATATTACTATCAACATTTACTGAAAAATATTCATTCTCATAACATGTTGTTCTTAAGATTGACTACATCAAGAGCCCTTTTTTATTTGACTCCAACTTGATATGATGTTGTAGGCCACCCGATGTCCCTACCCTTCCTAATCCCAGAACCTTTCAAAGAAAAGCGGCATGGTAGTTGCAGGTGGTTCCTGGCTCGATTAGATGATGGCGAACGATTTATGACCGTTCGCATGTACCGAATGTGTTGTTTTGCGGAATACAATCACGGTCACTGCAAGGTCTTTGAGCAGGATCCCAGCTTCTCTGGGCCTTCAGGAATTTTTGACTGGTGGCTGGTAAGTAGCCTTGGTACACACTCTCTGTTTGTCGGACTGAATTATCTGATTAACCAGGAGATAACCGACAGCAAGGATCATGATGGCAGCGCGGTTTCGTTCATCAGGCAAAATTGTGTGTACACAGCGTACCATGCGTCTCTGCATGCACCATTCCCTGATATGTGCAGCCGAGCGTCGCAAGTATCAGACTTCGACCTGCCGGCTGGAGTTTCCCCCATCAGGCACCCATCTGGTTCAAGCCATTAGCCAATCTCCACAGCTTAATAAATAGTAATGTCTAACTGAGCCAGTTAGTTAGATGTGTACACTTGGTGTAGTAGGATCTTTATTTAGTTTGATGCATACACTTGTTCTTTTTTGGTTGCCCTTTTGTAATAATGGCTGATGTTTGGTTTGGAAGAGAGAGTTGTGTCTTCACTCTTCTGGCCTGCTTACTGCTTCTGTTGCACCCCCAGCCCTGGTTGCTACTGCTGCTGTTTTCAACGTATAATCAGTAGTATATTTCGTCTGTTGGTTGAATAAATGTGTTGTTAGAACGACAAACACAATGTTTTGGAAGTCGTTGCATGGTTCGATCCTTAGTGCCCCGTACCGCACGTAACGCATACTATTTTTCGTATGGAACACATTTTCCACTTGTTGATAACATGCAGCCCACTGATGAAGGCCCAATAGAGGAGCCCATAATTAACTGGAAGGGAGGCTCTCACATGAATCCGGCCCAGGTACATGCTCATGGTCCCCTAAACATAAATAAGTAAATAAATAAATAAAGCTAAATGCTCATGCACCAGTTCTTTAAATTCATGATTTAACAGGAGGATATTATTTCCTATGATAGTGTTGTTACATTCAGTCGATATTATTCTTAGGCAAAGATAGCGACCAGTCTTCTTTCTCCCAGCATTTTCTTCTTGAAACCAGCGGACCCATGCAAATCGTAGTTAACGTCGTAAATAGTTCTGGTCCATTTTTATTTTTCAATAAGAATGTCCAACCCAGCCCAGCACATTGGTGAAAGCACTTTATCCTCCACCTTGGTGCGCTCGCCATGGCGCCGCCGTCCGGCCCTGTCAACATTTTTTTTGAAATGGTCCCTGTCAACATAGTGAATTGGGAGAGAACTATAGTTGTGAGTATGACAGTATGGACCCACCAGGTCCACTCCCGAACACAAGCAAGTGCCTCTTTTACTACTCAGATGCACCCCTCGTTTTTTTACTCTAATCCACCCTGCTAATATCCGGGACCCACATCATTTTTAACGTATAGTTAATTAACGACAAAATTATACAACTTTTTTGAGTAGTAATTCGGAGGAGCAGGCTATAAACTGGGTTGTGCGGTCCTTGTGGCCCGTCTAACAACATGACCAGCCGAGCAGGTTTTTCTTTGGGAAAATAGGTAGCCCAATATTTCTTTTTGAAGAATACCTAAGCTAGGCCTATTTGTTTTCTTCGACTTACTGGGCTGCAAATCTTTCAAGACGAGGAGGGATGCATTCCGGACTGGCCAAAGAGTATGGTCAGTGTCTGTTAAAAGTAATATCAGAGGGGTTGAAAATTCCAAAAAAATTATAGCAAATGGGATATTAGTTTCTTTTTTTGTTTTTGTTCTTCACTGATATTTTATAGTATTTCATTGGATTTAACATGACATAGTACTAATTTATTTTTAAATTTGTTTTAGTATGGCTACTAATTTTTGGATTAAGAATATTTTGTTCCCCAGCAAAAATTTGTGAATTTTCAAAATTTCGCACATATTTAGTTAATTTTTTTAACCCTGGTACTGAACAGAAAATGGGCAGCAATTCTAAAAATGGAAAACGGGCAGCAATAAATTCCATATGGATTAGAAAATGAGTAAAAATAATAGCAAATGCGTTGTACACGCCACAGATTTTGAGGCTGACTTGTTTACGCAAGGCTTTGTCAGTCAACACACGATTCTAGTAGCAGTGACTGTCGGATGTCCATCCAACGGCCGACGTGCTTCTTCAATCTCTAATCTTCCTGCTCTAGCTGACTAAACTAGTGTTGGCGGGACTGCCTGCTCCCTCCTCTTGTGGCCCGCTGTGATGCCGCGCAGGCTTCCCCGGCCCACCTTACTCCCTCCGCTAGACTGGCCGCATGCAATCAACTGCCTCCTTATTACGCGAAAAAATGATTCCTCCCACTGACATCTGGGGTGCACCAGTTGGGAGGCTGACCTGTGGGCCTACTAAGTTGACGCGTACACAGGGCTTGTCAAATTAGTCAACAAACGATTGTAGCAGCAGTAACCGTTGGATTTGAATCGAACGGTCCTGCTGCTTCTTCAAGTGCTGCTCTTCTTGCACCAGCCGCCCAAACCAGCGCCAGCGAGACCGCCTGCTCCTGCCTCCAATGGCCGGCTATGCTGCCATTGAGGCCTCGCCACCCCTACTACTCCCACCGCTAGCCAGGCCCCTGCAGCGACGGCGGCCTCGCACCGCAGCCGAACCAGTGAACCCTCATACTCCTCTCCGCGTGGGCATCCACTGCCGCGTCTTCCTCGGCTTCGCGTCGTCCCCTTCCTAGGCCTCGCCTCGTCCACCGCCCTGGTGCTCTCGGCGCGGCGTGGTCAACATGGTCATGGAACGACTTCCATCGGACGTGGACTGTACATGGAGAGGCTGACAGCTGGGTCCACGGCCGCACACAAGGAAATGCCTCCTTATTACGCGCAAAATAATGATTCCTCCAGCTGACATCTGGGACCCACCGGAAGGGCCTCTGTATTT
>NC_041385.1:657606089-657607770 GCF_002162155.2 Triticum dicoccoides
ACCCACCAGCTATATCTTCGCACGCAAGGAAGTGTCTCCTTATTACGCACAAGAAAAATGAATACCCCCTACTAGCTGGGACCCACCATAGTGGGTGGCTGACTTGTGGGCCTACTAAGTTGACGGGGATGGAGGGCTTTGTCAACTTAGTCAATACTCCAGTGACCGTATGATGTCCATCCAACAGCCATAGTGCTTCTTCAACCTCTGGTCTTCTTGCTCCAGCTGCCCAAAGCAGTGCCAGTCGTGCCGCCTGCTCCTACCCCCCGTGGCCAGCTATGCTACCACGGAGGCATCACCGCTCCCATACTACTCCCACCGCTGGCTAGGCCATCCCTCTACTCACCCACACCCCCTGTTATTCTGGGCAACGGCAGCCTCACACCGCAGCCGAAATAGTGAACCCTCGTACTCCTCTCCGCGAGGGCATCCACAGCCGCGTCTTCCCTGGATCCGAGTCGTCCCCTTCCTAGGCCTCGCTGTCGTCCATCGCCGTGGTGCTCTCGGTGCAGTGTGGTCAACATGGTCAAGGAACGACTTCCATCGGATGTGGACTGTACGTGGAGAGGCTGACAGCTGGGTCCACGGCCGTAGCAAGGAAGTGCCTCCTTATTACGCGGAAAATAATGATACCTCCACCTGACAGCAGGGACCCACCGAATGGGCCACTGTATTTCACGAAAAAAACGTTTCCCCCTGACTGCTGGGACCCACCAGCTACATCTTCGCACGCAAGGAAGTGTGTATGGGAAAAAAACGATTTGCCCCCTGATTGCTGGGACCCAGCAGCTACATCTTCACACGCAAGGAAGTGCCTGACAGCCAGGACCCACCTAGTCGAAGCGTATGTAGCGTTGTCATTCTGGTCACAAACGTGTACGTACATACTGGTGGTTGTCGAGGCGCGCACGTGTCGTAGTAGAGGCGCGCACGTAGCATGTACACATACGTACAGCGGCCAGTGAAGAAAATACGGCCATGTACATACATACGGGCGGGGTCTCAAACACCTACTCGCGCATATATACGTACGGCTAGGGCTCGTGTACATGGATGGGTCGAAACGGAGAAACAGCATCGTCGTCGTGTTCTTGGGGAGCCAAACGGCTGGGTCAGAACGGAATGCGTCATCGTGTTCATCGGGAGGGCTTGGACGGAACAGGCGATGGAAACGAGGTCTGGCGTACCGCAGAACGGAGGAAACGGCCTTGTGTTCGACCGGCCATGTTCGAAACGGGATCCTGTTCATTGGGAGGGGTCTGGCATACCGCAAAACAGAGGAAATGGACTTGTGTTGGACCTCCTACGGTCGAAATGGGGTCCAGTTGATCGGGAGGGGTGTGGCGTACCGCAAAACAGAGGAAGCGTACTTCTGTTGGAGTGCTACGGTCGAAATAGGGGTCCTGTTCATCAGGAGGGGTGTGGCGTACCGCAAAATAGGACTCCACAGGATACTATTCATCTCCACCGTCGACCTCCTCCAGCCTCCACGGGCTACTATTCATCCACCGTCGACCTCCTCCAGCCTCCACCTGCAACTGTTCATCCACAGGCTCCTGTTCAACCACCCCTCCACGGGCTACTGTTCATCCACCCCTCCACGGGGTCGTCCTGTTCATCCAGCCCTCCACGGGGTCCTGTTCATCCAGCCCCAACCGGCTCGATCGATCGGGGTTCTGTT
>NC_041385.1:657608427-657644903 GCF_002162155.2 Triticum dicoccoides
CTCACTGTTCATCCAAACCCCCCTACAACACTCACTGTTCATCCAGAGGCAGCATCGATCAGCTTCAGTTAGCAGCAGTAGCAAAGGAATCGCTCGATCGCTCGGGTTCAGTAACGCGTAGCCTGCAGTGCAATCGCTCGGGTTCAGTTAGGCGACGCCTCGCTCGGGTTCAGTTAGAGCCCAACGCCTCGCACACACGTGCATACGTGTACTAGAGAAATGCGCATCGCTTGGCCCCCGACCACCCACCGTAACAGGGAACTCCCCGAAATTTTCCTCGCCCTCGCTTCTACCATGGTTTTTTCCGTCATGGACGGCCCAAAGAATGTCATGCAGCTGCGTCTCTGGCCCGCCTTGGACGAAAAGCCAATTTTCTGTCATGATTTTTTGTCATAGAAGTACGAGCCCACCACATCTATGATGATACTGGGTTTTGTAACAATTATCGTCATAGAAGTGTCATAAGTATGACAAAAAAATTTTGCTCGGCCCAAAATGTCACGGATGTGTCTTTTTTTTGTAGTGCCACCAGCCGCTTCACGAGTCCGAAGTGGCTGCTAGATATGGACTCGGCTGGCCATAGACGGACTATTACATCCTTCATGGCCAGTCCGACCACCCTGTGCAGCTCGAACAGCTGCTTCAGCTGGTCACTAAGGGGCACTAGATGTTCTGGTGCAAGGTATTGCGACCAGAATAGCTTCTCCGTCGAGCTCCCCACTTTGGCTCGGAAAAATTCGGTGGCGTCTGCAATACTCGTCGGCAAATTAGCAAAGGCGCCTCGAGAACTCCAAACTCGGGTCAGCAAAATATATCTGTTACTAGTAAATCTACTCTGCATGGTAAAGGCCTTACCAGCCGCTATCTTCCTTGCCTCTTCGATCTCCTGGCGAGCGCCCTGGGCATCAACCTGGGCTTCTTTTGCGCTTTCCAGCGCTTTGGTGAGCTCGAAGGCCTGTTCCGAACTCTTTTGCTCCAAGGACTCGCACTTGGCGATGGCGTCCTTGAGCTCCTGTTCGACCTCCTCCACTCGTGCCTCATGTCTGCGGCGGGCGGTTTGCTCCACCTCTAACTCCTTGGCCGCTTTGTCCGCGGTCGCCTTGCTCGCCTCCGCCTCCTTGTTGGCTTCGGCGAGGGCGCTCTTGAGGGACTCGACCTCGGCTACGCCAACTGCGAGTATATTTATAACTTTTTAGTCAGTTTAAAACAACTAACACGCATTTGGATATGCCGTAATGCCACATACCTTGGGTTTCATTGAACCGCTTGTTGATGTGGTCGAGTTCCTCATCGGATAGCCTAAGCTTCTGATTGAGCTCGGCAATCTCTGCGGCCTAAGCAGTAGCCGCCAACATAGAAGCCTGTCAAATAACATATACAATGCATTATATACTTGTTTGTGATCCTTTGTTTGGATTGTTCTAATCCGGACAGAGTCTCAGGGGCTACTGTCTACACATGGGCTTCACCTCACACACACACGCACACACACACACACACACACACACACACACACACACATATATATATATATATATACCAAAAAACTTGTAAAGAGTATTACATCGCATACCTCAAAGCCCGTCAGTAGGCTGTTGAAGGCTTCGGCCAGTCCGCTCTTCGCAGACCGAACCTTTTCCATGACTGCACCCATCAGGGTGCGGTGTTCCTCCACGATGGAGGCATGTTGCAGTGCCCCCTGCAGAGTGTCAGCGGCCTCCGGATTGATAGAGGCTGCCGATGGAGCTCCTGCTCCTCCCCCTCTTTCGAAGGGGGGTGTTAGTGTGAACCCGGAGTCATACTAGTCTCCGGGATGGTGTTCAGCGAGGGACCGGATGGTTGAGGCCCCCCACCCTCGGTGGTCATGGGGGTCGCCGTGCCCCGCTCTATAGCGTTCGAGGTGTTGTCCTCGGGTGCCTTCTGGATGGTCTCATCAGCTCCTCCCCGGCCAGGAGATTGCCTTTGGGATGACACCTCGGTGTCCTCCATGGGAGGGCGAGAGAGGGCACTAGATGGCCCATCACTCTCTGCCTCTCCAGACACTAGAGAGTTCCCCTCCGAAGAGGAGGGAATCAGGATCTCACGTGGAGGGCTGAAAAGCATAAAAATATTGGGTATGACAGAGGCAGATTAAGGCGATAATTGAATGAGTAAGTTCCTAACACTTACATCTCAGTTAGGGGCTTCTCCCTTTGAACCCTCTTTGGGCTGTGTTTGGACTCTAAGTCCGAACTATCTGACAGGACCATCCTCCCCTTCTTCGGGGTCACTCCCTTCAGGTTCATGGAGTTTGTCCTCTTTCTCCTCCTCGTCTTGAGCGCGGAATCGCTCTCCACCTCTTCCTCCTCCTCCTCCTCCTCTTCCTCCTCCTCCTCCTCCTCTTCCTCCTCTTCATCCTCGTCTTCCTCATGAGAGGAGACGGCCTAGGTCTCTCCAGACACTGCTTCCGGAGGGCCTTTGCGGCAGGGCCCGTCCTTGGGCCCCTTGCCCTTCTTCTTGGCCTTCTTCTCCGACGCCTTGTAAGGCGCCGAGACCAGCATCTCCTCCAGTGCAGGAGTGACTGGGTCTTCAAGCAACGGAGCCGGACTCTTGATCCGCTCTGACTTCTTAGTCCAGCCCTGAAACAAAAGGATGGGTTGATGAGTTCGGTATAGATCGAATACATATATATATATATATATATATATATATATATGAATATATATATATATATGAACTAAGTATGTCTTCGGAAATATTGAATACTTACCGGAGAGGCCAGATTCGTGGCATTGAGGCCGGCGTCTTCGGTCTCCATGGGCCAGCTCTTCTGCGCTTTGAAGAGTAGCTTCCACATTCCTCGTGCGTGGTGCCAAGGAAATGTTGTAGAGTCCGCGGCTCCTCCGGCTTGAATTCCCACATGGGGGAAGCCCGGCGCTAGCAGGGGAGAATGCGGCGGAAGAGCATTATTTGAACCACGTTGGTTAGACCAACGTTCTTCCCCAGCATGTTGGTGATGCGCATTTGCAGCGCCTGCACCTCCGTCTGGGACCCCAGGTCGTGGCCCTTCGTGTTCCAGGAGACGAGCCTCATGGGGGGTCCGGATCTGAACTCCGAAATCGCCGCCCACTTAGTGCGGTGCGGCTCAGTGATATAGAACCACTCCTGTTGCCAGATCTTGACGGTCTCCAAGAAGGCCCCCTTGGGCCATGTGGTGTTCAGTAGCTTGCTGATCATAGCTCCTTCGCAGTCCGCGTGTTTCCTGACGACCACCTTCGGCTTCACGTTGAAGACCTTGAGCCATAGGCTGAAGTGTGAGTGGACGCGGAGCAGAGCCTCACAGACGATGATGAACGTCGAGATGTGGTGGAAAGAGTTCGGGGCTAGGTCGTGGAAATCTAGCCCATAGTAGTACATGAGTCCACAGACGAATGGGTGGAGTGGAAAACCTAACCCTCTAAGGAAGTGGGGAAGGAAGACGACTCATTCGCTGGGCTCTGGAGTGGGAATGACTTGACCTTCGGGGGGGAGCCTATGCTCAATGTTGGTAGCGTGGTACCCCGCACTCCGGAGATTTTTTATCTCCTTCTCCGTGATGGAGGAGGTCTCCCACTTGCCTTTGGAACCAGATCCGACCATGGTCGGAGGAGGTGGTGGTGGTGGTGAGAAAGACGAAAAATTTGCGAGTGCAGAAAGCTTGGGAGATTGGAGGGCTAAGGAGATGTGAAGGCATGGGGGAGAAAGTAAGGATCCATTTCCCTCTTATAGGCAGTAAAAATGCCAACCGCCCCCCACTCGTGCCTTGAATCTTGCCTATTCCCAATGAAAGCATGTGCCGGAAATGGTTGGATTACCCAAACACTATTGATGAGCAATCCCGTATTAAGTGGGCACGATCTCTGTTTTGATAGGATATGCAAATGAGGCATGGCCTCGAAACACGGAACGCGGGGTGGGAAAACGGTTTAAAATGTCGAAGGGTCAAGTTTGATGCTTCGACGAAAAAGTTGTCAGTAAAATACACTGTTCTCATTTTTTATATATCCTGCCTTCGCGGCTAAGGGTTGTGTTCATTATGAAAAGCCGGATACAATTATTTTACAGAGGAAAGTCGATGTGTATTCTTCAAGGAACCCGCCTTGCAATGTTGAAGAGAATTTGAACACCGAATATATCATCATTGAAGACTGGTTCAAGGGCTACTTTGGGAGTCATGGACTAGGGGGTCCTCGGGCATCCGGTCTATTGGATGTGGGCCGGACTGATGGACTGTCGAGATAAAAGACAGAAGATCACCTCTCATGTCTGGTAGGGACTCCTGTATGCGTGGATGGCAAGTATAGGTGTCCGGATATGTTATTCCTTTCTGTAAAACCGACTTTGTACAACCCTAAGCCCCTCTGGTGTCTATATAAACCGGAGGGTAGATCAGAGGCAGGATCATAACATTGCTAGGGTAGATGATCTAGGGTTAGCTGAATAGGTCTCGAGGTAGATCAACTCTTGTAACCCCTATACCCATCGAATATAACCAAGCAGGGGTAGGGTTTTTACGTCCATTAAGAGGGCACGAACCTGGGTAAATATTGTGTCATTTGTTCATAGTTACTATTGGTCCTCTGACATACAGCTTGCGCCCCCCTACCCGAGATCTGCCAATTTTGACACCAACATATACCTTCCTCAAAACAGCCACCATACCTACCTATTATGGCATTTCCATAGCCATTCCGAGATATATTGCCATGCAACTTTCCACTGTTCCGTTTATTATGACATGCTTCATCATTGTCATATTGCTTTGCATGATCATGTAGTTGACATAGTATTTGTGGCAAAGCCACCGTTCATAATTTTTCATACATCTCACTCTTGATTCATTGCACATCTTGGTACACCGCCGGAGGCATTCATATAGAGTCATATTTTTTCTAAGTATTGAGTTGTAATTTTTGAGTTGTAAGTAAATAAAAGTGTGATGATCATCATTATTAGAACATTATCCCATCTGAGGAAATCAAAATAAAAGAGGCCAAAGAAGCCCAAATAAAAAAAAGAGGCCAAAGAATCCAATCAAAAAATGAGAGAAAAGAGAGAAGGGTAATGTTACTATCCTTTTTCCACACTTGTGCTTCAAAGTAGCACCATGATCTTCATGATAGAGAGTCTCCTATGTTGTCACTTTCATATACTAGTGGGAATTTTTCATTATAGAACTGGGCTTGTATATTCCAATGATGTGCTTCCTCAAATTTCATGAGCAAGCAAGTTGGATGCACACCCACTTAGTTTCTTTTTTTAGCTTTCATACACTTATAGTTCTAGTGCATCCATTGCATGGCAATCCCTACTCACTCACATTGATATCTATTGATCGGCATCTCCATAGCCCGTTGATACGCCTAGTTGATGTGAGACTATCTCCTTCTTTTTGTCTTCTCCACAACCACCAATTCTATTCCACCTATAGTGCTATGTCCATGGCTCACGCTCATGTATTGCATGAAAGTTGAAAAAGTTTGAGAATACTAAAGTATGAAACAATTTCTTAGCTAAAATCGTGGTTGTGCATGATTTGAATATTTTGTGTGATGAAGATGGAGCATAGCCAGACTATATGATTTTGTAGGGATAGCTTTCTTTAGCCACAATATTTTGAGAAGACATGGTTGCTTTATTAGTATGCTTGAAGTATTATTGTTTTTATGTCAATATTAAACTTCTGTTTTGAATCTTATGGATCTAAACATTCATGCCACAATGAAGAAAATTACATGGATAAATATGTTAGGTAGCATTCCACATCAGTAATTCTGTTTTTATCATTTACCTACTCGAGGACGAGCAGGAATTAAGCTTGGGGATGCTTGATACGTCTCCAACATATCTATATTTTTTTATTGTTCCATGCTATTATATTATCTATTTTGGATGTTTTATATGCATCAATATGTTATTTTACATTATTTTTGGGACTAACCTATTAACCTAGAGCCCAGTGCCAGATTCTATTTTTTCCTTGTCGTTGAGCTTCGCAGAAAAAGAATACTAAATGGAGTCCAAACAGAATAAAACTTCACGATGATTTTTCTTGGACCAGAAGACACCCAGGAGACTTGGAGTGCAAGTCAAAAGACACACGAAGCGGCGGCAAGGGTGGAGGGCATGCCCTAGGGGGGCGTCCCCTACCTTGTGGGCCCCTCAGTGACTCCCTGACCTAGATCTTCCTCCTATATATTCACATATAATCCAAAACCCTCAGAAGCATCCAGGAAAACAATTTTCCGCCGCCGCAACCTTTTGTTACAGTGAGGTCCCATCTTGGGGCCTTTTCCGGCATCCTGCCGGAGGGGGATTCGATCACGGAGGGCATCTACATCAACTCTATTGCCCTTCTAATGAAGCGTGAGTAGTTTACCTTAGACCTACGGGTCCATAGCTAGTAGCTAGATGGATTGTTCTCTTTGTTTGATTCTCAATACCATGTTCTCCTTAATGTTCTTGGATATTTATCCGATGTAATCTTCTTTTGCGGTGTGTTTGTCGAGATCCGATGAATTGTGGATTTATGATAAACTTATCTTTGAATATTATTTGAATCTTCTCTAAATTCTTATATGCATCATTTGGTATCTTTGTATTTCTCTTCGAATTATCGGTTTGGTTTGGCCAACTAGATTGGTTTTTCTTACAATGGGAGAGGTGCTTAGCTTTGGGTTCAATCTTGGGTGATTTCACCCAGTGACAAAGTAGGGGTAGCGAGACACGTATTGAATTGTTGCCATCGAGGATAAAAGATGGGGTTTTCATCATATTGCTTGAGTTATATCCTCTACATCATGTCATCTTACTTAAGGCATTACTCCATTCTTTATGAACTTAATACTCTAGATGCATGCTGGGCAGCGGTCGATGTGTGGAGTAATAGTAGTAGATGCATGTATGAGTCGGTCTACTTGACACGGACGTGATGCCTATATCGCATAATCATCGCCTTGGATATCGTCACAACTTTGCACTTTTCTATCAATTGCTCGACAGTAATTTGTTCACCCACCGTATTATTTGCCTTCATGAGAGAAGCCTCTAGTGAAACCTATGGCCCCCGAGTCTATTTTCCATCATATCAGTTTCCGATCTACTATTTTGCAATCTTTTATTTTCAGATCTATAAACCAAAAAACCCAAAAATATTTTATGTTTTGTTTAGTTTTATCTATCTCTATCAGATATTACCCTTGCAAGTGACCGTGAAGGGATTGACAACCCCTTTATCGCGTTGCGTGCAAATGTTTGATTGTTTGTGTAGGTACATCTATTAGGGACTTGCACGTTTCTCCTACTGGATTGATACCTGGGTTCTTAACTGAGGGAAATACTTATCTTTACTGTGCTGCACCACCCTTTCCTCTTCAAGGGAAAAACCGACGGAAGCTCAAGAAGTAGAAGTACCCCCTAGACGAGGATACCGTCAATCATGCTTGGATTAGGGACCTCCCTACAAAGCGCAACCTAAATCTGGAGTTCTCATGGTCTAACAGCTCTCGCACTAGTGAGGGCTCCCATCGAGAGAGGGGTGAAGTAAGCAACCCTTCCAAGGAAGGATGCAGTGATGATGGATCTCGGGAAAAAACCTAAGGTATGAGCTTGAAAGGAAAAGAGAGAATGAGATGCACCAAGAGCTAATCAACAAGCAAAATGGTAAATAGGCACCGGTGGATAGGTAAGTCGAACTCAGAGGGAAAGAGCCGATTAGCTATCATGCAGCTTCAAGTGGGAGAGAGGGCAGGCGGAGGGGCAGTATATCCGCAAGCTGGGGAAGGAAGAAGGTGTGTATCACCCAAGTGAAACACGCGACTTAACTAGCGAGGAGTCAAGGAAGCACACACCAAAACAGCTATGGGTGGCAAAAACTGATCCAGACAGGCAATTTACCAATGATTCATTTATTTGCTCCACAAGGCATAGACCCTCTAATGTGTTTGAACGTCTTGATGATAACACAAGGCCGCCGAGGCCAATGAATTGCCTGGCCTGGAACTGTCACGGTTTGGGGTTGGACCCGATAGTTGGCGAACTCAGAGACCCGGTACGATCATACAACCTAGCAGTGGTGTTCCTTAGTGAAATAAAGAAAAAATCAAGGGCCATGGAGAAAATAAAGTGGAGTCTAGGATTAACGAAGGGTGTGGCGGTGGATTGTGTTGGACAGAGTGGTGGATTTGTCCTTTGGTGGAGAGATCATGTTCAGGTTGTGTGTAGGCTAAGGAGCCAATACTTTATTGATGCATAGATAATTGTCAATGGCAAAACCTTTAGATTCACTGGTTCCTATGGGGAGCAAACGGTAGAAATCAGGAAAAAAATCATAGGATGCTCTGCATTATCTGAAGGCACAAGATAACTCTGGTTGTACAAGGTCTTTTAATAAGATCCTTACCTAGGAGGAGCAATGGGGTGGTAACCCGAGGCCATTCTCGGAGATGGAAAGCTTTAGAGACTTCCTATCCTGTTGTGGGCTAGCAGACTTGGGATATATATGGTACACCTTCACCTGGGATAATAAGAGAGAGGGTGATAAAAATATCCAAGTCAGGTTGGACATAGTGACATACAACAATGCCTTCACGTCTATGTATCCAGAGACGATGGTCGAGAACCTTGTTACAGAAGAGTTTGATCATATGGCTATTTTGATCCGTGTCATGGAGACGGCTGCAGACACATGGCTGAGTGTGGCACACCCTTCTTAGTTTGAGGAAATGTGGACTAGGCATGAGGGGTATGACTGGTTAATAATGCATGGACGGAAGGTGGCAAACTGTTGGGTCGGCTGACGTATGCAGCAAGCTATACCATCTCACTCTCTCCATGCATGCATGGGGGCGTACTATGTTTGGTTTAGTAAGAAGACAAGTGGCCTTGCTAAAGGATAAGTTGTGTGATGCAAAGGAGAAAGACCTAACTATCGGGTATACCAAGGAGGTGTGTGATGTTGAAGGTTAGCTGAAAGAGATTTATGAGAGGGAAGAAATCATGCACAGACAATGGTCTCGAGTTGGTTGGATAAAATAAAGGCAATCAAAACACCTAGTATTTTCATAACAGGGGCTCTCATAGGAAGCGGAAGAACATGGTCAGAGCTTTGCGAGGGGAGAATGGAGTGAGAAGCATAGTAGATGATGGTATGCTTAACATGACAATGAGTTTTTATGAACAAATTTTCAAGTCTGAAGGGTCGGGACATGCTGACAGGATCCTAAATATTTTCCATGAGATGGTCTCAGCAAAAATGAATGAGAAGCTTATCTCTCCAATGTTTAATTTTGAAACTGAGATTTCTCTATTCCAGATGGGGCCGAAGAAGGTGCTAGGACCGGACGGGCTACCGACGATGTTCTATCAGCGGCACTAGCCCTTGGCGAGGGAGGACAATGTAAAGAGGTTCGTGATTTTCTTGCAGGATCAGCCACACCGGACAACTTTAATGATACAATTATTGTGATGATCCCAAAAGTTAACTCATCGGAGTTGTTAACGCATTTTCGCCCCATAAGCCTTTGTAACGTCCTTTATAAAAAAAGAGGCTAAAGTTTTGGCCAACAAATTGAAGTTGATCCTCATAGTGCTCATCTCTAAGGAGAAAAGTGCTTTTGTACCGGGCCATTTAATCAATCTACTGGTGGCGTACGAGTGTGTGCATGCAATTAGAAAACTGAAACAAAAAAGGCACTTTTTGCTATAAAGCTGGATATGATGAAGGCCGATAGGGTGGAGTGGGTGTTCCTAGAGAAAACATTGGAGCGTTTAGATTTTGCCCAAGTGTGGACTAGCATGATAATGGGATGTTTTCAGAGTGCTCGCTTTAGTGTCAATCTGAATGGGGGATTTTCACATAGTTTCTTGCCTTCGAGAGGGCTTCGGCAGGAAGATCCAATTTCCCCATATTTGTTCCTGTTTTTGAAAGAAGGTTTCTCAACTTTGCTTTGATAGGACCAAAGAGAAAACCTAATTAATGGAGTAAGTTTTGTGAGCACTAGCCCCATGTTACTCACATTTTATTTGCAGATGACAATGTATCTTCTTGGAAGGATCACAAGGTAACCGCCAAACTCACAAGGACATTCTGCAAACATATCAAGAGGCGTTTGGACATAAGGTGGATCTACAAAAATCTTCTATCTTCTTTGGGAAAGGATGTAATGAACTGGACAAGATCACTTTAAAACAGACTATAGGAATTAAAATCAAGCGTCGAGTGGGATAGACTTGGGTCTTCCAACTGTAGTGGGAATATCAAAGGATGGGTCTTTTTAATATGTTAGGGAAAGTTCAAAGGGTAAAGTTCAGACTAGAAGGGGCATGGATTGTCCAAAGTAGCAGGGGAAGTACTCATAAAATTAGGCTTACAATCACACCAACCATCACTATGAGTTGTTTTGAACTCATGAAGAAGATGCTGATAACCCACAAGTATAGGGGTTCGCAACAGTTTTCGAGGGTAGAGTATTCAACCCAAATTTATAGATTCGACACAAGGGGAGCCAAAGAATATTTGTAAGTATTAGCAGTTGAGTTGTCAATTATACCATACCCAGAGATTAAATATATGTAGCAATATAATCAGTAGCACAGTAATATGATAGTTTTGATAGCAGTGGTAACAGTAACGGTAACAGTAACAGTGATAGCAATGATTTTGTAGCAGTTGTGACAGTAGCAATAGGTATAGTAACCTTACCAAGAGAAATATATCGAAAACTCGTAGGTATTGGATTGGTGAATTCGTTGGATGATATTCATCATATAACAGTCATAACATAGGGCGATACAAAACTAGCTCCAGTTCATAAATATAATGTAGACATGTATTTCGTAAATAGTCATACGTGCTTATGAAAAGAACTTGCATGACATCTTTTGTCCTACCCTCCCGTGGCAGCGGAGTCCATAAGGAAACTAAGGGATATTAAGGACTCCTTTTAATAGAGAACCGGAACAAAGCATTAACACATAGTGAATACATAAACTCCTCAAACTACGGTCATCACCGGAAAGTATCCCGACTATTGTCACTCAGGGTTTACGGATCATAACTCATAGCAGGTGCATATAACTTGCAATGTTGGATCTAGAACATAGATATAATTGTGAAAACACAAATGGTTTAGATCTGAAATTGTGGCACTTAGGCCCTACTGACAAGCATTAAGCATATCAAAGTCATAGCAACATCAATCTCGGAACATAGTGGATACTAGGGATCAAGCCCTAACAAAACTAACTCGATTACATGATGAATCTCATCAAACTCCACACCGACCAGCGAGCCTCCGAAGGAATTACTCACTCTCGGTGGGGAGCATCATGGAATTGGCGATGAAGGAGGGTTGGTGATGATGAAGATCAAAGATTCCCCTCTCCGGAGCCCCAAACGTACTCCAAATCTGGCCTCCCGATGAAGAACAGGAGGCAGGGGTGGCTTTGTCTCGTGAAACGCGATAATTCTTCCTCCCTCATTCTTTACTCCAAATATAGGTATTTAAGGAGTCAGAATCAGGGTCTGCGGGGCCACCAGGTGGGCTCAACCCACCTGGGTGCGCCAGGAGGGGGGATGCCCTGGTGGGTTATGCTCACCTATGGGCCCCCTCCGGTGGTTCTTGGCTCCAGTATTTTTATTTTATTCTAAAATAAATCTCCAAAAAGTTTCATACCATTCCGAGAACTTTTATTGTTGTAAAAAAAACACCATGGTAGTTGTGCTGAAAACAATGTCAGTCCGGGTTAGTTTCATTCAAATCATGCAAAATAGAGTCCAAAATAAGAGCAAAAGCGTTAGGAAAAGTAGATATGTGATAGATCTCCAACGTATCTATAATTTTTGATTGTTCCATGCTATTATATTATCATTCTTGGATGTTTTACAATCATTTTATAGTCATTTTATATCATTTTTTGGTATGAACCTATTGACATAGTGCCCAGTGCCAGTTGCTATTTTCTGCTTGTTTTTTACATCGCGAGAAATCAATACCAAACGGAGTCCAAACGCAACAAAACTTTTTGTGGATTTTTTTGGACCAGAAAACATCCAGTGGGCCAAAGAAATATCGGAGAGGGAGCCCGTGGGGGGCACAAGACACCAGGGCGCGCCTAGGTTGGTTGTGCCCACCTCGATGGCCTCCCGCACTGCCTCTTTGCTCTGTAAATACCCCAATATTCCAGAAACCCTAGGGGAGTCGACGAAAATTAATTTCAGCCGCCGCAAGTTCCAGAAACACCAGATCCAATCTAGACACCATCGCGGAGGGGTTCATCTTGTCCATTGGTGCCTCTTTGATGATGCGTGGGTAGTTCTTTGTAGACCTACGGGTTCGTAGTTAGTAGCTAGATGGCATCCTCCCTCTCTCTTGATTCTCAATACAATGGTCTCTTGGAGATCCATATGATGTAAGTCTTTTTGCGGTGTGTTTGTTGGGATCCAATGAACTTTGAGTTTATGATTAGATCTATGTTTTTATCCATGGAAGTTATTTGAGTGTTCTTTGATCTCTTATATGCATGATTGATTATAGCCTCATATTTCTTCTCCAATATTTGGGTTTTGTTTGGACAACTTGATCTATTTATCTTGCAATGGGAAGAGGTGTTTTGTGATGGGTTCGATCTTACGGTGTTTGATCCCAGTGATAGAAGGGCAAATGACACGTATGTATTGTTGCTATTAAGGATAACAAGATGGGGTCCGTTTTCCATGAACTTAATACACTAGATGCATGTTGGATGGCGGTCGATGTGTGGAGTAATAGTAATAGATGTAGGCAGGAGTCGGTCTACTAATCTTGGACGTGATGCCTATATAATGATCATATCCTTGATATCGTCATTATTATTTGAAGTTCTATCAATTGCCCAACAGTAATTGTTTTCCCACCGTGTGCTATTTTTCTTGAGAGAAGCCACTAGTGAAATCTACGGCCTCCGGGTCTCTTCTTATCATATTTGCCTTTGCGATCTACTTTTCCTTTGCTTTTATTTTCAGATATATTAAACCAAAAATACAAAAATACCTTGCTGCACTTTATTTTATCATGTCTCCGCGCCAATTTCAGGCACCGTTACCCAAAAGGGATTGACAACCCCTTTAACACGTCGGGTTGTGAGTATTTGTTATTTGTGTGCAGGGGCTGTTTACGTTGTGTTGCATGGTTCTCCTACTAGTTTGATAACCTTGGTCTCATCACTGAAGGAAATATGTACCGTCGCTGTGCTGCATCATCCCTTCCTCTTTGGGGAAATACCGACGTAGTTCAAGCAGGCATCAAAAGGAATTTCTGGCATCTTTGCCGGGGATGATCATCAATATCAACCAGGTTCCTTATCACAAATCTCATCTCCTCAAAATTTACATTATTTACCATTTGCCTCTTGTTTTCCTCTCCCCCACTTCACAAAAATTTGTCGTTTTATTCACCCTCTTTTTCATTCGCCGTTTTCTTGTCAGATCTGTTTTTGAGTGCAATCATGTTGACCACTTTTTGTTGCTATGGATAGTTCTTCCTCTATTGCGTACACCCCCGAGAACGAGGTTCTTAAGTTTAAACAAAGGGAGAATTTAAAAGATGCTTGGTATAGGAGTTGCAATGCTCATAATAGATCTATTCGTAAGCAATCCACCGTTGTTCTTCTTCGTTGTTTTTATGTGGGAATCACCACTTGGTGCAGATTCATCCTTGATACGATTACCAGTGGAACTTTCTTGATGTGTCCTTCTCTTGATGCTTTTTACACTTTGGGAAATTTAAAGGGATCACCACTGCTCATGATTAATGAAACAATTGTAACTCTCGAGCATGTTATGGAAAGGATAGATGTTATTGAAAAGAAAATGCTTACTGAAGAACATATTGAAAAATTGGATAGAAAAATGCAAAATTATGCTACTAAAATTGGGTCAACAGCGGGAGAAGTTTTTAAGTTGTTAAAACAAAAGGGGACTATAATTCATGAAAGAACTGAAGAAATCCCGTCCAGGATTGATAAGCTGGAAGAAATCTTTAGTAATCTAAGTACAGCTTTCGTTCCGCCAAAACTATCGAGAAAACTCCGTTAAAATGGCAAGATTTCCCAAGTTACCAAAAACAAAGGTGCAACTTCTAGTAATGATGAAGGGGATCTTAAAATGATTAGTATTCACCCGAATTTTGTTGAAGCTATAAGAGATCCTATTGATAAGAATGACTTGCTCAACTTTATGCCTAGAAGTTTTGCTATTTTACTTGCCAATTCTCCAAAGAATTCTGGTTGTGTTCTTGAAGAGTTGGAGAACAAAGATGACAAAACTTAGATCCCACACATTATGCCTAGCTAGGGGCGTAAAACGATAGCGCTTGTTGGGAGGCAACCCAACTGGTATCTTTTTGCTTTTTGGTTTTCTTGTTGTTTTCAATAAAATACCCAATTATGCCTATGATTAGATGTGTTTTTGTGGTTTAAGTTAGTGTTTGTACCAAGCAAGGCCTTTGGGATGAATTGAGTGAGAGTTGATTTGATCTTGCTGAAAAACAGAAACTTTTGTGCTCACGAAATTATTTTTCAGTTTTACCAGAAGAGTGTTTTTGAGTTGATTCTTTTTGCAGAAGATTCATAAACAAATTATTCATGTCGTCCTAATTAGTCCGAATTTTTTGAGTTACATAAGTATTCAAAGTAGTCAGATTGCTACAGACTGTTCTGTTTTTTGACAGATTCTGTTTTCTTTGTGTTGTGTGCTTGTTTTGATGATTCTATGGTTTTCTTTGAAGATTTTTTGCCATAGAAAAGTTGTAATACAGTAGATATAATGCAAAAATAAAATATGAATGGATTTGCAATAGTACTTATAGTAGTGGTTTGCTTTCTTATACTAATGGATCTCACGAAGGTTTTGTTGAGTTTTGTGTGATTGAAGTTTTCAAGTTTTGGGTGATCTTACGATGGATGAAGGAACAAGGATTAGCAAAAGGCTATGCTTGGGGATGCCCGAGGCACCCCAAGATAATATTCAAGAAGTAGCAAGCAACTAATCTTGGGGATGCCCCTGAGTGGCATCCCCTCTTTCTTCTAACAACCATCGTATTTTACTTGGAACTACATTTTTATTCATCACATATTATGAGTTTTGTTGGAGCATCTTGTGTGATACGAGTCTATGCTTGTTTTGCTTTGTGTTTTAAGTCTTGAATCCTTGCTGGACACCCCTTTTTGAGAGAGCCAAAAATTATGCTATGATTGCTCCTATGCTTCACTTAAATTTTTAGAGCCTTGGAATTGCTCTAGTGCTTCACTTATATCTTTTTGAGCACGGTGTGCTTTGAAGAAATTCTCTCATGCTTCACTTAGATTTATTTGGGAGTTAGTAATTTTTTAAGAAATTCTATCTTTCTTTGCTTAGATTATGTTGAGAGAAAGAAATATTATGCTCATATTCTTCACTTAAATTTGTTTGAGCTTATTAAAAGCAACATTTGAAACTAGTCCCAAAATGATAGGTATCCAAGGAGGATATAATAAAAACTTTCATGGAGATCATTGGACAAAATAAACTTGGTTCTTAGTAATGGTTTTGAGATATGACGATATGATATGTGAGTCATGTTGATGAGTAATTATGCTTTAGTAATAATATTGGTGTTAAGGTTTATGATTCCCTATGCAAGCACGAAAGTCAACAGTTATGCAATGAAATTTATATTCTACTTATGGTGCATTATTCGGTGTTACTTATGCTTAATGGTTGGGACGAGATTTTTTGTTTCTTGGTTGGTCGCTTCTCAATCTTTTTGCTAGCCTTCATTTTGCACTAAGTATGATCACTACTTGTGCAACCAAAACCCTTTAAACCAGTTTTGCCATATGAGTCCACTATACCTACCTATATGCGGTATTTCCGTGCCGCTATAAACAAACTTGTATGTGCCATCTCTAATTTTCAAAATAAATTTCTCTTTTGTGTGCTCGTACCGCTTGCGAGGCGGTGAGGGGTGGCCGAGATGTTCCATGCTAGATGTCTTATTCTCACAATGAGTCTTTATTCACTTGTCATTGCACGAGAGTATGACAAAGGTATTAGGGATGCCCGATCCCGAAATGAAAAATGAATTTACTTTATATTGTCAGATAATAAATTCCTTGGAAAGTGTTGGTATGGAGGACACCCGTGGATACGTACAAGCCATGGAAAGTGAAAGTATGGTGGAAAAAGGAATAAACTTTATTTTCTGTTTGGGAACAACCTATGATGTATCTAGCATGGAAAGTGTTGGGATCTCTAAGTCGTTTTCGTTGGTGGGAAAAGTATGCCTCCCAAAATGTTTTTACCTCTCAATTTTCGCTTTGAGATTTGGCACCTCTACAAATCCCTACTTCCCTCTGCGAAGGGCCTTTCTTTTACTTTATGCAATTTTCATTTTGAATTTGAGTCTCCATCTTCTCTTATAAAGCACCAACTGAGGGGCACTATGATCGTATTTGAGCATTGGGTGTAGCTAATATTCGAGTGTGTTTCATGAATGGATTAATGGTTGAGCATAATGGGCTAGGGATAACTTGCTTTAGCGTTGATATTTTGAAAGACATGGTTGCTTGTTGATATGCTTGAGTATTAAAATCTTCATGTCAAAACTAGACTATTGCTTTGAACCATATAAAAGTCCAAATGTCCATGCTATAACGAAAAAGAATATGTGATGAACATGTTAAGCAACATTCCACATAAAAAATTCTATTTTTATCATTTACCTACTCAAGGACGAGTAGGAATTAAGCTTGGGGATGTTGATACGTCTCCAACGCATCTATATTTTTTTATTGTTGCATGTTGTTATATTATCATTATTAGATGTTTTACAATCATTTTATATCATTTTTTGGTACTAACCTATTGACATAGTGCCCAGTGCCATTTGTTATTTTCTGCTTTTTTTTACATCACAAGAAATCAATACCAAACGGAGTCCAAACGCAACGAAACTTTTTGTGGATTTTTATTGGACCAGAAGACATCCAGTGGACCAAAGAAGTACCGGAGAGGGAGCCCGAGGGGGGCACAAGACACCAGGGCGCGCCTGGGCCGCCAGGCGTGCCCGGGTGGGTTGTGCCCACCTTGGTGGCCTCCTGCACCGCCTCTTTGCTCTATAAATACCCCCAATATTCCAGAAACCCTAGGAGAGTCGACGAAAATCAATTCCAGCTGCCGCAAGTTCCAGAAACACTAGATCCAATCTAGACACCATCGCGGAGGGGTTCATCATGTCCATTGGTGCCTCTCTGATGATGCATGAGTAGTTCTTTGTAGACCTACGGGTCCGTATTTAGTAGCTAGATGGCTTCCTCCCTCTCTCTTGATTCTCAATACAATGGTCTCTTGGAGATCCATATGATGTAAGTCTTTTTGCGTGTGTTTGTTGGGATCCGATGAACTTTGAGTTTATGATCAGATCTATGTTTTTATCCATTAAAGTTATTTGAGTTTTCTTTGATCTCTTATATGCATGATTGATTATAGCCTCGTATTTCTTCTCTGATATTTGGGTTTTGTTGGCCAACTAAATCTATTAAGCTTTCAATGGGAAGAGGTGCTTTGTGATGGGTTCGATCTTAGGGTGCTTGATCCCAATGACAGAAGGGGAAACAACATGTATGTATCATTTCTATTAAGGATAAGAGGATGGGGTCTATTTCTACATAAATAGATCTTGTCTACATCATGTCATCGTTCTTATTGCATTACTCTGTTTTTCCATGAACTTAATACACTAGATGCATGCTGGATAGCGGTCGATGTGTGGAGTAGTAGTAGTAGATGCAGGTAGGAGTCGGTCTACTAATCTTGGACGTGATGCCTATATAATGATCATTTCCTAGATATCGTCATGATTATTTGAACTTATATCAATTGCCCAACAGTAATTGTTTTCTCACCGTTTGCTATTTTTCTTGAGACAAGCCACTAGTGAAATCTACGGCCCCCGAGTCTATTCTTATCATATTTGCCTTTGCGATCTACTTTTCCTTTGCTTTTATTTTCAGATCTATTAAACCAAAAATACAAAAATACCTTGCTGGACTTTATTTTATTTGCGCTCCAATTATCCTATCTATTACAACTTTATCATGTCTCCACGCCAATTTCAGGCACCGTTACCTGAAAGGGATTGACAACCCCTTTAACACGTCGGGTTGCAAGTATTTGTTATTTGTGTGCAGGGGCTATTTACGTTCTGTTGCGTGGTTATCCTACTGGTTTGATAACCTTGGTCTCATCACAGAGGGAAATAGCTACCGTTGTTGTGCTGCATCATCCCTTCCTCTTTGGGAAATACCGACGTAGTTCAAGCAGGCATCAATATGACAGAGACGTATCAACTCCCCCAAGCTTAAACCGTTACTTGTCCTCAAGCAATTCAGTTGACAAACTGAAAGTGAAAAAGAAAAACTTTTATGGACTCTTTTGCTCTTGTTTACATCAATAAGCTTAAGTAGCACCTAGGTCTTCAGCAAAGATTATGACTAACCACATAAGCAATAACCCTTCAAAACTATATTAACTCATGTCAATGGCATAATCAAATAGCAAGCAATAACAAGATATCTCAAATTACAACACTTTGTAAAAACAACCGTGATATAATATGACAATAGTGGTATCTCGCTAGCCCTTTCTAAGAAGTTCAAGCAGCAACTAAACATTATAATTCATGGTAGAAAATATGTAGTGATGATACATACAACATTAACTATGCACAATGCATGAGAATGCCAATAGTGCTCTCCATTCTGGTGTTTATTTGATAAGGTGATTGCTCAACATAAAATTAAATAGATAGTCCCTTCACAGAGGGACGCAGGAATTTGCAGAGGTGTTAGAGCTCGAAGCTTAATTCAGAGATAAATGAAATTTTGGGAAATGCACCCTTCCTATTCACATCACAACCAAAAGTTATCAATATCTTCCATGCTAAACACATTAGTGATGGTTCCCAAGTGATAAAAGTAAAGGTTCCCCCCCCTCCACCAACAAACACACTCCACGGCTAGCCGAATCCATGGGTACTGTCCATACCAACAACATTCCTGGGGGAGTTTTGTTTAATTATTTGCAATTTTTTATTTCGGGACTGGGAATCCCTATTACCGCCCCTCTCGTGCAAGGACGTGTGAATAAACACTCATCATGAGAATAACCCGCTTAGCATGGAAGATACTGACTACCCCCTGTCGCTCTAAGAACAATCCAGGCACATAAAAACAGATGTTCATTTGAAATTTTAGAGGTCACACATGCAAATTTACTTAGAACAGCAGGGTAATACCGTATATAGGTAGATACGGTGGACTCATCTGGAATAACTTTGGGTTTTGGGATTTTGATGCACATGTAGTATTCCCGCTTAGTACAGGTGAAGGCTAGCAAATAGGTTCATAAGCGGCTAGCTAGAGAGTGAAAACGGTCATGAACATGCATTACGCATAGTTAACATTGAATACTAGCATGAGTAGCATATGAACACCATGAACATAAATATCTTCGAGGCTATGTCAGTTTTTATTCAACTACATGCATGAACATGTGCCAAGTCAAGCCAGTTGAAACATTCAGAGGATGATACCATATCATCATACTACATCACAATCATTTTAATGCAATGTTGACATCCAAGATAAATCATTATCCACTCCTAGCTACTTAAGCATGGCATGAGAACTATAATCTCTAATTGTCATTGCAAACATATTTGATCATAATATGTTGAATCATGGATAGTAGGTAAAACATATTTACAAAAATAGAGCAAGTTGAGTTCATACCCGTTTCTCTCTGCCACAACCAGTTCATCAAATATCATCATTATTGTATTTCACTTGCACAACCAAATGATATGAAAATAATAATAGTGCAAGGATGTTGTGGACCAAGATGGAATCTCCAAACATTTTATTCGAAAGGAGAAGACAAGGTAATATGGGCTCTTTGTTAAATCTACAGTTGAACATTTTCATCATGGTCTTCTCCTTGGTATGACTCGATAAAAAGAAAAGAATTTCGGAGGAACACATTGAAATATTTTTGGAGTTTTTTAGTTTTTCTTGAAGAAAGCAAGTTACAGAACAAAAAAATGAGAAAAAGGATTTACACGGGAAAGCTCCCAACAAGCAAAAAGAAGAATAGAGAAATCTTTTTGGGCTTTCTTTTTAATACTACAACTTATTAAACTAGAAGGAAAAACCGAAAAGAAGCAGGTAATATTTTTGGGGTTTCTCAAGGGTTTTCAAACACACAAGAAGAAAGCGAGAAAGAAAATCTAGCATGGATAATACAATGAAAAAGTGCGAACACCAACAACTAGAATAAAATGTGGGAGCATGAATATAATGCCGGTGGAAACAAGTACTCCCCCAAGCTTAGGCTTTTGGCCTAGCTTGGTGATCACCGTGTGCAACCTGCATAAGAATTAGAGTGATAGCTCAAGGAGGCTCTTGGTGCAGCCTCCTCAGCCCGCCGAGCAGCCATGACCTCCACATTGTGCATGCGGGCCTCGCTCTAAAAAACATAATATCTTCCTTTCCTGTGAAAATAAAAGAGAACAGGCGCGGGCAAAAAGGTATGCACAATGGATTATTTATTAAGCCGCGGGTTACAAGTATAATCATTGATTTTGCCCTTAAGGAACTTATGGTGCTTCATGGCCTCAAAGTCTAAGTACTGAATAGGTAGGATAGGGTCATTAGGCCAAGGTGATATACCCAGCTCCTTTGCTAAACGTGAAGCATAAATCCCACCATAAAAATATTCACTACCAGCGTTGTGTTGCAATCTGCGTGCAACAATCTCTCCAAGGTTATAACATCTAATACTGGTGAGAGCAGTGTATATGAGGCTCAAGTCAGGTGCACATAGTGTATTACAGTCTTGTTTGCCTATGATGCATTTGCCATTAAATAGTGCAAAGTATTGAATTGATGGGAAATGAATACTTTTTATTCTACCTTGTATCACTCCTCTGTCCTCGCCATAGCAGAGATTGATTAGGAATGACTCATACTAGGATCTTGGTGGCTCATCAAGCAAACCCCAAAATGGAAGTTTACATATACCACTAAACGCGTCTAGAGGCACGATAAATGGATGGTCATAAAGTTTAAACAAAACTCTAGACCCACAAGGATAAAATTTAAATTCTTTAGTAAGCGTTTCCATGATGCTGAGATGCTGGATGCACTTATCTTCAATGTAGGGTCCGAGCTCGGCGTTGTGAACATATTGCTCAAATTATTATTTAATACCCGCACTCACCATGAAATCATCGCGTGGCCATAAATATGATTTGGTAGTGGCATCCCGTATTGAACTTCGACTTGGTTCAGCAAAGACAGACGAATCGAGACACTACTAGACGATTCCTCCGAGGACCCCCTCATTGAAGAACTCCTTCCGAACAGGTACATTTTATTCGCGTACAAAATTCTGAAAAAATTGGGTCACACAATTTGTGTCAACAAAACTTCACAAGATTGATAGCAGCTAATCATAAGGATGCATAGAGGCCATATTAAGCATTCAAACTACTTAGAAATCAAAGAATTTAACATTCAAGCTCATCTACAGCAGCACCAAGAGTAGTTAATTATTCAAAATATAATCCACTAAATCAAAAACTAATTGGAGCAATCGAGGAGTCACATACCAAGTAGCAATCCGCCAAAACAGTTTTGGAAACGGAGCTTTGAGCAAAGAGATCGAAATCTGCGGGTCTGGGAGCAAGAACACGAGAGAGAGAGAGAGAGAGAGAGAGAGAGAGAGAGAGAGAGAGAGAGAGAGAGCTATGGTGAATTTCTTTGGAGGTAGGAGAAGGAATGGGCTGAAGAGATAAGTGAAGGGGCCTATGTGGGGACCACAACCTACGAGGGCGCGCCTAGGTGGGTTGTGCCCACTTGGTGCACCCCCTCTGATGTTATTTGCACTAAAAATTTAGAAATGTTCAAAAAAATCATATTGAATTTTTAGGATATTCTGAGAAATTTTGTTTTGGGTCATTTTTTTATTGCACGGAAAACCCAGAGGACAGGATAAACATGGCATTTTATTTTATTTAACTTAGAAAAACAGAAAACAAAAGATAAGGGCGGAAGGGTTGTGCCTACTAGATTCATCAACTTCATACCTCTCAAAAATGATCCATTAATAAGGTTGATCAAGTCTTATTAACAACCACCTTCAATTAGCATGAAACTGAAGAACTTTCGTAAAACACTAAGTTGCCTCAACGGGGATATGCATGTCCCCAACAATAAGTATATCATGTTTCTCTTTGGCAGTAGGTAAAGGTAGTTGAAAACTTCCAACAGTGAGTGTCGGAGATTTTTCAATAACATTTATACCATTCACTTGGAATTGTTTCTTCGGAAAGTGCACTATATGCTCATTACCATTGATACGAAAGGTGACCTTGCTTTTATTACAATCAATAACAGCCCCTGCAGTATTCAAAAAGGGTCTACCAAGGATAATCGACATGTTGTCGTCCTCGGGCATCTCAAGTATAACAAAGTCAGTTAAGATAGTAACATTTGCAACAACAGGCACATGCTCACAAATACCGATAGGTATGGCAGTTGATAATCAACCATTTGCAAAGATATCTCAGTAGGTGTGAGTTTATTCAAATCAAACCTTTTGGTTAAAGCGAAAGGCTTAACACTAACACCAGCTCCCAAATCACACAAAGCAGTTTTAACATAATTTCTTTTGATGGAGCAAGCTATAGTTGGTATTCCCGGATCTCCAAGTTTTTTAGGTACTCCATCCTTAAAAGAATAATTAGCAAGCATGGTGGAGATTTCAGCTTTAGGTATTTTCCTTTTATTAGTGATGGTGTCTTTCATATATTTTACATAAGGAGCCATCTTTAAATTATCAGTCAAACGAGTGAGCAAAAAGACTGGCCTAAGCATTTCAGCAAAGCTTTCAAATTCTTCATCATCTTTTTTCTTAGTTGATTTAGGTGGAAAGGGCATGGGTTTTTTAACCCATGGTTCTCTTTCTCTTCCATGCTTCTTAGCGACAAAGTCTCTTTTATCATATCTTTTATTTTTAGGTTGTGGATTATCAAGATCAATAGCAGGTTCTATCTCAATATCATTGTCTAGTTCTTTATCATTGTTTGGTTGAGTGTATTCATTAACATCATCATTATCTTTTTCATCATCTCTAGGTGAATGTTCATTACCAGATTGAGTGTTAGCATCTGAGATAGAGACATCGTTATTATCTTCAGGAGGTTTTTCCACTTCGGGTTCACTAGAGGTATGCAAAGTCCTATCATTTTTCTTTTTCTTTTTCTTTTTAGAAGGACTAGCTGCATCAGTGTTAATCCTTTGAAAGTTTTGTTCAATCCTCTTAGGTTGTCCCTTAGGATAAAGTGGTTCCTGAGTCATTCTACCTCCTCTAGTCATTACTCTAACAACATGATCATTCATATTATTATTCATTTCATCAAGCAACTCTTTTTGAGATTTAACAACTTGTTCTAATTGGGTTTGAACCATGGGGGCATGTTTTCCAACACATCTAACATCATTTGTGATTCTAAATAACAAGTCACTCAACCAAGCAATCATATTAGAGTTATATTTCAATTGCTTCAAAACATTTTTATTGAAATGATCTTGTTTTCTAATGTAGTTATCAAACTCATAAAGGCATTGACTAGGATGTTCATTGTAAGGGATATATCCTTCATCAAATTTCATTGAAGATTTTACCTCTACCACCGGCGGCGGTGGTGTATCAAGCCCATGTATGTCTTCAATATCAGGTACATTTTTAACATCCTCTGCTTTAATACCTTTTTCCTTCACACTTTTCTTTGCCTCTTGCATATCTTCAAGACTGAGATATAAGATACCCTCTTCTTCGGAGTGGGTTTAGGCGGTGGTTCAGGAAGAGTCCAATCATCATAGTTTTTCACTATGTTATTCAATAATTCCTCAGCTTGTTCCACAGTTCATTCCCTGAAAACACAACCAACACAACTACCTAGGAAGTCCCTAGAAGCATCGATTAGTCCATTATAGAAGATATCAAGTATTACATTTTTCTTAAGAGGATGATCAGGCAAAGCATTAAGTAATTGGAGAAGCCTCCCCCAAGCTTGTGGGAGACTCTCTTCTTCAATTTGCACAAAATTAAATATTTCCTGTAAGGCGGCTTGTTTCTTATGAGCGGGAATATTTTTTTCAAAGAAGTAATAAATCATATCATGTGGACTATGCACACAACTAGGAGCAAGAGTGTTGTACCATATCTTATCATCACCCTTTAATGAGAACGAAAATAATTTGAAAATATAGTAGTAGCGAATTTTCTCATCATGAGCAAAAAGGGTGGCTATATCATTTAACTTAGTAAGATGTGCCACAATAGTTTCATTTTCATAGCCATGGAGAAGATCATATTCAACCAAAGTAATTAACTATTGGTCGACATAGAATTCATAATCCTTATCATCAACAAAGATAGATGAAGTAGAAAACTTAAAATCACATTTCATTCTAGCATTCAAAGATTTTTCTTTTAGTTTGCATAATACTTTCTTTAGATCATCTCTAACATTGCAAGCAAGAAAGTCTCTAGCTATCTCCTAACCCATAACATAACCTTCAGGTACCTTAGGCAATTCATATCTAGGAGTGCTAGGTCTAACAGGTGTTTCAAGATTTTCAGTTTCAGGTACTTCATCAGTTTCAGTGATCTCATCAGTTTCAATAATTTCATTCTCTTTAGCTCTGGCGATTTGTTCTTCAAGAAATTAACCTAGTGGCACATTATCATCAAGCAAGGGACTAGCATCATCATCTGCATCAATAACTTGCGACATCTCAGGATTAATAGCATGTGGTGGTGTTGCAAGTCTACTCAAAATAGAAGGTGAATCAAGTGCAGAGCTAGATGGCAGTTCCTTACCTCCCCTCGTCTTAGAGGAAAAAATCTTAGTCTTAGTACCCTTCAGATTCTTCATAGTGATAGATTGATAATAATCCCAAGTGAATCAAAAATATAGCTATGCTCCCCGGCAACGGCGCCAGAAAAAGGTCATGATAACCCACAAGTATAGGGGATCGCAACAGTTTTCGAGGGTAGTATTCAACCCAAGTTTATAGTGGAGCCAAAGAATATTTGCAAGTATTAGCAGTTGAGTTGTCAATTCATCCACACCTGGAGATTAAATATCTGCAACAATATGATCAGTAGCACAGTAATATGATAGTTTTGATAACAACGGTAACATTAACAGTGATAGCAATGATTTTGTAGCAGTTGTGACAGTAGCAATAGCAATAGTAACTTAGTAAGAGCAATATATGGAAAACTCATAGGCATTGAATCGGTGAATTCATTGGATGGTATCCATCAAATAACAGTCATAACCTAGGGCGATACAAAACTAGCTCCAGTTCATAAACATAATGTAGGCATGTATTCCGTAAATAGTCATATGTGCTTATGAAAAGAACTTGCATGACATCTTTTGCCCTACCCTCCCGTGGCTGCAGGGTCCATAAGGAAACTAAGGGATATTAAGGCCTCCTTTTAATAGAGAACCGGAACAAATAATTAACACATAGTGAATACATGAACTCCTCAAACTATGGTCATCACCGGAAAGTATCCCGATTATTGTCACTCCGGATTAACTCGTAGCAGGTGCATATAACTTGCAAGATCGTATCTAGAACATAGATATAATGGTGAAAACATAAATGGTTCAGATCTAAAATCATGGCACTCAAGCCCTAGTGACAAGCATTAAGCATAGCAAAGTCATAGCAACATCAATCTCAGAACATAATGGATACTAGAGATCAATCCCTAACAAAACTAACTCGATTACATGATGAATATCATCCAACTGCTCACCAACCATCGAGTCTACGAAGGAATTACTCACTCCCGGTGGGGAGCATCATAAATCGGCGATGAAGGAGGGTTGGTGATGACGAAGATCGAAGATTCCCCTCTCCGGAGCCCCAAACGGACTCCAGATCTGGCTTCTCGATGAAGAATGGGAGGCTGCGGCGGCTCTGTCTCATGAAACGCGATAATTCTTCCTCCCCCATTTTTCTCTCCAAATATAGGTATTTAAGGAGTCGGGATCAAGGTCTGTGGGGCCACCAGGTGGGCACAACACACCCGGGCGCGCCAGGAGGGGGGTGTGCCCTGGTGGTTTGTGCTCACCCTGGGGCCCCCTCTGGTGGTTCTTGGCTCTAGTTTTTTTCTTTTATTTTGAAATAAATCTCCAAAAAGTATTGTTCCATTCCAAGAACTTTTATTTCTGCACAAAAACAACACCATGGTAGTTCCGCTGAAAACAATGTTATTCCAGGTTAGTTTCATTCAAATCATGCAAATTAGAGTCCAAAACAAGAGCAAAAGCATTAGGAAAATTAGATATGACAGAGACGTATCAGATGTGTGGAAACCTGACTTTGATCTCTTCAGAATTCTGGCGGGGTGCAACTGAAGGTGAAATGAAGGTGCATTGGATTGCGTTGAATAAGATGTGCTTGCCAAAGAAAGATGAAGGGATGGGTTTCAGAAATTTTGAAGTTTTCAACCAAGCGTTTGTGCGTGCTCGTGTGCTGAAGGGTAGGTACTTCTAGGAATGCACGATCATGAACGCGAGATGCCCTAGTGGAGCATCATACACTTTCAGCAATATCTTACATGGAAGGGATCTGCTAAGAGAGGGAGTTGTTTGGCGTGTATGTGATGGAACGACCATAAACATACACCATGCAAACTGGATCCCGAGGGAGGGAAGTTTCAAACCTCTTGTGCATCAATTTTTGCAGGGTATCACACGCGTGAGTGATCTACTGAGCCCAGACGGTACTGCATGGGATCATGAAAAAGTGAACGCCGTGTTCTCTGTGGATGACTCATATATGATAGTAAGCAAATAACAATTGGAGGCCCGGGGTGAAGTGACTATCTAACATGGAATCATACCAAGTCAGGCAGTGCAATGTCAGGTCAGCTTCCACCTATGCATGACGGTTAAAAGGACTACAACCAGACGACCAGAGTCCTCGTAATCGATGAATAAAAACAAGGTGGCTTGCTTTATGGAATACGAATGCTCCCGAGAAGGGTAAGATATATATGTGGCGGTTGGTTAACATTTTCTTGGTTGTTGGTTCTGAACTACATAGAAGAAGAATCAAGCCAAGGATTTTTTGCACTATTTGCGGCAGATAAGAGATAGTATTCCATCACTTATGGGTGTGCATGCATTCAGCCATCTTATGTAAGGTGTCAAGCCCGGAGAAAGGGGTTCCGGTGGCGATCCCATCGGTTTCGAGCGAACCCCATGGAGAGCTAGTCTCATGGTTGATGCAATGGTTTGCTGATGCTGGTGACCCGAAGCGGGAGCCAATGATTCAGGCGGCGGACAATCTTTGGCTCGCAAGAAATGAAGCAAGGGATGACAAAAGGATTACATACCCTAGGGTTGTTGCAGAAACAACACTCCAACATATCACAGAATGGGCTCTATTCATGAGAAGCAACCGAAGTGCCCATCTCTGGAACTGGCTGAGAGGTGGAGTCCACCTGAGCAAGGGTGGCTCAAAGCTAATTCAAATGGAGCCTTGGCAAAACTACGTGATCATGGCGTTGGAGGGGTGGTTCTTAGGGATCACGTCACAACTTTTTCTGGGGGGGGGGGTTCTTGCTATGTATTCCCTAATGTATCTAATCCTAAAGTCACTGAGATCCTGGCATGCCGCAAGGCAGTGCAGTTGGCGATCCAAGCTGGAGCTACTAAAGTTCATGTGGAAGTTGATAGTAAGGGAGTGGGGGCTATGCTGAACGACCAATCCAAGAACTTAAGTGCGCCGGGGCCGATTATTGAAGATATAAAGCTGCTTGGAAGTTCATTCAAAGGTTCAAAACTTCTTGGATTAGGAGATTGAATAATAAAGGAGCTCATTTTCTAGTTAGGGGAGGGGTTATTAAGGAACTTTGTCGGGTTTGGCTTCGTGAACCACCTGATTGTATTTTGTATGTTATCTCGGACGAAATCCTAACTCTGGGTTGAGTAATAAACTTGATGATGATTCTTAAAAAAGACTAGTTTTGGTTAGTTCTTGCAAAACAAGCTGGTTTTGATTAGCTGTGATTAATTCCTAGGAGTAGGTACATGGGTGCAAAGTACAGTAATAGGGCACAACCTTCTTCAAAGGCAGGGTGTGATTGAATCCATCTAATATCAAATGACAAAAAGGTCCATGATTCAACCCTTACCTTACGCCTCAATTTAGTTTACAACCCTGAACTTCAATACAGCTTAGAGCACAATCTCAACTCTCATCCGTCTAAATTATCCCGCTTGCTTGACCTAAAGGTGGTTTTTGATCAAAATTTGACCAGTAATATGAAGTTTCCAGAAAAAACTTTTTTTTTGTAAATTCAGCACTACGATGCTGACTATTCTGAAAAAGGTTCACACTTTTTTGACAAATGAATTGACCAAAATTTTTTTGCCCCTTTTTGGACAAAATTTGACCAAAAAACAAAGTATCCAGAAAAACTTCTACCATGTTGACCAATTTGGCAAAGTTTCCGAGTGTTTTGACAATCATATTCAACAGAAATTCAATTTCAATCTTTTTTGGTCAAATTTTGACAAAAAAAATCGAAGTGTCCAAAACACAATTTGAATTCCGATTGTATTTTTAAATATGTTTGTCCGAAAAGTGTGATTTTTTTCTCAAATTGATCATCATGGCACTGTTGATTTTACATGATGTTTTCAAAAAACTATAGGCACTTTTGAGTTTTTGGTCAATATTTGACAAAAAAGGTAGAAAGTAAGATTCTACTGTATTTTAAACTTTGTTTGTCCAAAAAGTGTGTTTATTTTACATAATTTTTTTTATTTTATCTGGATACTTTGAATGTTTGGTCAAATTTGATTGAATTTCCACTATATTATTAAATCTGTTTTTCAAAAGAAAAGTTCTATATTTGTCAGCATGGTAGTGTTGATTTTTTACATTTTTTTATTTTTGTAGATAGTTTGAACTTTTGGTTAAAATTGGACAAAAAACTGGTCAAATACCTCCTACGTATGAGAAAACTAGCTTAGGACAAGCCGGGGAGGGGGTGTAATTTAAACGGATTTGAGAGTTGAGGGTTGTGTTCTAATTGGTATTTGAGTTCAGGGTTGTAAATTAAATTAGGGCGAGAGTTTAAGGTTGAAATATGCACTTCTCTCAAAAACAAATAGAGCTATTACCGTTACTCTGTCACCAAACGCAACATGCTTACGCATCTCAAAATTTCCTGTGAATTCCATTGGTGCAAACCAAACAAGTCCTACAGAAAAAATCCAAGGAATAAACCAGTTCAAAATTCCTATGAATTTCCTTACACCAAATAGGCCCAAATAGTGTGGCTTCAAAATTATATTTTTCAACTTAGGCCTTGTACAATGTTTTTTTTTTGTCTTCTCCTACCTAATGAAAATAGCAATACAACTACTGTAAAAGTAAAAAAAAAATGAAATATTGTTGAGCTACATCTTGATTGGCCTTTTTTAGGACATATGTACCGTAGTACATATCCTTACAAACTATCATCATTGCAGAAACTGAACAATACATCGGCCCGTCCGTATCCACCTACAATGCAGCATGAGCAAAACTCGTTGCCGCCTTCCTGCACCTGACACGGCGCCATGCCCATGAACTCGTAAAAAGCAGCGTCCAGAAGTCATCAATCTATAAAGATGCCGGCGGCTGCAACGAACCTGATAACCCTATTTTGCTTTAGTTTCAAGTGACGCAGCTTCCGCGTGAACACGCACACCCCATGTCACCATCGCCGACTCGCCGACACAGCACACAATCATTCAGGAGGCTCCGGGAACAAAAAGAAGAAACACGCAATCTTATCGACATATCTTCAGTCGAAGCCGGCCATGCCGTTGAACCACGGATGGGCACCGCGCCACTCGGCCGACCCCGAAAAACCCAGGAAGCAGCATGGAGCTTGCTCCGTTCCTGTAGCGAAAGCACTCCCACTATCAGTCGGGACCAATGGCGCGGCGAAACGTGGGAGCAGCGGATGCCTCGGGGCACTGTTCACCCCAGGAGCATAAGAACATACGGACCATTTTTGTAAAGCCCCGCTTTCGATCGACGCACGAGGAAACGTGCGCCCTGGCTCGTCCCGCAGCGCCGGGTTTAATGGGGGCGCTGGCTGTCTGGCGCGAGGTCCAGGTCGCGGAAGGGAAGGGAGCACGTTGGGTTGGACCATGCGGATGCGGGGAGAAGATCTGAAACGGAGGCCGCCCCACGAGCACGAGCACATGCGCGTTGCGCGTTGGTTCCTTCCGGGCCGGCTCACCCGCCGACCACCAAGAAGTAGCCCCGTATTCTGCTCCTCAGCTCAAATATACTCGCATAAACAGTACTCCCTATATAAGAATATAAGAGCGTTTAGATCACTAGTGATCTAAATGCGAAAATCCATTGGTGCTCCCAGGAGCGCGCGCTCCTGCACGCGAAATATATTTTGAAATGTCAAAAAAATTCCAACAAAAAAATCTATGTGTACTTTGTCACATCCAAATGCTACATACAAATTTGTAGGAGAAAAGATTAAACATTTTGGACTGTACGAAAAAACAAATAAACACAAAACGTTACCCCAAACACCCAAGATTTGTTGTTTTCACCTGTGAAACACCGCTGCTCCATTTCGCATGAAAATTTTCAAGGACGCTTGCGACACTAACACCAACGTTTACAAAAAAAAGATTTTTTAAAGCATTTACTATATTTTTTATTTACTATTCACGCAGGAGCGCGCACCGGGAGCCAAAACACCATTCTCATTGCTCTTATTTTTTTACGGAGAGAGTAAAATTAAAAAAAATGGTAAACATCATTTAAAAATCTGAAATTATTTGTCACTCAACATCGACATATGTTTTAGCACCCTGGAAATTTTGACCACGAAAAGACATCCTTGGTGGCTTGTAAAAAAGAACGTTCAGGACCGAAAAATAGTATGTGGATCCTTTTCTTTATGCCAAGACCGCAGAGGATGACTTTTCGTGATGAAATTTTACGGGCAACCGGAACACTTATTGATGTCGACAATTTTTACTTTGTTTTTAAATTACCATTCACGCGGATGCATTTGTGCTCGGGATTAGAGGAACACTTTCGGCCTGTCTCTGTCTTTCCATGACAATATAACATTCTTTTCCCCTTCAAGTGGAGAGCGTTATGCTGAAGAGCGGAGGTGGCTCTCGGGTGTATATGCACTTGACATGAAAAAATATCTTAGTAATTATATTCCAAAAAGTAAAAAAATTCTAAACCATTTTTAAACAAATTTGACCTTTTGTTGTACTTGTATAAAAGGTTTCATCGAGGAATGACTTTCATGGTATTATGGGTGATTTCTTTAACACTACATACAAGTTACTACTCACACCTTTTCTATACCCCTATATAGTGTGCGGATAACTTTGAAAGATGGTCGTTGGATGAAGCCAATTTGACGGTGCAGAGATGGCAAATCCGAGAACTACCGGCCGTTGGATATCATCTACATTCCACCAGATTCTACCACATGTACAATCTAGAATACTCCATGGTTGAACTTAAGCATAATGCACAAACCTAAAAAACAAGCACTTCTCCATTGTTCTATAATCTTTCATATCATAATTGCCTAATTTTTTTAGATGAATTGCCATTATTTGTTTTTACTTTATGCTTTACAATGCATAATTCCATAAATAAAATAGATTAACCTTTTTATAAAAACTAATTGGTTTTGAATGGGATGAACCATAAGAATTAAACGAACATCTACATCATGCATATATGACTCAAAACTTACATGCTATAGTGTGATGTTTATTCATAATTTGGTTGCCAAATCTTATGCGTGCAATGCACATGTACCTTACTAGTTGTCCTAATTTGATTGGGTTTTCTTCCCTGAAGTTGATGGGAGTTTTTTTCGTGAAGCTTTTTGTTCGAGCACAACAGAAGGTCAAATTTATTTCCGAAAAAGATTTGATTTTTATCTTTTTTCACAATTACTGTTTTTTAATATCAAGTACACATCCTCCGGAGAGCCAAGGAGGTATTTCCCCCAACGGTTTATATAGTCTTTCCGTTATCCGTACCACATAACAGTCGCGCGTACTCCGACCCGATCTCAATAATTTGCTGTCGATTCGAGGAATCTATCTGTAGATCTATCGATCTCGACTCTCAATCTCAAGTGGAGAGCTGCGTACGTACTGACTAATCAATCGTCCAGCATCATCGATCAGCTGCTGCTCGGTGCTGCCAAACGCCAGCGCACTCACGGCACCAGTGGCCACGGACTGCCAGCGGCATACAATCTAGCGCGCGATTTTATCCCTGTTCGAAAGGAAGAAACGGGCGAGAATAGGCCAACAAGAGCGCGATCGTCAGGACACCAACTGTTGTTTATTCCGTATCAGGTTGGTGGGCTGTGCCCGCTCACACCACGCGGTCGCCGGCGGACCCTGACCGGCAACCCGCCGGCGAACGTGGCCGTCAGCCCCGGCGCGAACTTGGGCCGGCGCGAGCTCCGGCCGATCGCCTCGATGTCGAAGCTGCGGACGACGGCGACGATGGCGGCCTTCATCTCCATGAGCGCGAGGTCCTTGCCGACGCAGACGCGCACGCCGGCCTGGAACACCGGGTACCGGTACGGGCTCACCGGGACGAACTGCCCGTCGCGGAGCCACCGCTCGGGCCGGAACTCGGAGCAGTCGGGGCCCCACACGGACTCCATCCGGCCCATGGCGTAGGCGTGGTAGGTGACCCGGGTGCCCTTGGCCACCGCCGTGCCGTCCGGGAGCGTGTCGTCGCCCGCCGCGAACTTGGAGTCGAACTGCACCGGCGGGAACAGCCGCATGCTCTCGTACAGCGCCGCGTGCACGTAGTGCATGTCCTTGAGCTTGCTGAAGCTCGGCCGGTCGTTGTCGTCGTCGCCCGCGACGCGTGACACCTCGTCCCGGATGGCGGCGGCGACCTCCGGGTGATCGGAGAGGAGCAGGAAGAAGGCGGTCAGCGCTGAGGCGACTGTGTCGCGGCCGGCGAGCATGAAACTGACCACGATGTCCCTGAGGTACCTCTCGTCGCTGATGGAGCCCATGAACCGCGACAGGAGGTCGCTGCCGGACGCGGCGCCGCCGAGCTTGTGTCGTTGCCGGGTGACCTCCGCGGCGAACCCGTCGACGAGGCGCACGGATTCCCGGAGCTTTCTCTCGTCCCCGACGTTGAAGAACCGCTTCAGCCGCCATATGATCTGCAACGGGGCGGTCGCGCGCCTCGCTGAGAGCATCGACGCCGTGTCGAACGCGTCAACGAACGCCGATACCGGCATGGACAGCTCGAGGCAGCCCGGGTCGAGGCCGAAGGAGATCTTGCATATGCAGTCGAAGGCGAAGCGACGGAACACGTCCTGCAGGTCCAGCACCTTGCCACCGTCGTCGTCGTGGGAACATGCAGAGTCAAGCAGGGGAACGAGACGGCCCCGCAGCTCGGAGGCGACGACGCCCGAGGCGAAAGCCCTGAGCGCCGGGGACGCAAGCTCGGCCGCGGCGAGCTTCCGCTGGAACAGCCACGCGTCTCCGTCGACGTTAAAGATCCCGCGGCCGAGCAGGTCGGCGAGGATGGCGGAGAAGGGCTTGCCCTTGGGGTAGTTATCGAAGCGCGCGCGCAGCATGTGGTCGACGGTGACGGGGTTGGCGGTGAGCACGTTGCGGAGCACGTGCACGTGCACGGTCTGCGACGGCGAGCGGCGCAGCAGGTGCGCGTACCAGTCGCAGAGGTTGTCGAACTCGCCTGCCCACGACGCCGTGAGGTAGGCCTCGCAGACCGCGCAGTCGCACCACCACGGCGGGCGCGTGCGCGCCACGGCCAGGAGGGCGGCGAGCGCCACGGTGCACGCCGCGAGCGCGAAGAAGGCGCTGGCCACGTGCGGCTGCAGCGAGAGCGCCCCATGCAGCGCCGCCTCCGCCGCCGCCCCATGCAGCGCCGCCTCGACGCCCATGACGAGCACGACGTAACGACGGCGCTAGCTGCTTTTATCTATCGTACGTGCGTGTGTGTGCGCGCGCGCGGGGTTTCATATGCGGGCGGTGAGGTGAGGTGCCGTTGCGCCCGCCCCGGACGAGGCCGTTTTATACTGCCGGCCCTCTCCTCGCTCGTGTGTGTGGAAGGACGGTTATGGGCATGGACTCTCGCCCGTGTAGTTTCCCTCGTGACTTTGACCGCTCTCTCACTCTCACTCTCAGTAGGTCTGGGCACGTTCGCTCTCGAGCTCACCTCGGTCGATCGGGCTGTAGCAGCTGGTGGTCTAGACTCTATAGGTGGAGAGCCACATGTGCTATAGGAATAGCGCTTAATGATCTGCACGTTGTCCGCCGCGCCATGCGTGTCGTTCGATCGGGCCACGCACCGTCACCCACCTCCGGCTCCTTCTCCGGGTGGCACTTGGTTTTTCACCCCGGTCAGTCGACCACGACGTCAATACCCGGTCGTACATAACAGGAAAGCTCGCGCCTTGCCTACTTCGGCCAGCCAGAGCCAGTTATTGATTGCACTGCAGTGCCTACCCCTCCCACGATCCAGACAGTGCGATTGTACCGGACTAGTCGCCGTTCCAGGGATATTTACTGCGCCGTGGCGTTTTGAACGTGTTTCCAGTGCCCACTAGCTTATCTAGGCGCAGCAACACAGCAGCGCCAGGCCGCCCGGAGTACGTCTCTGCCCGTCTGCCGTCGTCGGGACCGACCGATCTTTCCCTCCCGCGGCGCATTAAGGACAACTGCAACGCTAGACCTCAGAAGGGTAAATTGCACAAAACCACCACCTTAAAGGATAGGTTTGCAAAAAACACTACAATACATTATTTTGCAAAAAAAAAAACGTCTATGATAATTTTTTTGAAAAAACACTGATCGGCGGATCGGACTCGGTTAAGTGCATTTATGACAGATGGGGCCCGCCAGTCAGGCTCACTTGGCACCACTTAACCTCTCAAATATAACGGCGACGTTTGATAACGCTATCCTTATGTGGGGCCCTATGGGGGTCCACCTGTCATCCAAAGAAAAAAAAGAAGAAAATCTGCCTCCTACTTTTGTTATCCTCACGACCCCGTACGAGGTCCTGTTGCCAGAGACGCATCGCGCCGCCGCCGCCCAACCTGTGTACGCCACCGGCCGGCGACCGCAGCAGCAGCTCCAACTCGGGCAGGAATCCCGCACCAGGACAGCGGCCGCGTTGCTCGGCTTCACCTGCGCGTCCCTCGTCATCGGTCGCACCCCGCCCCCGCTGCAACTCCCTCCGACCCCAACGGCGGGCCGACGTTCCGTCGCACGGCTCCCTCCGACGCGTGCCGCGACTGCGACGAGGCAACTGACCGCCTGATCCGGGAGCTCCAACCGTTCCCGCCTCGCCGGCGTGGCCACGCCGCCCGCCGACGACCATCTCCGTGTCCCGCTGCAGTCGGCCGACCGAGGAGCTCGAGGTGGCTGTTCTCCAGCCGCCACCCCAAGCCTCCACGGCTTGCTGCGATGCAGGTTCCTTCCCCCAGACCCCGATGGCGCGCCTCCTCGCCGGCGCTGAGACCCATGGGCGTCTCGTACTACTGCTCTGCTCGTGTGCTTGCGCAGGCCGAATCCATGAAGCAGATTGCTTTTATGTTTTTGATTGAAGGGTGTTCCTATGAAATTGTAGGGGCTGGTTTGTAAAATGTTCAAGAGAGGAGTGTGACGCTGACAAGCAGGTCCCATGTCTAGCAATTGATTTAATGTAACGGTGTGAAAATTTTGTGCCACGTAAGCCTGACTGGCGGGCCCCGTCTATCATAAACGCACTTAACCGAGGCAAAGCCGCCGATCAGTGTTTTTTGCAAAAAGATTACCGTAGACATGATGTTTTCTGCAAAAAAAATGTATTGTATTATTTTTCGCAAACCTAGTCTTCAAAGTGGTGGTTTTGTGCAATTTACTCACTTCAAAAGGACATCCGTTTTATTCGAATTTCGTTCGTTTGGAATGACGATTGATGCCAAAGCCCGACATATGCATCCGGCTTCTGTTCGAGGCGCCCAACGTGGCGACCAATCCCAAAATGTCTGCTGCGCCCGCGCCCGCTGTGGCATCTTGTCGCCGCGCCCGCCGTGGCGGCTCGTGCTCGGGGCCACCTGCCTGCGCCCTGCTCTGGTCCTGCCGCTGCGCCCGTGCGGCTACAGCCGCGCCAGCTCGCAGCCGCGCAGCAGCAGCACGCAGCCCCGCCGCCCATCACCTCGCCGAACGTAGCCGCGCCCCGCCGCCCGTCAGCGCACCTTGCAGCACGCAGCCGTGCCCTGCGCCCTGCCACCCATC
>NC_041385.1:657645542-657765134 GCF_002162155.2 Triticum dicoccoides
CCGCCCACTATCGCGGCCTCGCTTGTGCCACGCCCGACATCCGCGGCTCGAACGGCGACGCGGGGCCGCGGCCCCGACTCCGTGGCTACCACGGGGATCGATTTCACGAGGCGGCGAAGAGGAGGAGGAGCAGGCGGCTTGATGACGGGCTGGGCTCGCCGGCAACGGCATCCTTGGCCGGCATGATGGGGGAGAGAAATAAAGAAAAGTAGGAGAGAGAGGGGGATGGGCGGGCTGGTGGAGGTGGGGTGGGTGGCTGACGGTTGGGTTAGGCCTGGACGAGAGCGTATGCGGAGGATGCTTTCCTGCATCCGTTCAGTGTCCGTTCGACCACAAAATTAGATCATTTTGGGTCTGAGACGGGGTGAGTCGGATCAGAAACACTTTTTTGCGAATGGAGTTGCGCTTTGGGCCGGGTCGACGGACAGGACGGGGGGTCATGCCCTCGGGTACAATGACATCGTGCAACCTGCGCCGGGGCAGAAGGAGGCGCAAGTTGCATGGTAACGCGGTGCGTTTCAGGGGTCAGGGGTCAGGCTTCTGCAGTGTCGATTAATAGAGGCTGAATCGCCACTGCTGCTCGATGGGTATCTACCCAGCGCGCGGCAAGATTTTATATGATGAAATGCGGCGCCAGTTTCCAACTCGAAAAAAAAGGAGAAGAAGAAAATGCGGCTTTTACAGTTGGAGGACGTGCTCACTGATAGGTATGCCCTCGGTTAATCGAGCTGCTTGCCTCGTAAGAACCGACGTGGCAGCTTAATCATGTCGCCCTGGGTATTGCACTGTCAGTTCTAGGTAAACAAAAGCGGGGAGTAGTGCCGCATGATTGTTGCTTATTTTTGAACAAAAGTAGTGGTACTGCTGCATCATTGCTAAACTCTCTCCAGCTCAGGAAAACAATATATAGGTTACGTGCATCAGCCAAGGGCTGAGCTAGACGAAGACATGGTTGTACAAGTGCACATCCATTATTATTTTTTGCTAATACACAATTCGTTAATAAAAGGAAGAGAAATGAGTATAAATAGGATACAACACATGGCACAAACTCAAACCGACGTGGACATGGTCCCGGAGCGAAGAGAAAAGGGCTGCTCGGCCGGAATAGAAAAAGAACCACGGCTAAACCCACTAAGCATAGAGCCGGTCGGACGACGAACATCTTCAAAGCCAACAATGAAGACGCCGTGGGCAAGCAAGATAGCGCCTTCATGAAGGGAAGCGGCATGATTATGCCGCCGTCATCCGATCCGAAAAACCGGACCAAGTATTTCCCCAGGTGCTTGAACAGGGGTGCGGAAAAAGACTATGACAACACCTCCAAGAAGGAACACGACAACTCGCAAGCGTCGTCGCTGCCCGCGTCGGCAAGCCGAGCAGGGATTTCACCCCGGCATGAGTCCGAGCAATCCCATTGCCGCCAGATCAAGGTCCGAAGATGACCAAGTCAGTCCGCAAGTCAAGACTACCACCACAGAAGGGTAGGGTGGGGCTGTGTCAGCCGTCGAAGGGTGGCACCGAGCACCGCCGAAAACCGCGAGCTTTGAGCCCGGCACGGCAAGTAGGTGGACGGGAAGGCGGGGTAGAGAGAGCCGTCGCGGAGGGCTGGAAAGCGGACCGACACCACTGGCAAGCTAGGAACTAGAAGAGGAACGCAACTCCGAGCTGCCGGGGGCGGAGCCGCCGAAGCGCCGGCGAGCTGAAGACCGAAGAGGATGCAACAATCAGAGCGCCAGGACCGGCACCGCACCGACAGAGGACGCCGGCAAGCCACGGACACTGCAGAACACAGGTCCATGGCTGTCGGGACCGGAGCAGTGCCGGTAAAGGTCCGCCGCTTGGCCTCAACCGCCCGCCAAGAACAAAATCGCAAAAGCCGGCACCGCAGCTCGGAGGAGGCGCGGTCCAGAACTTGGAGCGACCTGCAGCGAAGCCAAACCAAGACCCGGCTGCCACTTGAGTAAAACTAGATTGTTATTCGACTTTGTACACCCCATTCTTTTGATGCTAGCTCCGCCACACACATTAGCCCAATTAGGGGGTCAAGAGAAACCATGTGGATGTGGTACTACGTGCATGTGCTTCATCTTTCAACTGCCAGTTACAACTAATAAATCTCCTGCATGTGGTACGTGCTCAATTATTATTTTCTTTCAGAGGAGGTACGTGCTCAATTTGGGAAGGGATACGAAAAAGGATGGTATAGTACCAAATTAGAGCAACGGCCCGGCCAACAGAAACCTACTGTTTAGCAGCATGAAGTCGACATGTACAACAAATTAAGTGAACCGTGAACAGGTACAGGGGGACAGGTGGCATGAATCATTACCTGATAAGTTATGAAAACATGAGCAGACCCACCGAATCTAGCGGAGAAATGATATCTTGACTCGATGCTTTACGCACTAAATCCGAGCAGCTATGTCGCATGCAAATATATACAGTTGGATAGATCGCTGCAGTATTCTATGCTATCCTGGGGCGTGCTTAATAATGTACTCCTAGACACGTATAGCAAGCCATGTGAGCACGTATACAAGTAACAAGTTCAATCAAAGAAACGGTGCCAACGTCTTCGTCTTTGCTCCTGTCATGTGTCTTCGTGGCAATATTTGGATGGGGACACCGACCTTTGTCTATGCAAACCAAAAATTATCCTATTTTTGCTGTCGACCTCCCACCCCTTCCGAAAATGGACAAACTTGTGGTTGTTTCAAAAAAAAAAAACTAGCACTAGAATTTTTTTAATCTATATATATGCCGAGTATGTATGGGCCGGCCTGTTTGGTCGTCTGGATCATTTTTTCCCTCCTAGTATGTGTGAGCCGGCTGAGCCGGACAAAGTTAATGTAAGCTCTAACCATGTCCTGCAGTTTGCTTGATGGCCCACAAAACCCCGTGCTGCATTATAGCAGAAATACTATCACGACGTATGGTTGCAAAAACGCTAAACCTTAAATGAGCTAAGACATGAAAACCCTACTAGAAAACCTAAATCCTAAAAACCCTAATCCCTGAACCCCCTAAACCATAAAACCCTTAATCCTAAAGATTATGCATAAATCCTTAAATAGTATCGGATTTTATTCTTCAAAATCACGGCTAACAGTAAAACCCTATCCCAATCCATAAAACAAAAGTGTTGTATAACCACAACATTTAAATCGCAAATCTTACAACTAAAGCTTATCAAAGCTAAAGCATAATACAAAAACTTACAATCATTCAATAGTTACGCTAGAGCGATGGGACTTCAAAATCCTTAATTTTCCAACTATAAGCATAAACAATAATGCAAAATATCACCAGACATACAAATTATAACATAATACTAGTACAATGATTTCTACTGTTTGTCTTTAATATACAATAAGAATTTGTTTAAAATTTTGGTGCGCAATGAAATTCATTTTATTTGGGAGTAAATTCTGTAGGTAAGAACTTGTGAGGATGGGTGGGCGAAACTTAACCATTTCGTGTTCTCGAATAAATTATAGCGTAGTGACAAAGTGAAAATGAAAATTCTTTTCTGACCATCACATATAACCACAAGTACTAGCTCCACTTGCTTACAACAACAAGCTTCTCTTTATTTTCTTCAATCCGTAAGTTTCTACTACAACCAAACATTTTGGAGTTCTCTTCCTGTAGGGAGTCAGACAGTTGAGAGAGTCGGCAAGGGATCTTCATCCAACTTGTGTCTACATGTTTTAGATTGTTCTTTGCAAGTGAATGTACCGGGTTAGGAAGGTAGCACAGATCTTATTTGGAAAAGATTGCGAATATCTTTCAATGCTATACATAAGAATTAACATATCAAACATAAACCACGGTGATATAATAAAATTAACTTGTTCCTATTATTTAAAATCTTTAAACTATGTTAGGAACAGTGCTGAGATGAATCAAATAATGATTTACAATGTATGTATTAGAAATATGGCAAATTATGTTCAATTATTTCATATATTAATCTTGAAAAGTTATTAGGATATGCTTATACTATCTAGTGTTAAGAGATGCATATGGGGTTATAAATACACATATATAAATTTCTATCAATGCTCTTGCTCTAGAAGTGTTTTAAATGTAGTAAGTGCAACTATATACTGTATTTGAAGACAAAAGTATGCATGATAAAATATATTTCTCATACTTATGTAGTTCAATATCAATATTTACTACATAACTTTATGTGTCCACACAATCAGATTATGGAAGAAAGAAACGAAACAACAATTACCTTAAGAAGTTGCTACCATGGATGTGGAAATGAAAGACCTCTGTGCATTAAGAATACACTAATAAAGACATTTTTTTTTGCTTTGGAGATGAATAAAAGCTGTGCAAATTTCCTGGTATGGGATACATATGTTTTACATAGGTCTTCACTTAATATATTAAAGTTGCTTTTGCGTTCACTATTTTTTTCTAATCCTCACAACGAGTGCCTTGCAATATTGATACATCTCCAACGTATCTATAATTTATGAAGTATTCATGCCATGTTTACAATAATTTTATATGATTTTGGTATGATTTGAATGGAACTAACCGTTGTTTTCAGCAGAACTACCGTGATGTTATTTTTTGTGCAGAAATAAAAGTTCTCGGAATGGGCTGAATATTTATGATGATTTTTTGTGGACCAAAAGAGACCCCCGAAGCTTCGAAGGACCAGAAGTCTCATGAGGAAGCGACAAGCCTGGGGGGCGCGCCCACCCACCAGGGCGCGCGTGCCAGGCTTGTCGCTCCCTCACGGACCCCCTTGACATGAAACCAACACAAAAAATTCCTATAAAACCAAAAAAAACAGAAAGCAACCTAGAGCCTCTGTTGTGCCGCGACAAGCCTCTGTACTGAAGCGATCTCATATGTAGCCCATTCCGGCACCCTGCCGGAGGGGGAAATCATCACCGGAGGCCATCTTCATCATCCAGCGGCCACCATGATGAGGAGGGAGTAGTTCACCCTCGGGGCTGAGGGTATGTACCAGTAGCTATGTGTTTTATATCTCTCTCCCCCTTGTGTTCTTCATTTGGCATGATCTTGATGTATCACGAGCTTTGTTAATATAGTTGGACCGTATGGTGTTTCTTCCTCTCTACCTTGTTGTGATGAATTGAATTTTACATTTAGGCTTCAGTATCATCGGATTGAATACTTTTCAGATTTGAGAACACTTAATGTATGTCTTGCATATGGATACCCGCGGTGACAATAGGGTCTTCTATTGATTCACTTGACATATGTTTCAGTATTCAACTTGATTATCATGGCATTGGGGGTAATCTATGCATAGGGGTTGATACACATTTTTGTCCTTCTTTCTCTGGTAGAAACCTTGTGGCACTCTTTAAAGTTATGTGTGTTGGATTGAATATTATGAATCTGAAGTTGTTTGATGTATATCGAATAGTCAACTCACGGATACTTGTGGTGACATTGGAGTATCTGGGTGACATTTGAGTGGTTGATGTGTATCATATGGTGTTATTTTAGTACGAACTCTAGGGCTGTTTGTGACACTTATAGGGATGGGTCAATAGATTGATCGGAAAAGATAACTTTGAGGTGGTTTCGTACCCTACAACAGTTTCATCATATGTTCTCCGCTAGATAAGAACTTTGGAGTGACTCTTTGTCGCACGTTGAGGGATTATTATATGATTCAATTATGCTAGCACTGTTGAGAGATTGCACTAGTGAAAGTATGAACCCTAGGTCTTGTTTCCAAGCATTGCAATACCGTTTGTGCTCTGTTTTGTCACTTGATACCTTGCTATTTTTATATTTCCATATTACAAAAACCTATATCTACTATCCATACCACACTTGTATCACCATCTCTTTGCTGAACTAGTGCACCTATACAATTTACCATTGTATCTGGTGTGTTGGGGACACAAGAAGTTTCTTGTATTTGATTGGAGGGTTGTTTGAGAGAGACCATCTTCATCCTACACCTCCCATGGATTGATAAACCTTACGTCATCCACTTGAGGGAAAATTTCCATTGTCCTACAGAAGTCTACGCTTGGAGGCCCAACATGAGTCTACAAGAATAAGTTGCGTAGTAAACATCAAATATGCGTGAAAAAATTAACAGTATTGCAGAAGACACAATAAGACTTCAAGATATATTTGGTGGATATTATGATGTTTCTGTGTTCAAGGCAACTGTAATGACTTCCCATTGGGGATATCAGTGAAAAAATATGCTTGTGTGTAGAAAATTAGGGAACATGATCAGGGTTTCTGTCATTTCTCGCATAATTCGACATCTTTATTTGCATATGTTTATAGGTACAGAAATGATCTTTCAATGAACCTGCAGGGTAATTTTTAACATTAGCAACATTATAATGTGTTTCTCTTATTGAAACTTAATTCATGATTTGACAAAATGAAATGGTTTGACAATTGCATGCCTAATTGATCCAAAGTATAATAGTATAACATATTCTTCATTCCTACATGAGATAAAGCCAAGAGAGATAGGCTCCATTCTTGTAAGCAAGTAGTTTTGGGTGAGATATCGATATGAGGAGAATAAAGAGTGACAAGCCCCTAAGCTTGGAGATGCCAAAGGCATCCCCAAGGTAATATTGAAGGAGGATCCAAGCAACTAAGCTTGGGGATGCCCCGGAAGGCATCCCCTCTTTCGTCTCCAATATTATCGGTGACCTCACTTGGAGCTATATTTTCATTCGTCACATGTTATGTGTTTTGCTTGGAGGGTCATTTTATTTCTTTAGGATTTGCTTGCTGTTAGTTAGAATAACGTTTTGCATCTTTTATTTCAATAAAAATGTTAGCCTTTGCCATGCTTATTTTGCAAGCCTGCATGTTGCTATTTAAAAACAGAAAGTTTATCGCTCTTGCAAAAATTCTCTAGAAAAGTTAGAATGTGATAAAATGTTGAAATTTGCACAATAAGCTATGATAAAATTTCTATAGTGTGGTAATTTTTCAGAATTTTTGGAGTCAGAGAAGTATGGATCTTCTTGCATTCTTTACAGACTGTCCCGTTTAGATAGATTGCTATTATTTTTGCATTGTTTGCATATGTTTGCTTGTTTAATGATTCTATTTGAGGATAGGAGTATTAAATATGCAGAGGCATTTTGTATGCAGTGTTAAATAATAACTTTTAGTGATTTGATACAGTAGAGAATGATAAGGTTTTGCATTGATTTATACTAACTTATCTCACGAGTTCTTGTTGAGTTTTGTATGGATGAAGTTTCTAAGATTTAGGGAAACCGTGATATGAGAGGAATTAAGGAGGCAAAAAAGCTCAAGCTTGGGGATGCCCAAGGCATCCCAAGATAATGTTTCAAGAAGTCTCAAGCATCTAAGCTTGGGGATGCCCCGGTAGGCATCCCACCTTTCTGCATCAACAACTATCGGTTAGTATTGGTTGAGCCTAAGTTTTTGCTTCTTCACATGAGTTGTGCTATTCTTGGAATGTCATTTTTTTCCCTTGATATTTTAATAAAATACTTATATCTGAAAGTTTTAAATAAGAAAGAGTCCTTACATAGCTACCCATTTACAGAACTACTCGCTTGATCTTCACTTATATCTTTTTGGAGTAGTTTGCCGAATACTCTCATGCTTCACTTAGATTATTTTGAGAGTTGAAAATTTTGAAGAAATACTTATGCTCTCGTGCTTCACTTAAATTTATTTGAGAGCTTGTTAGCAGCAATGGTAATATATAAATTTAGTACCAAAGTGATAGATATTCAAGAGGGATATAATAAAAAAATTCATGAAGATCATTGGACATAAAATTGATTATTTGTAATAGTTTTGAGATATGATGATAATAATATGTGAGTCATGTTGGTGAGTAATTATGCTTTATTAAGAATATTGGTGTTAAGGTTTGTGATTCCCTATGCAAGCATGAAAGTCAATAGTTATGCAATGAAATTACATCCTACTTGTGGTGCATTATTTGATCTTAGTTATGTTTAATGCTCGCTTATGTGATTTTTAGTTTCTTGATTGGTTGCTTCTCAATCTATTTTCTAGCGTCCATTTGTACTAAGTAGAAATACTACTTGTGCATCAAAAATCCTTAAACCCAGTTTTGCCATATGAGTCCACCATACCTACCTACATGCGGTATTTCCATGCCGTTGTAAGCAAATTTGTATGTGCCATCTCTAATTTTCAAAATAAATTTCCTTTTTATGTGCTCGTACCGCTCATGAAGCGGCATGGGGTGGCCAATATTTTCCATGCTAGATGTGTTATTCTCAAGATGAGTGTTCATTTAGTTGTCATTGCACGAGAGTACGACAAACGTATTAGGGATGCCCAGTCCCGAAATCAAAAAAGAAATTTATTTTATGTTGTCAAATAATAAATTCCTTGGAAAGTGTTGGTATGGAAGGCACCCGTGGATACGGCTAGCCATGGATTGTGAAAGAATGGTGGAGAAAAGAATAAAATTTATTTTCTTTTTGGGAATCGCCTATGATATACCTAGCATGGAAAGTGTTGGGAATTACTCGGTCGTTTTCGTTGATGAGAAAAGTATGCCTCCCAAAATTTTTATCTCTCAATTTAAGATTTGAGCCCCGTCGCCTCTACAAATCCCTACTTCCCTCTACGAAGGGCCTTTGTATTTACTTTATGCAATTTTTTTTATTTTGAGTCACCATCTTCTCTTATAAAGCACCAACTAAGGGGCACTATGATCGTGCTTGAGCATTGGATGTAGCTAATATGCGAGTGTGTTTCCTGAATGGATCAATGATTGAGCATGATGGGATAGGGATAACTTGCTTTAGTGTTGATATTTTGAAAGACGTGGTTGCTTGTTGATATGCTTGAGTATTGAAGTCTTCATGTCAAAACTAGACTATTGCTTTGAATCATATAAAAGTCCATATGTCCATGATACAAAAGAAAAGAATGTGATGAACATGATAGGCAGCATTCCACACCAAAAATTCTGTTTTTATCATTTACCTACTCGAAGACGAGCAGGAATTAAGCTTGGGGATGCTGATACGTCTCCAATGTATCTATAATTTTTTATTGTTCCATGCTATTATATTATCATTCTTGGATGTTTTACAATCATTTTAGAGCAATTTTATATCATTTTTTGGGACTAACCTATTGACATAGTGCCCAATGCTAGTTGTTGTTTTTTGCTTGTTTTTTACATCGCAGAAAATGAATACCAAACGGAGTCCAAACGCAGCAAAACTTTTTGGAGTTTTTTATTGAACCAGAAGACACCCAGTGGGCCAAAGAAGTACTATAGGGGAGCTCTGAGGGGAACACAACCCACCAGGGCGCACCTTGGGCCCAGGCGCGCACATGTGGGTTGTGCCCACCTCGGTGGCCTCCCGCACCGCCTCTTCGTCCTATAAATTCCCAAATATTCCAAAAACCCTAGGGGAGTCGATAGATCAGAAGTTCCACCGCCGCAAGCCTCTGTATGCACGAAAACCAATTTGGACCCTGTGCCGGCACCCTGTCGGAGGGGGAAATCAGCACCGGAGTCCATCTTTATCATCTCGACAGCCACCATGATGAGGAGGGAGTAGTCCATCCTCGGGGCTGAGGGTTTGTACGTATGTTCAATCTCTCTCTCATGTTCTTGATATGGCATGATCTTGATGTACCACGAGCTTTGTTAATATACCTGGATCATATGGTGTTTCTCCCTCTCTATCTTGTTGTGATGAATTGAGTTTTCCCTTTGAGATTTCATTGTTATCAGATTGAATACTTCTACGGTTTTGAGAGAACTTGATATATGTCTTGCATATGAATACTTGTGGTGACAATGGGGTATTATATTGATTCACTTGAGATATGTTTTGGCACTCAATTCGCAGATTCCCAAGGTAACATTGGGATAATCTATGCATAGGGGTTGATGCACGTTCTCTTCTTTTGTTTCTCCGGTAGAAAACTTGGGGCACTCTTTGAGGTTCTTTGTGTTGGATTGAGTATTATGAATTTGAATTTGCTTTGGTGTTATTTTAGTACGGACTCTTTATAGATCGATCAGAAAGAATAACTTAGTGTTATTTTAGTACAAACTCTTGATAGATTGATCGGAAAGAATACCTTGGTGTTATTTTAGTACGAACTCTTGGATAGATCGATTGCAAAGAATAGCTACAAACAATTTCATCTTATGTTCTCCGCTAGATAAGAACTTTGGAGTGATTCTTCATCGCAGTTCGAGGGATGGTTATATGATCCAATTAGATTAGCATTGTTGAGAGATTGCACTAGCAAAAGTACGGACCCTAGGCCTTGTTTTCAAGCCATGCAATATCGTTTTCTCTCATTTTTATTGTTTGCTACCTTGCTGTTTTTATTTATTCATATTATAAAAATATATTTCTACCATCCATATTACACTTTTATCACCATATCTTCACCGAATAATTTGCCATTGTATTGGGTGTGTTGGGGACACAAGAGATTTCTTGTATTTGGTTGCAGGGTTGTTTGAGAGAGACCATCTTCATCCTACGCCTCCCACAGATTGATAAACCTTAGGTCATCCACTTGAGGAAAAATTGCTACTGTCCCACAAAACTCTGCGCTTGGAGGCCCAACATGAGTCTACAAGAATAAATTTGCATAGTAGACATCAATTTCTTGTAGATAGTGAAGATGTGGATGCTCAATGTTGATGTAGATCATTTGGAGCAATCCTTTGGAGTTATGCACTTTCAATACCTACATGGTTTAGTCCCACAAGGAACATACAAGGATATCCATAGACATAGAGTGAATTGCACATATGATGATGTCCATGAAAGCATTAGGTTACCTTGTCCCTTGTCTTACCAACAAGAGGGTTTGTGACTCCATGAACTAGTGCAAGATATGAAAGTTCATTGCACAAGTCCTCGCCAAAATGAATATGAGTGAAGTATGTTGGTGGAGTCACCCTCAAGAACACCCTAGTTCTTCTTCTTTGGGACCCACATCAACTCGATGGGATCCCTGGAATCGCAGTTGAACTTTATGAAGTAGAGCTTGACGTAGTCTTGGGAACCCACTTGACCATATGGCCTTAGGGGCTTCTTTAACTGAGTCAATCTCTTCTTGAAGCTTATCCTTGCCTTTTAGCTTGTGGTCTTGTGGTGGAAGATCATCTTGAGCTTGTGTTCCCTCAATAGAAGTGGGATCATACTTCCCTTGTTGAGAAACAAACTTCGTCTTGGGGTATTGATCTTCTTCCCATTCAACTCCATTTGCATTGAACTTTCATTCAAAACCAACACCTTGATTCTTCCTGTGCTTTACTTGTTTGCGTACAATTTCCTCAAATTGCTTACTCACGGCAAGACTCTTGTAAACACCTTTCTCTATAATTCCCTTCAATATGCTATTTTCTTGCTCAAGTGTAAATTGGCTAAGCGAATCGTTAGTGGAATCAAGAGAATTACTAGAATCAACAATATTGGATTTATCATGGTTTTTGTTACTACTAGAAGAAGAATCTTTCTCGCTCTTGTTACTAGTTCTAACTTGTGGCATATAAGTAGATAAGAGGAGACATTTGGAAATGTAAGAACTCTTCTTTCGAATATTATCATTGATAGCTTTTAGAAACTCATGCTCTTTCTCTAAATTTAGCTTCTCGAAGCATAGCTTCTCATGAGTTCTTAGGAGCTCTCTATGATCCTCTAGAGTTGGGCTAACTTAAGTGTGTTTAGTTCTTTAGTTAGATGCTCAATCTCCTTCTTATCATTGTCGTTCGTTTCATCTTTACTATCATGATTACTAGCAAGTTCATTATAGCTCACATCACTAATATTGTCAACAAGTAACTCATCATCACCTAGCAAATCATCTTCATCACTATTGAGATCAAGATACTCGGGGTGTGATACCTTGGGGCCTTTAGCCATGAAGAATCTTCCAATTCCTTCATTTGGTGAATCAAATATGTCGTAGGAGTTGGACGATACTAGAGAAATTCCGGCAACACCTTCATCTTGACTATAGTCGGAGTCGGAGTGATAACTTCTCTCGGAGTGAGTATCACAATCAGAGCCGGAAATCCATTCACCAACATGAGCTTGATGTCTTCTTTCTTATGTAGCTCTTTGATGACTTGTGTTTCCTTACCGAATCCTTACTTCTTAGAGAGGGTCTTCGTTCATAACGATAATCTCATTCCCTCTCTATGAGGTGATTCGTCTTTTACTTATCCTTTTGGGTGAATCTTCTCTTTTCTTGTAGGGAGCCGTTCAGTCACTGGAATAGTGTCTGGGTCTTCCACAGTTGTAGCAATTGCGATCATGACTAGAAGATCTTTTGTCATTGTAGGACCTTGACTTGGAGCTTCTATCTTTGCTTCGACTCCTGTAGAATTTGTTGAAGTTCTTCATTGGAGATTTGCTGGTTGTTTGATGTAGTGGGAGCATCACATGAAGCTTTGTAAGAACCACTTGACTTAGTGTGAAGCTCTTACTTATCCATAGTGATATCTCATGAGCAACAATTCTACCAATGACTTCCGTGGGCTTGAGATCTTTGTAATTGGGCATCATTTGGATCGACGTGCACACGGTATCATATTTTCCATCCAAGGCTCTAAGGATCTTCTTGATGATGAATTTGTCGGTCATCTCTTTACTTCCCAAGCCGGCAATCTCATTTGTGATGAGATCAAGCCTAGAGTAAATTTCAGCGATTCCTTAACCATCCTTCATCTTGAACTTGTCAAGTTGACTTTGAAGCACATCCAACTTGGATTCGTTGACGGACTCGGTGATACGTCTCCAACGTATCTATAATTTATGAAGTATTCATGCTCTTATATTATCATTCTTGGATGTTTTAGAATCATTTTATAGCAACTTTATATCATTTTTTGGGATTAACCAATTGACATAGTGGCAAGTGTCAGTTTTTGTTTTTTGCTTGTTTTTTACATCGCTAGAAATCAATATCAAATGGAGTCTAAATGCAGCGAAACTTTTTTGGAGAATTTTTTGGTCCAGAACACCCAGGATGAGCCAGGAAGTACCAGAGGGATGCTCCGAGGGGGGCACAACCCACCTGGGCGCGCATGGGGTCCCAGGCGCGCCCTAGTGGGTTGTGCCCACCTCGGTGGCCTCCTGTACCGCCTCTTCACCCTATAAATCATCAAATATTCCAAAAACACAGGGGATAACCCTAGATCAGAAGTTCCGCCACTGCAAGCCTCTATAGCCATGAAAAACCAATCGGGATCCTGTTCCGGCACCCTGCCGGAGGGGGAGATCATCACCGCGGCCCATCTTCATCATCTATATGGTCTCCATGATGTGGACGGAGTAGTCCACCCTCGGGGCTGAGGGTTTGTACCAGTAGCTATGTGTTTAATCTCTCTCTCTCTCTCTCGTGTTCTTGAGATGTCACGATCTTGATGTATCATGGGCTTTGTTAATATAGTTGGATCATATGGTGTTTCCCCCTCTCTATCTTGTTGATGAATTGAGTTTTCCCATTGAGATTTTGTTCTTATTGGATTGAATACTTTTGTGGATTTGAGAGCACTTTATATATGTCTTGCACATGAATACTTGTGGTGACAATGGGGTATTATATTGATTCACTTGAGATATGTTTTGGCACTCAACTCGCAGACTCCCGAGGTGACATTGGGGTAATCTATGCATAGGGGTTGATGCACGTTCTCGTCTTTTGTTTCTCCGGTAGAAATCTTGGGGCACTCTTTGAGGTTCTTTGTGTTGGATTGATTATTATGAATCTGAATTTCTTTGTGTTATTTTAGTATGAACTCTTGATAGATCGATCAGAAAGAATAACTTGGTGTTATTTTAGTACAAACTCTTGATAGATCAATCGGAAAGAATAACTTGGTGTTATTCTAGTACGAACTCTTGGATAGATCGATCAGAAAGAATAGCTACAAATAATTTCTTCTTATGTTCTCCGCTAGATAGGAACTTTGGAGTGATTCTTCATCGCACTTTGAGGGATGGTTCTGTGATCCAATTAGATTAGCATTGTTGAGAGATTGCACTAGCGAAAGTACGGACTCTAGGCCTCATTTGAAAGCATTGCAATATCGTTTGTGCTCACTTTTATCGTTTGGTACCTTGCTATTTTTTTATTTTCGGATTATAAAAATATATTTATACCATCCATATTACACTTTTATCACCATCTCTTCGCCGAATTAGTGCACCTATACAAATTGTCATTGTATTGGGTGTGTTGGGGACACATCAGATTTCTTGTATTTGATTGCAGGGTTGTTTGAGAGAGACCATCTTCATCCTATGCCTCCCATGGATTGATACACCTTAGGTCATCCACTTGAGGGAAAACTGCTATTGTCCTACAAAACTCTGCGCTTGGAGGCCCAACACGAGTCTACAAGAATAAAGTTGCGTAGTAGACATCACTCGGTACCTTCGTGCATATCAACCAAAATATCCCAAATTTCCTTGCATTCTCAAGGTGACTCATTCTATTGAATTCTTTGGGGACACAATCCATTCAAGAGAATATCGCAAGCTTGAGCGTTGTATTGCAACATCCTCATTTCTTTCGTAATCGCTTCACGGTCTGGTTTTCTACCATCTTCAAAGAAGTCACCTTACATGCCAATACGAACAACAACCCAAACGGCGGGGTTATGACCAAGAATATGCATTTTCATCTTATGCTTCCAACTAGCAAAATTTGTACCATCAAGTAAGGATCTCTACAGCAATAGTTACCCTCGCTAGACGTGATACTCTCCTAGGTTGTGAAACCAAGGCTATCATCACCAAAGCTATGGAAATCAATTCTAATGAGACCAAAGCTCTGATACCACTTGTAGGATCAAAAGTTTGTCTAGAGGGGAGGGGTGATTAGACTACTTGATCAAACAAAAATCTTTCCTTTTCCCAATTTTAGTTGTTGGCAGATTTTAGCAATTAGCACAAGTCAAGCAATCAACCTACATATGCAATTCTAAGAGTATAGAAGCGGAATGTAAAACATTGCATATGAAGGTAAAGGGAAGGGTTTAGAGAAGGCAAACACAATGGAGACATGGAGATTTTTGGCATGGTTCAGATAGGTGGTGCTATCATACGTCCATGTTGATGGAGACTTCAACCCACAAAGGGTAACAGTTGCGTGAGTCCACGGAGGGCTCCACCCATGAAGGGTCCACGAAGAAGCAACCTTGTCTATCCCACCATGGCCATCGCCCACTTAGGACTTGCCTCACTCGGGTAGTTCTTCACGAAGTAGGCGATCTCCTTGCCCTTGCAAAGTTCTTGGTTCAACTCCACATCACGACAGAGGCTCCCAAGAGACACCTAACCAATCTAGGAGACACTCTCCAAAAGGTAATAGACAGTGTGTTGATGATGAACTCCTTGCTCTTGTGCTTCAAATGATAGTCTCCCCAACACTTAACTCTTTTTCATAGATTTGGATATGGTGGAAGAATTGGAGTGGAAAGCAACTTGGGAAAGGCTAGAAATCAAGGTTGAAATGGTAGGTGCTGGTGCAATATTTGCCCTCCTATGTTTTGGAGATTGTTGACAGAAACAAGCATGGACTGAATTGTTTGCTAGTGCACACAGAGAGAAATAGTCCATGCAGAACTGAAGAGAATGTTGTCTCAGATGTCAAGTTCGAGGAACTTCATCTAAGAATATCTACGTTGCAGAGAAGATTGAGCTGCATCTATTGAAGACATGTAAAATAGAAGATTGATGTGAACAAGTTAACCCCTCGAGAATTTATTGCTGACGCAAAACAATTGGTTCGGAGCTGTTGTCCAAAGAAAATTGACTGCAGCAAATGGAGTCGAAGATAAAGTGAAGTCGTAGTCTTCATTTTGTTGTTCTTCTTTCATTCATTTGAGTCATAGGACCTTCGTATTATTAAGATGGGTATATGTTCTTGAAGCTTAGATCCGCTGTGATGCTTAGCCCAAAACCAATGAAAGATGCAAGAGAAATCTCTTTATGCTTCGGATGATTACCTGACAGCAGTAGACGTTGTTCTTCATGCCGCATGAGATATCTTTAGAACTAAGGAGTTAGCATCACTTGCTCCGCAAGTAATGTTACCGTTGTGCTTAATTTCTGACCGTTGGACTCGTGTCATTCGGCTATTGGCTGCTCAACATGTCCCATTTGGAAATTTCCCTTCAGGGAAGGCCGCGGCTATAAATAGCCACCCCGCTCCAACATTGTCCATTGGCTGCTCCGCTTAAGATTTCTGAGAAGATTGATTGAGAATCCCCTCTCCGAGTGATTTGAATTTAAGATCCACTGAGAAAAAAAAAATCAAGAGCCCAAACTTAGACAGTGGTTGAGCATCATAGTAGTTCTGAGTTAGAGTTCTTGTACCTATTACTCTTGAGAGCTGCGGACTCTCTAGACGGATAGGTGTCGGCTCGAGTGTTGAAGAGTTGTTGTCTTCATCGAGCTAGATCTTCAGCAACCAAGAGTGATTGTGGTTCACGAAGGTCGACCGAAGGTTTGGATATCGCCTACAAGTATCTACCATGAGTGAAATCAACTAGAGTCTGATCAGCTCTGAGTTGAAGGAGAATAGGGCGAAGAGAGTTTATTTATTTGTTAAGTCACAACCCCTCCAACCAGACGTAGTCCTTTGGCAAAAGGGCGAACTGGTCTACCAAATCTCTCTGTCGCCATCGAGCACCACTGGTTCAATCTACTTTGCTGCATTACTTTCGGTAGTTTACTCTCGTGCTCTATGACAACAGTTTATCCGATCTGTTTATGATTGTTGCTTATTATTTGTGTCAAATATTTCTGCCATTCCTTTTTGTTATCTTTCGTTGCTTGTCCTGTTGCATTCTCACCACTCAGTATAATATGTTCAGCACATTCATTTCCATTCGTACTTATCATTTCTAGTGTGTTGTCCCCGTGCTATCCTTCATTCAGCTCGTCACAGTTATCTCTTGCATGTTTTCCTCATAGTTCATAACGAGTGCTCTCTCATGTTACTGTATCTGTTTTCATATTGGTCATTGTCATTGTCAAACCTATGGTTGCCTATGCTCGATCTATTATCGCTTGCTATCTCGATGGAAATGATCCTCAATATCGTGTGTGATTAAGTTATTTTCTTTCATACCTTATTTCTGTTGATGTGTTTTGGATTGGTTCTAAACATTCACAAGAATTTTTGAATCTCCCATTCACCTCCCTCTAGTCGACAAAATTTCGGTCCTAACAATCGGTATCAGAGCAGGTACTCCCTGTCTCTGCCTATGAAAGGTCTAACGTTCTTGGAGTTTTGAGTATGTCATATTCAGGTAGATCCTCGCACTCTGAAAGATTTCCTATCTTCGATCGAATGACTATCTCTACTGGAAAGAGAGAATGAGAATCAGACTTCAAGCCATCAACCTAGAGCCGTGGCAGATTGTGGAAAATGGATACACCTTCCAGCACCATGATGCTCCAACTTCTGATGACAAAGCTACGTTGTGGTTGAATGCACAAGCAAAAGATATTATCTGTGCCAGTATCTCAAAGGACATTTTCATTCGGTTTCGAACACTTGACACTGCAAAACAACTCTGGGATGCCATAAAAAATGCTCATGAAGAATTCATTGCCAGAACATACCCTCACACTTAAATGCTTCATGCCATGTTTGCTGGTTTCAAAAGCCTTACTACTTCTTGAGTTTGTGTTGGTTTTTCCCTTGAAGAGGAAAGGGCGATGCAGCAAAGTAGAGATAAGTATTTCCCTGAGTTAGAGAACCAAGGTATCAATTCAATAGGATAAACACGCAAGTCCCCAATATATGCACCTACACAAACAATCAAACACTTGCACCCAACGCGATAAAGGGGTTGTCAATCCCTTCACGGTCACTTGTAAAGGTGAGATCTGATAGAGATAGATATAAAAGATTACTAAAACGTAAAAGTAATTAAAACTCAGCGATATATTTTTGGTTTATAGATCTAAAAATATATGAAGGAAAATAGACCCGGGGGCAATAGGTTTCACTAGAGGCTTCTCTCTTGAAAGAAAATAATACGGTGGGTGTACAAATTACAGTCGAGCAATTGATAGAAAAGAGAAAAGTATGACGATATCCAAGGCAATGATTATGCATATAGGCATCACGTCCGTGTCAAGTAGACCGACTCCGGCCTGCATCTACTACTATTACTCCACACATCGACCGACTCCTGCCTGCATATAGAGTATTAAGTTCATAAAGAACAGAGTAACGCTTTAAGTAAGATGACATGATGTAGAGGGATAAACTAAAGAAATATGATGAAAACCCCATCTTTTTATCCTTCATGGCAACAATACAATACGTGTCTCGCTACCCCCACTTTCTCACTGGGTGAAATCACGCAAGATTGAACCCAAAACTAAGCACCTCTCCCATTGCAAGAACTACCAATCTAGTTGGCCAAACCAAACCAATAATTTGAAGAGAAGTACAAAGATATAAAATCATTCATATAAGAATTCAGAGAAGATTCAAATAATATTCATAGATAATCTGATCGTAAATCCACAATTCACCGAATCTCGAAAAACACACCGCAAAAAAAATTATTACATTAGATAGATCTCCAAGAACATCGAGGAGAACATTGTATTGAGAATCGAATAGAGAGAAGAAGCCATCTAGCTACTAGCTATGGACCCGTAGGTCTGAGGTAAACTACTCACGCTTCATTAGAAGGGCAATAGGGATGATGAAGATGCCATCCATGATCAAATTCCAATCCGGGAGATCACCGGAAAAGGCCCCAAGATGGGATCTCACGGGAACAGAGATTTGTGGCGGTTAAAAAGTATTTTTGTGGATGCCTCTGGTGATTTGGGAATATTTCTGAATTTATAGGCCAAAGATTAGGGTTGGGGGACCTCTAGGGGGACCACAAGCCAGGCCCCCCCCGGGGCGCGCCTTGGAGGCTTGTTGTCGCCTCATACGTCTTCTGACCTCCTCTCCAAGTCTCGTAGGTGTCTTCTGGTCCAAGAAAAATCACCGCAAAAGTTTTATTCCGTTTGGACTCGTTTTGATATTGCTTTTCTGTAAAACTCTAAAATAATGAAAAAACAAAAACTGGCACTGGGCTCGAGGTTAATAGGTTAGTCCCAAAAATAATATAAAATAGCATATTAATGCATATAAAACATCCAAAACAGATAATATAATAGCATGGAACAATCAAAAATTATAGATACGTTAGAGACGTATCAAGCCTTCGTAAAGAAAGTGCTATGGAACTCACTTACCGGTTGACAAATATGGTTGATACTCTTCATCAACAAGGAGTAACTGATATCACCGATAGCGATGTGGTCAACAAGCTGCCAAGTGCTCTTGATGCAACCTTCGATCGCATCATAGAAAAAATCAAGCAGAGACTAGACTATGAAGAACTCCACTATGTAGAGGTCATGACGCTGTTGTCGATTCATGAAGAAAAGATGGAACTAGAAAATGCAGATCAAGAATCTTCTTCGAAAAGTGAAGGAGAAATTCTCTCAAATTATGGTAGTTCACAAGAAGAAGAAGATGTTGAGAATCAACACACCATTACAAGGGAACTAGAATGCTAACAGAAAGGCTAAGTGATCTTAGAAGACAAAATATATGCCTCATGAATGATGAAGAATTTGACTTGCCTGAATCATCAAGAAAGTTACCTCCGAAAGAAATGAAGTTCTTCAAGTGCAAACATTTCAGTCATCTCATAGAAGACTGTCCTAGCTGGCATGGAAAATCTAGTAACAGATGGAGATATCTTCATTGCAGTGGATTCACTCGAATGGATCATCATACTAAGATCTCAAAGAAAAATGATTCTTCATCATCCTCTTTGACGAGACCAGTCACTAAGGTGAAAGCAAGAGCAACCATCAAATCAAATATGAAGAGAATATCATAGCTAAATAGGGCATGTGCTGATATGACCCTGGAATCTGAAGATGAGACTTCCGAATTAGAATCAAAAGATGAAGAGCTTCACAGAAGGATAGGAAGAAGCAATGCTTTTGTTACTTATGAATCATCTGAGAAATCACTCGAATCAGACTCTGATGATGATGCTTCAAGTGATGATGAACCTATCACACTCTATCTCATGGCAAAAACCTCAAAGGATCAGGTATCAGCAAACACCGAAATTCTATGAATGAATATTCTCCCAAATACATTGCATATGCCAAACTTGTTAACATTGCTAAATCTCATCAATATGAACTTGAAAGACTTGACAACAACCTTAGGAAAACCGAAGGATTACTGGTCGAAAAAATGGAGAAGAATCAAAAGTTGGTCGAAAAGCATGATGCCTTTTCCTCAACTATTGATGATCTTTCCAATGATATGATTCACTTACATTTGACTACGAGAGTATCAGATGAACTCCTTAACATGAATCATGAACTCGAGTCACTAAAAGAGTCTCATAACGTCCTTGCGAAAGAAAAAGCTTCTCTCTTCGCCAAGCAATTTAAACAGCTTCTTGATGATTTTGTGCCTCCTTGCTTAAAATGCCTAGAACGTTGCAATGCTGATTCCAATGCTGAAACCTCTACAGCTATCATCGAGAATATTGCAACTACTATGAATGATATTTATAACCCCTCTCCTAAGGAAATTGTTGCTCTCTCTGATGAAAACTGCAGATTAAAGAACTTGCTTGAGACATGAATGCTTAAAAGGCTCAAAGGGCATCAAACTCTATGTGATGTGCTCAAGAAGTCTATACTTCACAAAAACCCAAGAAAGGAAGGATTGGGTTTTGAAAGAAAACTCAATATTGATGGAACCTACTGGACTCCCGAGCAATATCCACAAACAAGTTGGGTTCTTGCTAAAAGTAAAACTCTAGAACCTATACTTCTATCTGGATATGACTCACCCATTTCTGTTGTTTCTAACGAGTCTGATGACTTAAAGTAAAAATTCTTCAAACAACAAAACGGTAAGGTATTTGCTCGATATGTTGGAACTAGTTGCAGGTCTGGTTCACCCAAGAAGCAAATCTGGGTGAAAAAGTGCATTATTGAAAATCTATCTGTTATTGCTAACTTGAACTTGCAGAATGATTCTCTTCGAGGAAATGGTTATGATTTGCAGATTGGGACTGGAACTTCCTTGAATGGCTATCAATCAACCCTTCGACAGAAGGAGTACATGCATATCACCTCGAATCACTATGCCCATATCTCTAGAAAACAATTTCAATGCTTATTCATATGATTACTCTCGAAATGCACAGCTGAACTACAGATCTCACCGAAGGAATGTTCCTGCCCAAATTAAGCGAATGAGATGCTCGCCGCCCATGCAAGTGTGGGTTGCGAAAAGAACTAACCCTTTCTTGCAGGAACTCTGTCAGGCATAATTCTGGCTTATTCTATGCCATGAGATCTATCATTGTGGGTGCTGGCTCCTTGTGTTTATTTTCCTTTGTTCTTGTGTTTCTTGTTCTCCTGCCGTGTCTGAGTTTTTTCTGATGAACAACTCACTCATAGCTCCGTGTTTTTGTGTTTTCTCTCTTATGGCTGAGTGTTTTGTTTTGGACCCTTTTATCCCTCTATTCTTGCTCTTCCAATCCATGATGTATGTCATAAGCATGCGATTCAATCTGAAGAAAATTTCCTTCCGCGTCTTTGGTTGCGAAAGAAATCAACTTCGAACTTTAATCTATTTTTGGCGTTTGTCCTTCTTCAAACCTTTCGGTCTCCCGCTCAGTTTCCAAGATTTTCGCAGGAAATAGTTGCCACGTGCCCACTATCGCCAAGATCGTGATTGTGTCAGTTGAATGTCTAACGTCCCGCTTCTGTAGGCCGTAGATTTCAGAAGAGGTGGTTCTGCACTCTGCCTCTGAATACCCCTCATCGAGACTATGTGCTTTCTTCCTCCCTCTGCCTCCAACCCTCATTCTCCTTCATTCGAGCCCATGCTCGAAGAAACTCCACCGAGGAGCTCCGTCGTGCAACTCTAGTGAATACTCATTGTTGTTGGTCACGCCAGTGCAGTAATCCTCCTCTCCGCATTGCCGTAGTTGATCTATGCTGCCAAGTTAGGGCGCCTAGATCCGAAACTGCCCCTACTCCTTCCTCTGTTCGTAGGGCAGTTCTTACCGATGCCATTTCTTTTGATTTATTCTCTGCAGTAGATCTGTAGGATTCACTAGGTTATCGCTAGTGCGGTTTGTAGATTTTCCCTTGTACTAGCTCTCTTAGATCTAGGGTTGATGTGTACTTATTCGAAAGATTAGATAGTTTTGTTACAAATTTATCGATGATGTCTTCTCTAAGTGTACCATGTATTCCTCTGTTCCTTCCAAAAAAATTCTATTTCGTTCAAAAACACTCTGTGCATGTTTATGACCCTACCCTGTTTTTTCCACATATCTATTCTCTTCACAGGTTGGCAATGGCACAAAGTTCCACTGAGTACCCTATTTCTAAAGGAGATCTGCCTCGGTATCCTCCAAGATCTGATCATATGAGATTGACTGGTGGAGGTAAATCATCAAAGCCTCCAAAGACACCGAACAAGAAATTCAAATCTGAATCAGAAGCAAATGACGAAGACATTCCCTCTGCTCATAGTTAGCCTGAGGATTAGTTAGTCACTGACGCCCTTACCATGTTCTCCGATGGAAATCCCAAGAAGGGCGGTCGTGGTAGAGAGAAGAACACAACTGATGAGATGTCTAAACCAGATGGATACAAAACTCTACCTGGAGTTGAAAAAGCCACTGAACGCAACAACATGTTACAAAGGATTCGGCGCCACTAGACGAAGAAATGGTTCATGAAAACTTTAGAGAGAAATATGAAATATTATTTTCTTTCACACCGCCGTGGAATGACTGCATAGCAGACAACTGCATTGGCCCAGATGATGAGAAAGTCAGGCCTCCTCGGCCATCAACTTCGCATCCTGACTCCCTCAAAACCATCGCCAACTTTCCTGATGAAGTGGCTAAGAGGGCTAAGGCCAAAGCCAAGCATGAAGCCAAGGCTGCGAAGAAAAATCAGGTTGAAGGAAGAAATGTTGCACTGACTCAGCAAGACATGCAAAATAAAAAGGATCGTGCTTCCCGAAAGAAATATGTGGCCAGGAAATCCAAGAAGGCCGCTCCTGACTCGTCTGATGAGTCCTCCGATGAAGATGCTGCCGATGAAATTCCTATGTATGACCACCTTGGGGTTCTGCACCGAAGAGAAAGCCGCAAACTAAAGAAAAAGCTGAAGCTACTGTTAAGAAGGCCAGACCAAATATTCCTACTTCCACAGAGGAAGAGAAATATGACTTCAACCTCATGATCGAGATAATTGAAAGTGCTTCTTACGATGCAAAATCTGCAGATATAGCAAGTCTGGGCCTTCCTGAAGGTGTTACTGAAATGGTAACAAAACATTTAGTTGATCTGAAGAAAATTACCAAGAAGCTGAATCGGGCTGTTAAGGACAAGCAGGTCATCGAGCAAATGAGGAAAGATGCCAATACTGAGTGTGAAAGAAAAAAGCTGAACAAATAAATTGTTGACCTCACCAAGGCACTCCGTGTCATGAGAAATGACAAAATTGACTGGATCTCGCGAATGAAGATGGACATTTCTCAACTGTGCAACATGAGAAATGATGATATTGAGAGCAAGGCTGATCTAGCTCGAAGGAGAATCCAAGAGGAAAAAACATCAGAAGGCTAGAGCCAGAGCTAGCAAACCGAAAGGAATCAAGGATCAACACCTTCAAACTATTGTTACTAGTGCTCCAATTGATTCCTATACACCCTTGCAGCAAGTTCCACCATCACCTACACATGATGATGAACCCATGCAGAAAGCTGGCCATGTGAATATTATCATTCCCACTCTAGCATCTCAAGATCAACAAGATGTCGTTGAAATCTTCCTGAATCAGACTAACGAAGGAAATATTCCATTGCAACAGCAAGCCACTAATGATGATGTTGATGAAGAAATTGAGGTTGAGAAAGCAGATCCCTAGCCTCCAAAGAAAATGCAAGCTGGGCCCTCTGGATCTCAGGAGGAGAATGACAAGATTGAGGGGGAGCTAAATGCTTCGCGAGAGAAAACCACCCCGATCACATCATCTGGTGCCCCTACCCAGATGGATGTTGATCAGCTCCTTGTTCCACTGCTTTACAGTTGGAAGAGGAAGAGAAGAAATATGAAGAGCCCAGGGCTCAGAAAGGAATTTTCCCACCTATTATTTCCCAAACTCCTAAGAAAGAAGCAGTCGTGCCCCCAGTCGAAGAAAATACTGTGAAAGAAAAGGCCGTAGTGCCTGAAAGCCAGAAAGCCGCTAAAGGAGTACCAGCGAGCAAGAATGATGATCAGTCTAGTTCCTCAAAGAAAACAACCCAGAGAAATCAAGAAAGCTTCATGCCCCGTTGAAGCCTATCGAAGAAGGTTTGCAAGGCTCCGGATGATATTCGGACCCAAAATGTGAGCGAGGCACATCTAAAAAATCCTTTGGAAACATTTTCGTTGTTCCCAGCTAAAGATGGTCCAAACGGTCCCGCGTTTAGTGAGCAGTTTCACCTCTCGAAACTTGCATTCTTTGGGATCAGCCCGTATGAAGGAGAGAGAACCTCCCTATCGCAAAGATTCTGGACTAAAGAACATGCCGTGTATTATGCTCGCATCCTATATGAAAAGAATTGCGCCTTCAAGCACAAGGTTCTGAACTTTGCAACACTCAAAAGAATACCCAGCTTCCATTACACAATCAAGAAAATTGAGGATGCTTTTCTGAAGAGTTTTCTTTGTTTCAATCATGGCTGGAATCGTGAAGTAATTCATAAATTCTATGCTACTTTGTATATCTCAGGAGAACTTGGAGATATTCTACATGGATCCTTGAATGGATGACAGGAGAGGAAAATATTAAATGCTCAGTAGATCAGTTCTTAGCATTATTGAATCTGCCTTGGTGTGAATCTAATGCAAATAATGAACACATGCTACACTATTGGGAAGTGTCCAAAGCTCAACTGCATATGCTGATGGACCCCAAGCTGGTTGGTGATGAATGCGTTGAGATCAACCTGAAGAATATGGCATATGAGAATAAAGTTTTGTTCTACATCCTCTGCAACTCCCTCACTCCAACTAACAGGACAGAAACCATCAATGGCATCGTGGGAAATGCACTGCTTGCCATTTCTCAGGATATTTGTTTCGATATACCAGATCTTTTCATTGTCATCTTGGCCTCTGCAGCCAATATCCCTCATGTCTTAAAGCCATATGCTTCGTGGAGCATGTATGCCATTGAGCAACTCGTTGAAGAAAAGTACTACTGCCCATATGTTTTGAAAGTTTTCATGCCACCTGTTTGCGACACGCTCAGAATTGTAAAGGACATTGGTGAAGGGAAAATGCTAGTTGATGCTACTACTCCTGCTTCTGCGTCTGCTCCTGCTGCAGCTCCGAAGGTCAAGAAAGCTAAAGTTGCAATCCCATGTGAAGAAAATCCTTCACTGTATGAGATTTGCCTTCGCACTCAGCAAGCACTGGAAAGACACATAAAGTTTGACCAGAAAGAAAAACTGGAGATGATGACTAAATTAAATCTTCTTCATAATTATGCTCGACAAGCCCTCTTGTATTAGAAGGAACAAAAGAAGCGCTCCTAGACACTTCTATGCAATCATTACACTCGCAAGCAATTTTCAGCTAAGGGCATTGAAAAGGAGATTATCTGGAGCTGTTTGAAGTACCTCGAATTCGAAGGCAAACACCAGTGCTACCTCAAAGTTTTGCCTCAACAAACCCATTGTTTGTCGAAACTGATGATATTGTTGAAGACACAACAGGGACGTTCATTTACAAGCCAGAATCACCTCGCGCTGCTACTCCCGAAGCGAATCCCGAAGCTCGTTATGCATCTCCAACTCCTGCTTTAGCCTCGACCATTGCTCACTCTACTTCTCTGAACAGTTTGAGTTCTAGTTCTGAGGGTTCTTCAGACGATTAGTTCATCGCATGCATTCTCTTTACTTTTTGACACTTGTTGAAAAAAAGGGGGAGTAGTACACCGAGTGATAGATCCGCAGGTTATTTGCAGGGTGTTTCCTTTTGCCATTTGCTTTTCCTCCGAACACTTTGGTTCCTTCAAACTATTTGCTTTTGGAACTTATTGCACCGCCTGTGGTCTTGAAATACTTGGTCATCATCTAACGTTAATAACCCCCTGCAATGCTATTTTCTTCCAGCTATTTGTGTGCAGGTGCCATCGATTTTCCTTGCAATAATTATCCTCGATACTTATCCATCATCCAGGGAAAATGGAAGCTGTTCAAGGAGGATTAAAAATCTTGCATCTCTGAGAAGAGATATTTTAACCCTTTGAACTATTAGTATCTCAAGTTTAGATATGTCACTATGATTATTTTTTGCTATCTAACCTTGCAGAAGAAGAAAGTCAGCTTCAGTTTAATTTTTCCCACACATATCCATCATATCAACCTTGTTGCGGAAAATCTTGTCTGAAATATATCTACTCCGAGCAAATATACATTTGATTCCCTTGCTCTGATCCTTGTCGAGTATCTAACTTGCAGGGAACTTATATCTCATGTGGATTCAAACTGTGTTCTGAGCAAATCCTCGTGGCTTATCTTTCGTCACAAATCATTTCAAAGTATTATATCTAACTAAACTTTTTCAAAGATCGTGTGTGACAAGTAGTATCTCAGACACTGTCAAGTGTATTCAAAGAGACCACAAATGAGATCACATGTCAATATCACTCATTCGAAGATTCATCCTGCTACCTACCATTTTATCCGATGCATATCTTTAAGGGGAGCATGTTTTATCTTCATAAATTATCTATCATCTTATCCTTCGCATTTCATTTCGTTCAATTGTCTATCCTTTGATGTGTTCTGTTTTGTCAAAAATTCTCCAAAAAGGGGGAGATTGTTGGTGCAATATTTTCACTCCTATGTTTTGGAGATTGTTGACAGAAACATGCATGGACTGATTTTTTTGCTAGTGCACACAGAGAGAAATAGTCCATGCAGGACTAAAGAGAATGCTACCTCAGATTTCAAGTTTGAGGAACTTCATCTAAGAATATCTGCTTTGCAGAGAAGATTGAGCTACATCTGTTGAAGACATGTAGATGAGAAGATTGATGTGAAGAAGTTAGCCCCTCGAGAAATTATTGCTGACGCAAAGCAATTGGTTCGGAGCTGTTGTCCAAGGAAAATTGACTGCAGGGAATGGAGTCAAAGACAAAGTGATGTCGTAGGCTTCATTTTGTTGTTCTTCTTTCATTCATTTGAGTCATAGGACCTCTGTACTATTAAGAGGGGTATATGTTCTCGAAGCTTAGATCTGTAGTGATGCTTGATACATCTCCAACGTATCTATATTTTTTTTTGATTGCTCCATGCTATTATATTATCTACTTTGGATGTTTTATATGCATTAATATGCTATTTTATATTATTTTTGGGACTAACCTATTAACCTAAAGCCCAGTGCCAGTTTCTGTTTTTCCTTGTTTTTGACTTTTATAGAAAAGGAATATCAAATGGAGTCCAAACGGAATAAAACTTTATGATGATTTTTCTTGGACTAGAAGACACCCAGGAGACTTGGGGAGAGGGCCAGAGGTGTCCCGAGGAGGCCACAAGCCTCTAGGGCGCGCCCCTAGCTTGTGGGCCCCTCGAGGGTCCCCCAACCCTAATTCCAACTCTATATATTCTCAAATATTCCCTGAACATCAAAAGCATCCACAAAAAAACATTTCCGCCACCGCAAGCCTCTGACCTCGTGAGGTTCCATCTTGGGGCCTTTTCAGGGACTCCGCCGGAGGGGGATTTGATCATGGAGGGCCTCTACATCAACCTTGCTGCCCTTCCGATGAAGCATGAGTAGTTTACCACAAACCTAAGGGTCCATAGCTAGTAGTTAGATTACTTCTTTTCTCTCTTTGATCTTTAATACAATGTTCTCCTCGATGTTCTTGGAGTTCTATTCGATGTAATCTTCTTTTGCGGTGCGTTTGTTGAGATCCAATGAATTGTGGATTTATGATCAGATTATCTATGAATGTTATTTGAGTCTTCTCTGAACTCTTTTATGCATGATTCAGATAGCTTAGTAAGTCTCTTCATCTATCAATTTGATTTGGCCAACTAGATTAGTTTTTCTTGCAATAGGAGGAGTGCTTTGTGGTGGCTTCAATCTTGCGGTGTCCTCTCCCAGTGACAGAAGGGGCAGCGGGGCACGTATTGTATTGTTGCCATTAAGGATAAAAAGATGGGGTTTATATCATATTGCTTGAGTTTATCCCCCTACATCATGTCATATTTTTTAAAGCGTTACTCTGTTCTTATGAACTAAATACTCTAGATACATGCTGGAGTCGGTCGATGTGTGGAGTATTAGTAGTAGATGCAGAATCGTTTTGGTCTACTTGTCATGGATGTGATGCCTATATTCATGATCACCGCCTTATGTATCGTCATAATTATGCGCTTTTCAATCAATTGCTCAACGGTAATTTGTTTACCCACCTTATGCTTATTCAAGAGATAAGCCACTAGGTGAAACCTATGGCCCGTGTTCTATTTTTCATTATAAATTTTCAGATCTATAAACCAAAAATCCCAAATATTCCTTGCTGAAAATTTGTTTCTATTTACTTTAGTTTGCTCTTTTATTTATCTTTTATACCTATCTCTATTAGATCTCACTCTTTTTCGTGACCGTGAAGGGATTGACAACCCCTTTTTCGCATTGTGTGCAAGTGTTTGTTAGTTTGTGCAGGTGCATATATTGGAGACCTGCTTGTGCCTCCTACTGGATTGATACCTTGGTTCTTAACTGAGAGAAATGCTTGTCTCTACTTTGTTGCATCACCCTTTCCTCTTCAAGGGAAAACTCAACACAAGGTCAAGAAGTAGCAGGAATAATTTCTTGCACCATTACCGGGGAGGTTCTACATCAAGCCTACCAAGTACCTATCATAAACTCTCATCTCTTGACTTACATTATTTGCCATTTGCCTCTTGTTTTCCTCTGCCCCACTTCTAAAACATTTTCAGAAAAACACAAAAATATTTGCCTTCTTTCGTTCGTATATTTGTTTGTCTTTTGCCTGCGTGCTAGATTGTTTTTTTGCCATCATGTCTGAATCGGGGGAGGTTATCGTTTAAAAAGATAGTAGTAATCTTGAGAGAAGCTTTGATGATTTTTCTAATAACGATCCTCATGAAGAAGAACCTACTATCATGCACACTAGAAAACTCCGTATAGGTAGCAGTAATATTATTGGAAAAGGGGTTAGTCAAGATTTCTTTACTTGTGCCGATATGTTACCTATGCTAGGAGGGTCAATTATTAATAAAACTAATAGCCTTGTGGATGCAATATCTTGCTTGTAATTGAATTTGAAAGACAATTTTTTCACATGCATCCATCCATACAAAGGCTTTTACTAGAATTTTCTAATATTCACGACCCTTCCGTTAAGCGTGCCACCACCATATTTTTAGCTCATGAGTTTAGGTTTATCATGAAAGAAGACGATGAGATATTTGCTCATTATAATATTAATGGTGGTTGTCCTCCCGTAGAGGAGATCCTTTTTAATCAAGAAGAAATTATGAGATTACAATCTCCGGATTACGCCGCTTATACGAGAAACCTAAGAAAAAAGGTCCCTACCGATGTTTTGATTGATAAAATTTCTGAATTCAATGATAATTTTTCTATACAAAATAATGTATTAGGATTTGTGCTTAGATATAGACTTAGGGAGTTTAATCAAAGGAATTTCTACAATTAAGAGATAGTTATTTATTACAAAGGGCCAAAAGAGGATCCTATTCCTCCCAAACTTGATATTATAGATCATTACCCTATTAAATTTAGCCCTTTGATTACTTTTGCTTACTACAAAGAAATCTTGCTGAGAGGAGGGAGTATGAGATGAGCATGGATGATCTACCTCACTTTTATTACAACACCTACATCTATTGCAATATGCCTAGCTAGGGGCGTTAAACAATAGCGCTTGTTGGGAGGCAACCCATTTTTTTTTTCCTTTTTTTTATGTTTTGCACTAAATAAATCTTATAGCCTCTAGTTAGATGTGTTTTATAATTTTAATTAGTTTTTGATCCAAGTAAGACCTTTAGGATGGTCTATGGTGATAGTTGATTTGATCTTGCTGAAAATAGAAACTTTTGCGCTCGTTGCCAGAACTTTAAAAAAATCACAGAAGCGTGCTTTTGATATGAATTTTTTACACACGATTGATATACAAATTGCCTAGATTGTCCTAATTTGTAATAATTTTTGGAGTTACATAAGTATACTAAGTTTCCTGATTGCTACAGACTGCTGTGTTTTAGATAGATTCTCTTTTTATTTTGTTCTTTGCTTATTTTGATGAATCTATGGGTAGTATCAGGGCGGGGGGTATGAACCATGTATAAGTTGGAATACAGTAGATATACCACCAATATAAATTTATAATGAGTTCACAACAGTACCTAAAAGTGGTGATTTGCTTTATTATACTAATGAAGCTTATGAGTTTTCTGTTGAGTTTTGTGTTGTGAAGTTTTCAGGTTTTGGGTAAAGATTTGATGGACTATGGAATAAGGAGTGGCAAGAGCCTAAGCTTGGGGATGCCAAAGGCACCCCAAGGTAATATTCAAGGAAAACCAAGCATCTAAGCTTGGGTCTGCCCCGGATGGCATCCCCTCTTTCGTCTTCAATCCATCGGTAAATTTACTTGAGGCTATATTTTTATTCACCACATGATATGTGTTTTGCTTGCAGCGTCTTGTATGATATGAGTCTTTTTACTTTTTAGTTTTTCACAACCATCCTTGTTGTACACACCTTTTGAGAGGGACACACATTAATCGTGAATTTATTAGAATACTCTATGTGCTTCACTTATATCTTTTGAGCTAGGCAATTTGCTCTAGTACTTCACTTATATCTTTTAAAAGAGCATGGCGGTGGTTTTATTTTATAGAAATTGTTGAACTTTCATGCTTCACTAATATTATTTAGAGAGTCTTAAACAACATGATGATTTTCTTAGGTTAAGAATTTAGTCCTAATATGGGCATTCAAGGGATATAATAAAAACTTTCATATAAAGAGCATTGAATAATATGAGAAGTTTGATTCCTTGCATTTGTTTTGAGATATAAAGATGGTGATATTAGAGTCATGCTAGTGAGTAATTGTGGATTGGTAGAAATACTTGTGTTGAAGTTTGTGATAGCATGCACGTATGGTGAACCGTTATGTGATGAAGTCGGAGCATGATTTATTTTTTGATTGTCATCCTTTGTATGGAGGCCGGGAGAGTGCGATGGTTAACTCCTACCAACCTCTCCCCTAGGAGCATGCATACTAGTCCTTTGTTTTGATGGCTAATAAACTTTTTTAATAAGTATGTGAGTTCTTTATGACCAATGTTGAGTCCATGGATTGTACGCACTCTCACCCTTCCACCATTTCTAGCCTCTCTAGTATCGCGAAGTTTCGCCGGTGCGTTACACCCACCATATACCCTTCCCCAAAACAGCCACCATACCTACCTATTATGGCATTTCCATAGCCATTCCGAGATATATTGCCGTGCAACTTCCACCATTCCGTTTTATTATGACACATACCATCATTATCATATTGTTCTCATATGCATGAGGCATTCATATAGAGTCATATGTTTGTTCTAGTATCGAGTTGTAATTCTTGAGTTGTAAGTAAATAAAAGTGTGATGATCATCTTTATTAGAGCATTGTCCCATGTGAGGAAACGATGATGGAAGCTATGATTCCCTCGCAAGTTGGGATGAGTCTCTGGACTTTAAGAAAATAAAAGAGGCCAAAGAAGCCCAAATAAAAAAAGAGGCCAAAGAAGCCAAACAAAAACGAAAACAAAAAAATGAGAGAAAAAAGGAAGGGACAATGTTACTATCCTTTTCCACACTTGTGCTTTGAAATAGCACCATGTTCTTCATGATAAAGAGTCTCCTATTTTGTCACTTTCATATACTAGTGGGAATTTTTCATTATATAACTTGGCTTGTATATTCCAGTGATGGGCTTCGTCAAATTGCCCTAGGTCATCATGAGCAAGCGAGTTGGATGCACACCCACTTAGTTTCTTTTTGAGCTTTCATACACTTATAGCTCTAGTGCATCCGTTGCATGGCAGTCCCTACTCACTCACATTGATATCAATTGATGGACATCTTCATAGCCCATTAATTTGCCTAGTTGATGTGAGATTTTCTCCTTCCTTTTTGTCTTCTCCACAATCACCATATTCTATTCCACCTATAGTGCTATATCCATGGCTCACACTCATGTATTGCGTGAAAGTTGAAACAATTTGAGAACACTAAAAGTATGAAACAATTGCTTGACTAACATCAGGGTTGTGCATGATGAAATACTTTGTGTGACGAAGATGGAGCATAACCAGACTATATGATTTTGTAGGGATAACTTTCTTTGGCCATGTTAGTTTGAGAAGACATGATTGCTTTATTAGTATGCTTGAAGTAGTATTGTTTTTATGTCAATATTAAACTTTTGTTTGAATCTTATGGATCTGAATATTCATGCCACAATAAATAAAATTGCATTGATAAATATGTTATGTAGCATTCCACATCAAAAATTCTATTTTTATCATTTACCTACTCAAGGATGAGCATGAATCAAGATTGGGGAGGCTTGATACGTCTCCAACGTATCTATAATTTTTGATTGTTCCATGCTATTATATTATCTATTTTGGATGTTTTATATGCATTAATATGCTACTTTATATTATTTTTGGGACTATGCTATTAACCTAGAGCCAAGTGTCAGTTTCTATTTTTCCTTGTTTTTGACTTCTACAGAAAAGAAATATCAAACGGTGTCCAAACGGAATAAAACTTTACGATGATTTTTCTTGGACCAGAAGACACCCAGGAGACTTTGGGTGAGAGCCAGAGGAGTCCCGTGGAGGCCACAAGCCTCTAGGGCGCACCCCAGGGGGCGCCCCCTAGCATGTGGGCTCCTCGAGGGGCCCTCAACCCTAATTCCAGCTTTATATATTCTAAAATATTCCCCGAACATCGGAAGAGTCCACAAAAAAAAATTCCGCCGCTGCAAGCCTTTGACTCGTGAGGTCCCATCTTTGGGCCTTTTTCGGCACTCCACCGAAGGGGGATTCGATCACGGAGGGCCTCTACATCAACCTTACCGCCCTTCCGATGAAGCGTGAGTAGTTTACCACAGACCTAAGGGTCCATAGCTAGTAGCTAGATGGCTTCTTCTCTCTCTTTAATCTTCAATACAATGTTCTCCTTGATGTTCTTGGAGTTCTATTCGATGTAATCTTCTTTAACAGTGCGTTTGTTGAGATCCGATGAATTGTGGATTTATGATTAGATTATCTATGAATATTATTTGAGTCTTCTCTGAACTCTTTTATGCATGATTGAGATAGCTTAGTAATCTTTTCTATCTATCAATTTGGTTTGGCTAACTAGATTGGTTTTTCTTGCAATGGGTGAAGGGCTTTGTGGTGGGTTCAATCTTGCGGTGTCCTCTCCCAATGACAGAAGGGGCAGCGAGGCACGTATTGTATTTTTGCCATTAAGGATAAAAATATGGGGTTTATATCATATTGCTTGAGTTTATCCCTCTACATCATGTCATCTTTCTTAAAGCGTTACTCTATTCTTATGAACTTAATACTCTAGATACACACAGGAGTCGGTCGATGTGTGGAGTAATAATAGTAGATGCAAAATCATTTTGGTTTACTTGTCACGGACGTGATGCCTATATTCATGATCATTGCCTTAAATATCGTCATAATTATGCGCTTTTCTATCAATTGCTCAATAGTAATTTGTTTACCCATCATATGCTTATTCAAGAGAGAAGCCTCTAGTGAAACCTATGGCCCCGGGTCTATTTTCCATTATATATTTTCAGATCTATAAACCAAAAAACCCAAAAATACCTTGCTGCAATTTATTTATATTTACTTTAGTTTGCTCTTTTATTTATCTTTTATACGTATCTCTATTAGATCTCACTCTTGTTCGTGACCATGAAGGGATTGACAACCCCTTTTTCGCGTTGTGTGCAAGTGTTTGTTAGTTTGTGCAGGTGCATATATTGGAGTCTTGCTTGTGGCTCCTCCTAGATTGATACCTTGGTTCTTAACTGAGGGAAATACTTATCTCTACTTTGCTGCACCACCCTTTCCTCTTCAAGGGAAAATCAACGCAAGCTCAAGCAGTAGCAATGCTTATCCCAAAACCTATGAAAGATGCGAGAGAAACCTCTTTATGCTTTGAATGATTACCTAGCAGCAATAGACGCTGTTCTTCATGCTGCAAGAGATATCTTTCGAACTGAGGTACCGTTGTGCTCAATTTCCGACCGTTGGACTCGTGTTGTTTGGCCATTGGCTGCTCTACATGTCCAATTTGGTCTTTTCCCTTCAGGGAAGGTTGCGGCTATAAATAGGCACTTCGCTCCAATGTTGTCCATTAGTTGCTCCATTTAAGATTTGAGAAGATTGATTGAGCATCCCCTCTCTGAGTGATTTGAGTTTAAGATCCACCGAGAGAAAAATCAAGCGCCTAAACTTAGATAGTGGTTGAGCATCACAGTAGTTCTGAGTTAGAGTACCTATACCTATTATTCTTGAGAGCTGTGCAGTCTCTAGACGGATAGGTGTTAGCTCGAGTGTTGAAGAGTTGTTGTCTTCACCGAGCTAGATCTTCAGCAACCAAGAGTGATTGTGGTTCGTGAAGGTCGACCGAAGGTTTGGAGATCGCCGACTAGTATCTACCATGAGTTTAATCAACTAGAGTCTCATCAGCTCTGAGTTGAAGGAGAATAGGGCAAAGAGAGTTTATCTTCCGTGTTAAGTCACAACCCCTCCAGCGAGACGTAGTCCTTTGGCAGAAGGGCGAACTGGTCTACCAAATCTCTCTGTCGCCATCGAGCACTAGTGGTTCAATCTACTTTATTGCATTACTTTCGGTAGTTTACTCTCGTGCTCTGTGATGACAGTTTATCTATTTTTTTATTGTCGCATATTATTCATGTCAATTATTTCTATCATTCCTTTAAGTTATCTTTAGTTGATTGTCCTGTTGCATTCTCATCACTCAGTATAATATGTTCATCACATTCATTTCCATTCGTACTGATCATTTCTAGTGCGTTGTCCCCATGCCGCCCTTCATTCACCTCGTCACAGTTATCTCTCGCATGTTTTCCCCATAGTTCATAATGAGTGCTCTCTCATGTTACTGTATCTATTTGCATATTGCATTGCCATTGTCATTGTCAAACCTGTGGTTGCCTATGCTGGATCTATTCTCATTCGCTATCTCGATGGAAATGATCCTCAATATCGAGTGTGATTAAGTTATTTTCTTTCGTACCTTATTTTTGCTGCTGTGTTTGGGATCGGTTTTAAACATTCACTAGAATTTTTGAATCTCCCATTCACCCCCCTCTGGTCGATATACTCTCGGTCTTGAAAGTACAATGGAATCTCTTGATCTCAACACATGAGTAGGTCATTCTCTCTCAGAAACTAAATGGTGGAAGTGTAGGCTTGTTCTAATGGCTCTCCTCTATGAGGAAGAAGTGGTGGAGGGGTAGCCTCCACACAAAATCCAACCATTACACAATTTTGAAAAATCTCGGTGGGACCGAATAGTTAAACTCGGTGTTACCGATTTGTTCAAAAATATGAACATTAGGAATCTCAGTGGGAACGATGTGCTAGGGCTTAGGGCAAACCGTTTCTCGATGGCGCCGATTGAACTTCTCGGTGGGACCCAAATAATTACAACAGGAACCGTAGAGTTGGTCAAGACATCTCGGTGAGACCGACTGCAAGTTTTGGCGAGACCAAAATAATTGCAACAAGAAACAGAGAGTTGGAAAGGCCATCTCAGTGGGACCAAGATCCATATCGTTCGGACCGATTTGTTAGGGTTTAGTCAGTGGCTATGTCAAATGAAATCAATGGCTCTGGGTAGGAAATATCGGTGGGGCCAAGTTTCAAAATTAGGGTTTGTACATATTTGTGGAGAAAGTGGCTGAGGGTTTTGGAGCAATATCACTAAGCACTTGAGCATCCAGATCATTAAACAACACCTCATCCCCTTTTAATAGTGTTGGCTTTCCTATGGACTCAACGTGATCTTGGATCACTAAAATAGAAATGAAGAGTCTTGAGCTTTTGCCAATCTTTGTCCTTATCATTTTGAGGGGTCCACTTCTCTATACCATGCCATGCCAATCATTGAACATCTTGAAATATTCATCTTGAGTGGATATTAGTTCAGTGGATATATGTTGTTATGAATTACCAAAACCACTCGAGGATTAGTTGGAATTTCAAGGATTCAAAATGCACGAACAGACAAATGTATTTAGTATGACACTATTGAGTCTTTTGTTTCATGTTGTATATCTGATGGTCCATAGACCAACATTTCACTATAAAATGTTTGTCATAGATAACCCTTGTGTAGATTGATATCATAATCTTCATCATGTAATACTAGGTTAATAATACATTAATCGTTGTTTTAGAATTAATCCAATTGTTGTATCACCACATATTCCAAACTATAAAGTTTCTTATACTCACATGATAGCCACAATTTTGTACAGAAAAACAATTGATTATGCATACGTTGCAGGAAATATTAAAGGAACAAAGCAAGGATGCATTTCAATAAAAATGCTCTTATAACTAGTACTGAAAGCATGGTAACATAACACATATTGTGCCATCATTCGCAGCATACCATAACACACATTGATAATATTATACATTACACAAACTAAAGAAACAACATTATGCAAACCATTATATGTTACGCAAGTGAACTTACAGAATCCATAACTAACAATCCACATTGTTAAGTGTAACAGATAAAACAATCTAAAGTATCGACATGCTATGAACGAACGGAATGTCAACACACAAATTTAATCTTGTTACTTCGAAGTCACACTCTGCATATTCCAGGATTTTACATTTTTGAGAGTTGACACAAACCATAATATGTTGTCAGGAACTCCCCATATGTTAACTTTCAATTGGAAACCGACAATAACTTCTCCATCTAATCACATCCGGCAAGAATCAAGAACTCCTTCTCATGGTTGCTTATTCCTGCAATGGTCTCCACAACAAACGTAGATAAAACCGTTCCTCAACATTGTCACAATTTCACTTTGTGTGTGTATTTCTGGCTGACACCCACAAGGGGATAGTTCATGCCAACAAAAACAGATAAGTCACCAACATTATGCCTTCTCACCCATTTTTCAGTTGACATATAAACTGCATTCGCATTTATTCCAAAGATACTACGTGGTAACTGTTTGCACTAAAACACAGACTGGCCAAGAAAATTTATTTCTTTTGCATGGACAGATGCATTACCTAACCATGCTGGAAAATTGGTTTCTTTTCCATGAACAAATACATCATCAGACCTACAAATTAGTAGGCTGTAAGTATGATGAGCACTACGCGAGCATAAGTACCAATCTGATTTGATGCAATATGTGGAGGCAATTCATCAATTATTGGTGACTCCACATGTGTTGGAACAATATCTACACCGATGGACAGTAGATCAAGGACCAAATTGTGTAGAAGTTTAAAGATTTCAAACATAAATATACTTACCAAAAGTTTAGGTCTCCAGCAGAACATTGAAGCTTCAGCACTAACTGCAAAAATACGTTTCCAATGGAGCAAAGAATATGTGTTTTTCAACAACAACCAATTTATGTCAGATGATGTCACAATTGCAATGGCAATATCAAACACTACTATGACATAGTAATCCTTGTATCCCTTTGGTTCAGTTGGAGTTTTGCAGAGTGTAACTTTCTTGAGCCTGGTAGGTTGGAAGTTTTGATACATGAATTATTTTAGATTTGTCAGGTCTAAAATTTTAAAACCAATGGCTGACAAAGGTGGGAGCATAGCTTTGTTGCCTGTATACACATTGTAGATTTATAGATGATTGTAACCACCTATGATATCAAGCCAATCATTTTCCCCACCAATCCATTCTTTTGACTTCTCAAACAGCAGGAAAGCTTGACAGATTTCCTTATCCAAGGGAACCAAGTACATCTATATCCAGATTGGCCTACTCTAGGTCCCATAGACCAATATCAAGTTGCAACACACAAGGAGTATTCAGAGGAAGAGAAGGGTCAGATGCTACAACCTCTTTTGACTTAGTTGAAGAACTATTGATACGTCTCCAATGTATATATAATTTTTTATTATTCCATGCTATTATATTATCAATCTTGAATTTTTTATATACAATTACAAGCAATTATATATCATTCTTTGGGGCTAACCTATTAACTTACTACCTAGTGCCAGTTCCTGTTTTTTTTTTCTTGTTTTTGGTTTCACAGAATATCAGTACCAAATGAACTCCAAATGCCACGAAGCTTTTGGAGATTATTTTATGGACAAAAGAGACACGAGAACCTTCGAGAGAAGACCAGACGAGGGAGCGTGGGCCCATGAACCACCAGAGTGTGCCCTGATGGGTGTTGGGACCCATGAGGCTCCGTTTGACCTAAAATCGTGAAACCAACATAGGAGTCCACAAAATACTTTTTCCACTGCCGCAAGTTCCAGAACCACGTAATGCCATCTAAAGGCCTTTCCCGGCACTCTTCCAGAGGGGGATTCGATCATGGAGGGGGCTCTTCATCATCCTTGCTACCCTCTGATGATGCGTGAGTAGTTTACCACGGACCTATGGGTCCATAGTTAGTAGCTAGATGGATTCTTCTCTCTTTTTGATCTTAAATACAATGTTCTCCTCGGTGTTCTTGGAGATCTATTTGATGTAATGACTTTTTGCGGTCTGTTTGTTGGGATCTGATGAATTGTGAGTTTATGATCAGATCTATCCATGAATATTATTTGAGATTTCTCTAAATTGTTTAATGGATGATTGTTATAGCCTCGTATTTCATCTCCGATTTATTGATTTGGTTTGGCCAACTAAATTGATTTATCTTGCCATGGGTAGAGGTACTTTGTGATGGGTTCGATCTTGCGACACTCAATCCCAGTGAAAAAAACGGACATGACACATGTTGGTGCAATGATTTGCCTCCTTATGTTTCGGAGTTTGTTGACATAAACAGTATGGGACTTATGTGTTTGCTAGTGCACACAAAGTAACAGGTCCCTGGAATCAAGAGGCGTTTGATCCAACGATGAAGATAATCCCCTGCGTAGCAATGATGTCTGACACCGAAGATTATGTTGACAAGAGTGACCCCTCAAAAAATTGCCGACGTTAACCAATTTTTTCAGTGCCTGTCTGAAGTAAGTGACTGCGTCTGAGAAGAATGAAGATGAAGTGAAGACGTAGCATTTACTTCGTTGTTTCTATTCTCTTTATTGAGTCATAGGACCACCTTAATATTAATAGTGGTGTAGCGTTTGTAACTTTGATTCTCTGATGCTAAATCCAAGTCCTCTGAAAGTTGAGACAGAAATCTCTTTGTGTTCCAAGCAAGTACTTGCGAGCAAGAGACTAGGATCTTCTTCACTGTGAGAGATTTGTATTAGACCAAGGAGTTAGCATTACTTGTTCCTCAAGTAATGTTATCGTTTCTCTTTGAAATTCGACTGTTGAGAACGTGTTGGTTGGCCATTAGCTGGACCGCATGTCCAAAATGGTCATTTCCCACCAGGGAAGGCTGCAGCTATAAATAGCCACCCCGTGCCGACTTTGTCCGGCGGCTGCTCCGTTTGATTCTAAGAAGATTGTTGAGCAACCCACTCTCTGAGTGATTTGAGTTTACAATCCACCAAGAGAAAACACCTAGAGCCGAAAAATTAGATAGTGATTTTGCATCACTCAAATCTAAGTCCAGTACGCACTGCCTATTACTCTTGAGAGCTGCAAACTCTCTAGACGGTTAGGTGTCAATTTCTTCAGAAACCAAGAGTGATTGTGGTTCTTGAAGAAGTATGTAAAGGTTCAGATCACCTCAAGTATCTACCACAAGTGATCGACTTTGGTGGACGAAACAATTGTCGAGGATAATAGGGTGAAGAGAGTTTATATTCCATGTTAAGGCACTGAAGGAAATATGCCCTAGAGGAAATAATAAAGTTGTTATTTAATATTTCCTTATTCATGATTAAGGTTTATTATTCATGCTAGAATTGTATTGATCGGAAACTTAAATACATGTGTGAATACATAAACAAATGTCGTGTCCCTAGTATGCCTCTACTAGACTAGCTCGTTGATCAAAGATAAGGCTTCCTAACCATAGACATGTGTTGTCATTTGATAACGGGATCACATCATTAGGAGAATGATGTGATGGACAATACCCATCCGTTAGCTTAGCATAATGATTGTTTAGTTTATTGCTATTGCTTTCTTCATGTCAAATACATATTCCTTCGACTATCAGATTATTCAACTCCTGGATACCGGAGGAATACCTTGTGTGCTATCAAACATCACAACGTAACTGGGTGATCATAAAGATGCTCTACATATATATCCGAAGGTGTTTGTTGAGTTGGCATAGATAAGGATCAGGAATTGTCACTCCGAGTTTCAGAGAGGTATCTCTGGCCCTCTCAGTAATACACATCATAAGCTTGCAAGAAAATGACTAAGGAGTTAGTCACAAGGTGATGTATTACAGAACGAGTAAAGAGACTTGCCGTAACAAAATTGAACTAGGCATAGAGATACCGATGATCGAATCTCGGGCAAGTAACATACTGATGGACAAAGGGAATTACATATGTTGTCATAACGGTTCGACCGATAAAGATCTTCATAGAATATGTAGGAGCCAATATGGGCATCGAGGTTCTGCTATTGGTTATTGACCGGATAGGTGTCTCGGTCATGTCTACATAGTTCTAGAACCCGTAGGGTCCGCACGCTTATCTTTCGTTGACGATATAGTGTTATATGAGTTATATGTTTTGGTGACCGAATCTTGTTCAGAGTCCCAGATGAGATCACGGAGATGACGAGGAGTCTCGAAATGGTTGAGAGGAAAAGATTGATATACAGGATGATGGTATTCGTACATCGGAAGTGTTTCAGGGGTTACCGGGTACTTATCGGGTCATCGGAAGGGGTTCCCGGCACCCCCGGCAAAAGATATGTGCCATATGGGCCAAAAGGGGAAACACACCAGCCACAAGGGGCTGGTATGCCACCCATATGGGCCATCCTAGGAGGAGAAGGAAAGAGGGGAAGGGAAAGGAAAGAGTGTAATAGAATTCCCCCTTCCTTGCCTCTCCCCCCCCCCTCTTTCCTTCCCCCTCCAATAAGTATGGCACGGGGCGTGGCCAAGGGCAGGAGCCCAAGTTGGATTCAGACCTACTTGGGGCGCCCCTTGGCCTCTCTCCTCTCCCTCCCACCTATATATAGGAGGAGGGGGGCACCTAGCACACCCAGAAAATTTCCTAGCTATGTGCAGCGCCCCCCTCCATCGTTTACACCCCCGGTCATACTTTTGTAGTGCTTAGGCGAAGCCCTGCGGAGATCACTTCATCATCACCGTCACCATGATGTCGTGTTGATGGAACTCATCTACTACCTCGATGTCTTGCTGTATCAAGAAGGCGAGGGATGTCACCAAGCTGAACGTGTGTAGAACACGGAGGTGTCATGCGTTTGGTACTCGATCGGTTGAAGTGCGAAGAAGTTTGACTACATCAACCACATTGTGAAACGCTTCCGCTTATAGTCTACGAGGGTACATAGACACACTCTCGCCCTTGTTGCTACGCATCTCCATGGATGGATCATTGCGTGTGCGTAGAAGTTTTTTTTCTTTCCATGCAACGTTCCCCAACAGCCACAACCCCCTCCAACCAGTGTAGTCCTTGTGCAGAAGGACGAACTAGTCTACCAAATATCGTGTCACCCTCGAGCATCACTGATTACATCTGTTCTCCCTTGTTACTTCTGAACATTTTCAATTATGTGATTTATCTCGTTGCATGCTCTTAGTTTCCATTCGACAGTTTGTATTTGCTCGTTGCACTCTATTTTATTTTTTCTCCGCTGCTAGGTTCCGAGAGTTTTTAGATTTCCGAAAAAAAATTTAAAACTCCCATTCACCCCCTTTGGTAGACATACTTCGTTCCTACAATGGGTATCAGAGCAAGGTACTCCTTGACTCTACTCATTTTGGTCTAACTACCTTGGAGTTTAAGTATGTCTTTAGTGAGCTACAAGTTGCATCTCAAGATTCCCATCTTCGACGGGATAGACTATCCCTTCTAGATAGAGAAGATTAAGTTCCGTCTTTGAGCTATTGATGATGAAACATGGAATGTGGTGCAGAATGGCTTCACGGTTGAAGTGCCCCAAGTCCCTACCGACCAGGAGAAGAAACTCATTCAAATGGATGCTCAAGCCAAAGATGAAATTGGTGGCCATCGCTCTCGTGCTCAATTTATTTGCTACCGCCAATGTGAAACAACGAAGGAATTGTGCGACATTCTCGAGAAGATAAATGAGGGTGTTTCAACTCATAAAGAAGCTTGCATTGATACTCTTCGGGGGAAGTTAATCGGTTGAAGCGCATTGGAAATGAAAGCTATCAGCAAACTTTCGATTGTCTGAGTGACATAGCAAATGAGCTTCAAGGTCTCGGTGCCAAGGGCATCACAAATCACGAAGTTGTGAAGAAACTACTTCTTTCTCTTGACACTTCATTCGACACACTGGTTCTAATGATTAGCGAATGACCTGATTTCAAAGATCTCGACTCTGCTGATATGATGGAAAGGTTAAACACCCACGAGGAACAAGAAGAAGAAAAGAGAGATCTCTATGGCTCTGGTCATCGCAAAAGTCACGCTCTCAAGGCTGTGGCTGATTCTTCCTCCGAAGGAAATGCCAAAGGAAATTCTGATGACCCAGAAAGACTTGGCAAAGATCTCGCACTAATCATGAAAAGATTCTAGCGCCTTCACAGAAAGAATCAATTCCAGAAGAAGGGATCTAGCAACTCTGGCATTTCAAAATCTTCATCAAAACCTATGGGAGAGTACACCTACTTCAAGTGCATAAAGCCTGGACATTTCATTTCTGACTGCCCTCTTTGGGAAGCTGAAATCCGTGCCAGTGCAAGATATGATTCAGGCAACTATCAAGGCAAAAGCAAGAGCAAGAACTATGATTTCGATGATGAGAAGAAAATGAAGAAATTCTTCAAGGAGAAGGACAGTTCAGCCTCCAGTCTTTGTCAAGGTCTTTGTCGGTGTCAAAACCGGCATACCTAGGGGTAGGGGTCCCGAGCTGTGGATCTAAGATCGATGGCAAACAAGGGATGATGAACAAGGTGTTTACCCAGGTTTGGGCCCTCTCAAAGAGGTAATACCCTACGTGATGCTTGATTGTATTGGATTAATAGTATGATTACAGAGTAGATCTACCTCGAGATCAGCATGAGCTAAACCCCAGGTGATGGGGTGATGGATATAACTCTAGCCTTGAGGACTACAACCCTCGGTTTATATAGACACCGATAGGGTTAGGGTTACCAGAGATAGATTACAACAAGGGGTAAAGAGATCTGGCTTACCCTTGACTTGGAGGGCACACCACAACTTTGTATATCTTGTGTCATTATGTGGCTTCACCAGTCCGACCCATATTTGATGGGCCGACGCCCTGAGGACCCCTCAGTCCTTAACTCCCTCAGTAGCCCCCGAACTAGCCTCCAATGCCAGGGATTGTCCTCTGGAATCTTCATATCACCGACTTGCGAGACGAGTTCTTCCATTCCTTTATTTGGTTTGGAGACGTATCTATCTCGTCAAACACTATCCGGAACCTGAACTAATATCATGCTCGGGCCCAGACAGTTTCAAAAATCCGGGATCCGGAGATATCTCAAGATTGAGGTGGGACCATCAGAGTTTAACACCATACCTCGGGGCAAGGGCCTCGTGCATCTTTCAAGAAGGTGTGCACCCAATGCCATCTTTCCACGAGCCCGTCCTTCTAGCTTCAAGGTGAGACGCCTATTTATAGATACAAAGGCGCGGGGGGACAGTTTACCTCCCCCTTTCACAAGGTACAACACCAAAGAAATTCCGAGGTGCCATGGCAGACCTCCCAGGTTCATCCCCGCACCCGCACGACTGACTCCCAGGCGATTGGTTGATCTTTTCAGTTTCACACCTTCAACTGAGTCGCCTACAGACGCAGGGCTACCTCCCTCCGACAGATGAGGTTCCCGTCTGTGCCGGTCTCTTCTCCGTCAGCGGCCACGCCCTCGCTGAGAACTCCCCGTTCCGGGTAAGGAGGAGAGGGTATGGCTCGTGCCCTTCCTTCTAAGAGGTTCGAGCTTTCCCATCCATCCATTTTTATGGGGTTTGTTGGAGTTCTATGCGATCCAGCTCCACAACCTCATCCCGGGGTCCATACTGCACATTTCCGGCTTTGTGGCCCTTTGCGAGATATTTTTGAGTTGCGAGGCCCACTTCGACTTGTCGATGAAGTATTTTTGTCTTGTCCCTCGCCTCTGGGGGGATCCATATTCGAGGTGGCTGGCGCCGAAGTATGGCGGATAGCCGGGACAGGGTAACCAATTGGAACTCCATGAAAAGATCCTGAAGGATGGACCTCAGAGTGGCTTTATATTGAAGATGTTCCCCTCACCGAACCGATTTGGCAAGGGTTACCCGAATGCTCAAACGAACAGTCGATAAAGCGGTTCAACGGGTGGCCCAAAGGCCCTTCCCAACAGGACATCGAAGAGGTGCATTCGTTGGCGGCCAAAGTCAGGCTGCTAACTAGCAGTAAGTTGACCATGATCAAAGTGATGGCCATTTCCATTACCCGATGCGTGCAACCCCTCCAGCAAAGGGGCCATCCTTTATGGTGCTATAACGGGACTAGCAACATAACCCGCTACCAGCGACAAGGGCTAGACGATATTGGCCTCTTCAAGGGAGAGGAGGTAGATTTTTCTCAAATGAGTATCCGGGAAGATTGCTCTGGATACAATTCGGCGGACTGGGTAAGCCACAATCCACTGTCTTGAGCTCATGGATTACGCCTGAACTTGAAGTGTTTGTATTTGAATAGGGATGGAGGCGTCAAGTTGCATCCATTAAATGCCCTCCTCCTCAACCGGAGGATCATTCCCATGACGACGATCCGGGGTATCATGACGACCCAGAGACTTCAATCGGTTTTGAAGATGGGGTGTTTTATCAGGAGAGCCTTGATGGCGACAAGGTCACGCTAATATCCGATCACCCCGGGGCTCTTCCCTCTTCCACGGTAAATGAAAAGAGGACCCTCTCCTGAACAGGGCGCTCATCTCGTGCTATTCCCAACGTGCTGACTTTTGCTCCCAAGGGTCGCCGCACTACGCGCCAAACCGTCTTGGGAGGAGCGTGGACCGTGCTAGCTTTGTCCCTTAACAGGAGATCAAAGTGGAAGGCCTCCGCCAAAGCAGAAGCACCTGCCTCCTTGACCGAGAGGTGCGTATTTCAGAATTACAGCGAGCGTTGCTTTTAACACCCTTTTATTAAAGCTTGATTAATTTTGCATAAGAAGAATGCCACTGCATCAGTCCAAAGACTCCCCGGATGCGCAGATTCCCAGCTCCGGTCCTAAGTATTCGGCACAAGCTAGAGCTTACTCCGAACACACGGTAGCCGGTGCGCCTCCGGCGGATTCTGATGATGTTTCGGTCACCAAGTCCAAAGTCAGGAGTGTAACAAATCATCACCGTTGGAGGGAAACTTTATGTCATATTGCCTTTGCTAACCAGGAATTTAGTGCCTTTAATTCGGTGGATGCATACCTTGGAGTGGCCCGGACAAGTCTGGAAGGGATCGCCGGCCTTTTTACCACCAGAGTGCAGGCACATGACTAAAATAGCTTAAAAGCGGATCGTGTTCCCTAACCAGCTAGCCTCCAAGCCTTAATTTGGGCGGGACGGCCGGGTTAAGGGTTTGTAATGATATGATTTTTGTAGGCCGCAAGAGAGCAACACAAAAAGCTGTCCGAGGACCTTGAAGTGAGCCAAACACAGTTGGTCGAAACCAAGGCTGAACTAGATGCGACTCGAAAAGCTAGCAACGAATTTTCCGATAAGAACCGTTACACCAAACTGGTCCCGAAGCATATGACTCGAGTTGGACTAGTGGGCCCTGATGGTCAAGAAATACCCCTCAATTTGGTGTATGAAGGTGTTATTTATACCAATCACTATTCTCAGCAAGATTGTGCTTTGGATCGGCCGATAGACAATGTCGACCGGGAGTAGTTTTGTCAACTCTATGTATCTATGTACTTTACATTGACTGAGCTTGATCCGCATTATTTTTATTTGTAAGGAATGTTGTCTTAAACGGTTATCAGCTTCTACCTCCCCGACCCGTGATCAGGAAGTGTTTCGTACTACATGCCTCGAGAAACAAGGAAACACTTCGGGGAACCAGGCAATCCGACCATCTGGCTTGAACAGAGGAAACATGTGCGCAGAGTTATGTTATATTACTGTTTGACATAAGAAACATCATTCGATGAAAATAGTTCCTCCGAGGGTTCCTTTCTTCGGGCAAAAATATAATCCGGATACATAAGATCAACAGAAACCAATGGCTTCAAAAAACCCTGGTGGTGAGCGTGAGGCCATATTCACTTACCTTGGGCTGACTTATTATATTATGTAAGAATGCTAGCTTTCGGCTTCGCCCATCTGAGGTACGGTCCCGGATGACTCAGTCAGAACAATCGCAGAGGTGCTCCATTTACTCCCTAGCCGAACAATTGGAAACGTAGGGGTAAACACAGGAGCCAGGCAACCCAGCTTGGCAAAGATCTTAAGACAAATAAGTGCATATATTGGCTTAAAATGTGTGAGAAGGATGCAATCAGTACGAATGCGATTTATACATTATTCGGCTCTTCTAAGGGTGGCCCCATGCAAAGCTGGGCGGTACATTCAATGATGTATATAGTACGAACTTGTTATGGTTCTGTTTAGCCGAACGCTCGCCATGTTAAAAAGAAAGAAAGAAAAACAAAAGAAGGAAAAGGTAAGGATGTATGTCAAACTCAGGTGTAAAAGCGCCGCAGCTGGGCTGCGTTCCACAGGTTTGGCTTGAGGCAGTCATCGGACGGGCCGCGAAGGCGATATGCTCCTCCTATAAGTACTTCATAGATGATGTACGGCTGTCAGTGTCAAAACCGACAGATCTCGGGTAGGGGATCAAGAACCATGCGTCCAAGGATTGAAGGTAACAAGGAGGCAGGGGACACGATGTTTACCAAGGTTCGGGCCCTCTTAATGGAGGCAATGCCCTACTTCCTGCTTGATTGACTTTGATGAGTATATGGGTTACAAGAGTTGATCTACCTTGAGATCGTAATGGCTAAACCCTAGATGTCTAGCCTGTAGGATTGTGATTGCTTCTATCGACTAAACCCTCCGGTTTATATAGACACCAGAGGGATCTTGGGTTGTATGGAGTCGGTTACAAAGAAAGGAAAGCACATGATCCGAATGCCAAGCTTGCCATCCACGCAAAGGAGAGTCCCATCCGGACTCGGGGATGGTTCTTCTATCTTGTATTTTCATGGCCCATCAGTCCGGCCCATATCGCATAGCCCGGACGCCCGAGGACCCCTTAGTCCTGGACTCCCTCAGTAGCCCCTAAACCAGGCTTCAATGACGAGGTATCCGGCGCATAGATTGTCTTCGGCATTGCAAGGCGGGTTCCCCTTTTTGAATATTCCAAAGTAGTTTTCCGCACACAAAGAGTTGTGTCCGGCCTTACTTAACACGTACATCCCTAAGCTGTAAAAAGCAACAATACTCAAAATAAGTCACATCCACTGGCCACCTTTCCCGCGAGACGTTACATTCTGGCCTTATTATTATTCTAAACCGTTTTACAACCTCGTTTCACATTTCGAGGTACGGCCAACGACATGTCTTGTCAAAGCAGAGATCGTGTCTCCTTATTACGTGATTCTCATCAATAGGGGTTTTGGTAATCCAACCATGCCGTCCACACGCCCCATTGGGAATAGGCGAGATTTAAGGCTTACGAGGGGGTGCTTGATATTCGTTGCCTCTATAAGAGGACAAAAGACACATCTGTTCACCTCATGCCTTCTTCCCCCTCTGCCTTGCAATCCCCCAAGCTCCAGCGCCCAAGTTCTAATCTTTCCTTCTGCCCCAACTTCTCTAGCAATGGCCGGATCTGGCTTTCAAGGCAAGTGGATGGACTCCTCCGTAACGGAGAAGAACATCCAAGATCTGCGGGAGGTGAAGTACCTGACGGTGGAGATCAAACACAGGCTTCCAACCCTGGGACAGATCATCCCCACCCCGGAGCCCGGTGAAAGGGTGGTTTTTATCCCTCACTTCCTCTGAGGACTTAGATTCGCCCTTCACCCCTTTGTCCGAGGTCTCATGTACTACTATGGACTAGATTTCCATGATCTGGCCCCGAATTCCTTCCTTCACATCTCAACGTTCATCGTCGTGTGTGAAGCATTTCTCCGCGTCCCTCCACACTTCGGCTTATGGCTCAAGGTTTTCAATGTGAAACCAAAGGTGGTTGAAGGCCAACATGCCGAGTGTGGCGGCGCCATGGTGAGCAATCTCAACCATGTTACCTGGCCCAAAGGAAGATTTGTTGACACTGTCAATGTGTGGCAGGAGGAGTGGTTTTATATCACGGAGCCCCATGACACCAAGTGGGCCGCTGCTCGTTCCTTTAGATGTGGACCTCCGCTGCGGCTCGCATCCTGGACCAACAAGGGCCTAGATTGGGGGTCCCTCGATGATGTGTCGACGCTGCAGAAGCGTGTCAAGATCATGATAGACAAGGACATCACCCTTACTGATGTGATTCAAGTGATGCTCATTTGCAGAGCTCTCTCCTGCCAACAACGGCCTCTCAAAATGTGGGAGTTCAATCCAGAGGGGGCACGGACTCTGCAACACTTCTATGGCACGACGCACAAAAAGATCTGGAAGCTGTTTTCTAAAAAGCAGAAGACGTGGCCACGGACATCCGACGACACCGGCCTCGACTACAACAATCCGACCTCCCCATGTAAGTATCATACCGCCAAACACTACTCAGCTTGTCAATCTTAGGGAGGGGTCCTGAAAATTCATCTCCTGAACAGGACAGGATAAAGAAGGCCGAGCGGATTAAGTGTCTGGCCCCGCTCCTCGAAAACCCAGCCGATCCTCTGTTGATAAAGATGCTGGTCCCGGCACCCTATCAGGCGCCAGCAAAGAAGGACAACAAGAAGAAGAAGACCAAGGTGGCCCAAGGTGACTTCCATCCTGAAGAGACTTCGGGCGCCGTGTCAGGAGGAACCGAAGCTCCTTCCTCTGGCGAGGAAGACGAAGACGAGGACGGGGAGGAGGAGGAGGAGGAGGAACTAGAGAACCCTCCTCCCAAGGGGAAAAAGAGAACGGCCTCCGTAGACCCAGAGGCGTCCAAGAGGGGAAGAGTATCCCTCTTCGATGAGTCAGATTCGGGCAGCGAGGTCGTTCCCAAGCAACGGCCCCGCACCAAGCCCCTCGTCGAATCATGAGTTCCTTAAGATGTCTTATATACATCTAATTATTTTTATAGATTATACAGATAATATCAAATTTCATATTACAGTCCGGCCCATGACATTCCTCAAGAATCGTCGTCATCGGGAGATCTTTCGCTTGGAGAAGATGGAGAGGGAGATGCCTCCATGAGCTTCCTCGCCTCCTAGGGCGGACGGTCCTAAGGTGTCGTCCCAAAGGATTTGTCCAGGCTCCGGGGAAATACGAAAGAGGACCAAAGCGGCACTGGAGGCTGCCAATAACATTGAGGGCGCAACCCCTATGGAGACCGGCCATGGGGGTCCTGGGTTATCCGACCCTCAGCCGGATATTGTTCCGGAGACCCAAACGGTTTCGGAATCGGATCGGCAGACGCCTCTGCAAGAGGGAGAGATGGCGACCTCTATGAATGCAGAGGAGCCGAACAAGCTGATGGATGCACTGCAAGGTGCATCCGTCTTGGAGGAGCATCGTACCTTAATGGGTGCGGTGGTTGAAAAAGTGCAGTCCTCTAAGAGTGGATTGGATGAAGCCTTCTCGAGCCTACTAATAGGCTTCGAGGTATGTGATATAATGTCTTTTAGCAACTTTCCATAAGAAATCCATCTATATATAGATAGTATCCCCTAAGACTCTGTTTGGCCAATGAAGGAGGGCGAACAGAGGGTCTATAGGTATCCGTAGTAAATAACATACTTAGCCATTTTGATAAATATCAAGCTTCACTATTAGCAGAGACCACTCAGGCTGCCGAAGTTTCCGAACTGAAGCGGAAACTGCAGCTGGTCTATGAGGACAATATCTGGATCCACAAGCAGCTCGACGAAGCGCAAGGTATGTTTCAAGTACTCCATATTCCATTGAATTAGTGTGCAAATGCTTCAGTGAAGCTCACGCGCTGCTATATGCATAATTGCAAATGGCGTTGCTGAGGTTGAGATCCTCAGGAGTGTCCTTGCCCGAGCGAAGGAGCAGGCAAGGGTGAGCGATGCGGCCGCTGAGAAAGCAGCTGCCGATTTGAAGGATGAACAGGCCACCCGGCGCCAGTTCGAGGAGCACGTATCCAAGATTGAGCAAGAGCTCAAGGATGCAACTCGCAAGTGAGAGCTCCTCGAGGAGGGGAATAAAGCAAAGGTGGCTGAACTCGCCAAGGCCCTTCAGGATGCCCAAGAGGCAAGTTCATAATCCCGCACGACTCGTGAGGAGCTCCAACGGGCCGGACAGATAGCGGATGGTAAGCCCTTTCTTTTACAGTCTAAGTTTGGCGATCAGAGGTATGCCTTAATTAATCGACTATGGAGTTCTCCAGACTCCTTTACGGATCTGCCGAAGGGCACCACTGACGCAGCGCAATTCTATCGGGCCCAGGAGGGGCATGTGACAGAGAAGCTGTTCTGGTCACAATATGCAACGCAGGAGCGTTCGATGCTGCTGAACGACCAGATGGCGCAATGGGCCGAGTTACACAGAATGTCCGGAGTAGCCATGAAGGAGGTGATACTCCGACTATGGCCTGCTGAACCCGCTTCGAGCAGTTATTTTGGCCTAGTGTGGTGACTTATCGATGTCGTGCCCCCAATTGATGTCGTCAAACGGTCGGTGTGCATAGAAGGTGCACAGAGGGCTTTCGCCCGGGTCAAGGTACACTGAGCCAAGATGAAAGCCGCCGTTGTTGCGGTGGATGGTCCTCCTAAAGGCAAGGATCACCGCACGCTGAAGCGCTATTTAAACAACGTCCTAGAGGGTGCTCATTTGATAGAGGCTCAATGATCAAAGGACATCATATTCGAATGACCCGATCATGTGTATTATAGATATTAAGGCTTTGTAATATATTTGCACCATTATTTGAAATTGCTTTCCTCCTGTGCGGCTGTTTTTGTAAGCCTAAGAGTTTTCCAGTCGTTGGCTTCAACCCCCACGTAGATGCTACGGGGGTGTTCGAAATGGCACATGAACACTCTTGACCCAACGTCATGGTCCGTGACGGAGGTGTCAGTGCGTCGAACTAGGCAATCGGACTATACAGCTTTACCACTCTCACTTAGCGGAGTTTGAAATTGGGGCTATAAAATATCCCCTGGTACATATGTGACTATCCTAATGCGGATGCGTTGTGTATATGACTGGAAAAAGCAGTCCTTCGTTTAAAGCGAAAAAATCGTTAATGATTTAATAAGTCACCAAACGGCTGACTAGCTCTTGCCGCATCATGATAGTCAGTTTTCGGCTTTCTCTACTGAGGTGCTTGATTGGATGATCTAGAAACACAATCGCAGTAGTTCTCCCTTTACTACCCTAGCCGAACAAATGAAACGTAAGGTAGTAAACACAGGAGCCGGGCAACCAAACTATTGACCAAAGACATGATTCAGAGCCGATGCATATAATGCCAAGCTCGGGACGCTGAAGTGTGCTACAAGGCTGTTCGGGCTTTTTTTTAACGGCTTATAAGTGTCCGTATAGAGCCCCTGGCAATGGGTGTCGAGGTATGTGTGAGAATTGGAGAGACAGACTACAGTTTGATAATAAAGTTGATACCCTAAAATTGTCACTACTATAATCTGATTGATAAGTCAAGACGTGATCTTACAGAGGGAACCATAAGCACGAAAATCATTTTACATGCCGGGGGTCTAATAGTAAGGAGAAAAGCTTAGTGCAGGTGCTTTTAAATAAGGTTTGGTCCGAAGAGTCCTTTGGATGTCCTGCCACACATCTGCGCCGCTTTCACCTTGTAGAGAGGGGTTCCTTGAAGGGAACGGTCTTCTCTTTGCCGTACGAAACCGGGCTCGGAGTGAGTCCTTGTAAGTCCGTAGGATACATGGGCTTGAATGCACCTGTAGTAAAAAGGTAAGCGAAAAGGAGTTGAAGATCATATAGGGTCGAGCCGAACTATAGACCTTCCCGTATTGTGCCTCTGTGGATGCCCAATGTATTTTGAGTGCGTAATGATGCAAAGGCAGTAAAAATTCCTCTAGTGTGCGCGGCGATCGACGAAGGCGAAACTGGTAGTCAAGCTCTGGATATACCGAGCCGCTAACTTTCGGGACTGACCAGACTCTTTTAACAAAGTACGGCGGCTTGATGGCCGACGAGGTGTGCGGCTTGAGTGGTCCGTTCTGTACCTTGGCCGAGAGAGCGGCAGTTTGATCCTCTGTACGGAAGGAGCATTCCGTTTTTCCATTGAATGTTATAACGCCGCGTGGACCAGGCATCTTGAGCTTTAAATAAGCATAGTGCAACACCACGTTGAATCGATCAAAAGCGGTCCGTCCGAGCAGTGCGTGATAGTCGCTTCGGAAGGGTACGATATCGAAGATCAAGTCTTCACTCCAGAAGTTGTTGGGTGAGCCGAAGACAACTTCCAACGTTATTGAGCCCGAACAGCGGGCCTCTACGCCAGATATTACTCCTTTAAAGGTAGTTTTAGTGGGCTTGATTCTTGATGGATCGATACCCATTTTGCGGACGGTGCCCTGATAGAAAAGGTTAAGGCTGCTTCCGCCGTCCGTGAGGACTTGCGTGAGATGTAATCCGTCGATGATTGGGTCGAGGACCAAAGCTGCTGATCCTCCATGACGGATACTGGCCGGGTGGTCCTTTCGATCAAAGGTGATCGGGCAAGCCGACCATGGGTTGAATTTTGGGGTGACCGTCTCTACGGCGTAGATATCCCTTAATGCGCGCTTGCGCTCCCGTTTGGGGATGTATGTGTGACATAGATCATATTCACTATTTTGACCTCGGGGGGAAATTGCTTCTGCCCCCCTGTGTTTGGTGGGCGAGGCTCTTCATCTTTGTCCTTGCTGGGCGGCCTTTTCCCCTTGTGTTTGGCATTGAGCTTGCCGGTCTGTTTAAAGACCCAACAGTTTTTGTTGGTATGATTGGTAGGTTTATCGGGGGATGCCATGAATCTGGCAGGGCCGATCGAGTCTTTTGTCCAAACTGGATGGACCATCTTTGTTTCCTTTAAATGGCTTCTTCCGCTGACCAGATTTGGAACCACTGAATCCGGCGTTGACAGTTGTGTCTTCGGTATTGTTTTGACTCTTGTGCTTGTCGCGTCGTGGTTTGCCATTGTCGTCCCTGTCTTCATAGGTGCCTAGATTGCTCTTTGCTATTGCTTCTACGAGTGAGCCAGCTATCTTCTCTCATGCAAAAGCGGGTCATAAGTGCAGTAAGGGCTGCCATGGACTTTGGTTTCTCTTGGCTGAGGTGTCGGGCGAGCCACTCGTCTCGGACGCTGTGTTGGAACGCCGTGAGGGTTTCGGCGTCCAGAAAATCCACAATCCGGTTCTTTTTAATTAAGAACCTGGTCCAGAGCTTCTGGGCTGATTCGTTGGGTTGCTGGATTATGTGTCTAAGGTCATCGGCATCTGGGAGCCGAACATAGGTACCTTGGAAGTTGTCTTTAAAGGCATCCTCCAAGTCGTCCCAGCTTCCAATAGAGTTTTCCGGGAGGCTATTCAGCCAATGTCGTGCTAGTCCCTTAAATTTAGGGGGAGGTACTTGATGGCATGTAGGTCGTCACCGCGGGCCATGTGGATATGGAGAAGAAAGTCTTCAATCCATACTTCGGGATCTGTGATGCCATCGTATGATTCAATGTTCATGGGTTTAAACCCTTCTGGGAACTGGTGCTCCATTACTTCATCGGTGAAGCATAGAGGGTGTGTGACTCCTCTGTATCGAGCGACGTCACGACGCTATTCGGATGGAGTCTGTATGCGATTTTAGGCCCGTGTGAGGTTGTGTTTATCGCGTCAGGCTTGATGGTCGTCTTCTCACGCTGGTGCACACCCTTGTGATCTATAAATTGATCTGGTATGACCAGATCTATTGTCTAGGTCCTGTCATAGGTCATGCGTGTGTCCTACGTCCGTTGTTTCTCTGCCTCTTGGGCGAGGTGGCGTAGGTTGGTGTTCGTCTTGAGTTAGTGCTATGTCCCGACCACGAGGTGGTCGGTCAGGTCCATCGGCTGCGTTGCGCACTGTCAGTATAGGCTCTGGGACCTCCTCGTCGAATTGGGAGAGCAACATGCGCTTTGCTCAACTCTTAGTTGGGTGCTCGAGGACGTATTCCTCGGCTGCCAGGACATTAGTCCATCTGTCATTGAGTAAATCCTGATCGGCTTGAATTTTCTTCCGCTTCTTTTTCATGCTTCTTGTTGTGGCTATTAGCCGGCGCTAGAAGCACTCTTGCTCGAGGGGGTCCTCTGGAACGATGAAGTCTTCGTCGCCCATGCTCTCATCCTCTTTGGAGGTCGGTAGGTAGTTACTATTCTCCGAGCCCTCATCCACGATAGGATCATCGGGGTTGACCTGCCCCTCCTCCCAATCATCATGCTCGGATGTTGGTTCGATAGGGGCTTCTTGGTCTTCAGCATTATCCGGAGTATTGTTGTCTCCGGTGCCGGCATTGCTATCTTCTTCTTGGTGTAGTTTAGAGCGGCGCCGCTGATGACAGTGCATTGGTGGTGCCACATGAGAATTATCCTCGGCTAGGTCCTTCCCACCTTGATCGTCATCCTCTTTGGGTGTGTCCACCATATACACGTCATATGTGGAAGTAGCCGTCCAGCTTCCGGTAAGCGGCGGGTTCTGTCTTTGCTCTTCTCCGGCATCGTCGTCCATGCTGTCAATGTCCTCAGAAGTGTAATCGAGCATGTCAGTTAAGTCCTCGACAGTGGCTATGAAGTGGGTGGTGGGTGGGATGTAAAATTACCCATTCTTAGCCCCTAGTGCCGGCTGGGAATAGTTTGGCAGCAATCCTTCTGTAATGGCGATAGATCACATTAAGTCCAGAGCCTCCTTTAAGAGTGGAGTCTGGATAGGGAAGCAATAATCCGTGGAGCGGGCGGGACAGGGGTTCCCTGGCCGAGCTCGTATATCACGGACCTCGAGAGTTCGGAGCTGGTGCACGGAGGTGAGTCCGGCTCGATGAGGATAGAGGAAGCCAGGGGTGATTCCCAGTCAGCCGGTGATATGATCCTCTCTGTGTCTCCAGCGTTGAGCTCTATGGTTGCGGAGAGGCCGGCGAGCTCTAAACTCCCGTCTTCGGACTCGACGAGGAGTTCCGGATCTGAGGCCGGAGCTGTGGTTGAGGCTGCGAACCCTTGGAAGATCAAGTATCCTCGGATATCAGCGACATAGTTTAGGTTTTCGAAACTGATCTGATGACCAATGGCGTAGTTGTCGATCTGCTCCAGATGGCCAATCGAATTGGCACGCAGTGTGAAGCCGCCAAATACGAAGATTTGGCCGGGGAGAAAAGTCTCCCTCAGGGCGGTATTGTTGTGGATGATTGATGGAGCCATCGAGCCTTCTAGTGACGACACAGTGGAACTCTCAATGAAAGCACCAATGTCAGTATCAAAACCGGCAGATATCGGGTAGTGGGCCCTGAATTGTGCGTCTAAGGATCGAAGATAACAAGGAGGCAGGGGACACGATGTTTACCCCGGTTTGGGCCGCCTTAATGGAGGTTATACCCTACTTCCTGCTTGATTGACTTTGATGAGTATAGGGGTTACAAGAGTTTTTTTGACTGGGAGGGGTTACAAGAGTTGATCTACCTCGAGATCGTAATGGCTAAACCCTAGATGTCTAGCCTGTAGGATTGTGATTGCCTCTATCGACTAAACCCTCCAGTTTATATAGACACCGGAGGGATCTAGGGTTGTACAGAGTCGGTTACAAAGAAAGGAAAGCACATGATCCGTATGCCAAGCTTGCCATCCACACAAAGGAGAGTCCCATCCGGACATGGGGAAGGTTCTTCTATCTCATATCTTCATGGCCCATCAGTTCGGCCCATATCACATAGCTCGGACACCCGAGGACCGCTTAGTCCTGGACTCCCTCAACGGGCCCTCCCATTTGGGCGATAGTTTATTCTTCTATTTTTCGGGGAGTCAGAGGACGAGGTCTCCCACATTGTATGTCTTCACCTGGACTTCATGGTTGTGGTGGCATCGTGCTTGCTATTGATAGAATGAGGATCGAGCCCGAGCTATATCCTATTCTCCTTCAAGAGCGTACAAATCATCCTGCCGATACAGCTCGGCTTCCTTTTCTTCATACATGCGCACCCTACGTATGTCACGGATAAGGTTGCATGGGAGGACAGCATCCACACCGTATACCATAAAAAATGATGTGTATCCAATTAACCGGTTAGGAGTAGTGCGCAGCCCCCGTAGTACGAAAACGAGTTCCTCAACCCAATGGCAGTCTGATTGTTTAATTGATCAGACTAGGCGGGGCTTGATGCCACTCATAATGAGCCCGTTGGCCCGTTCTACCTATCCATTAGTTTGTGGGGGGTATACCGAAGCGTAATCGAGCTTGATGCCCATTTTGCTGCACCAGTCTTTGACCTCTTGGGCGGTGAAGTTGGCACCATTATCGGTAGTTATGCTATGGGGACACCATAACGGTATACGACATTAGACAAGAAGTCGACGAACGGTCCAGATTCTGCCGAAGTGGTGGGCCTTGTCATGATCCACTTGGTGAATTTGTCGACCATGACCAATAGGTACTTCTTTTTGTTTGTCCCCCTTTGAGTGGCCCGACCATGTAGAGACCCCAGACCGCGAAAGGCCATGTTATCGGTATCGTCCGAAGAGCTGGGGGGGGGGCATGTGGCTTTGATTTGCAAATAGCTAGCATCCGACGCAATGTTGGACTAACGTCCGGGCATCTTCAGGGGCGGTAGGCCAGAAGAATCCTGCTCGGAAAGCCTTGCTGACATAAGCCCGAGCTACCACGTGGTGGCCGCCCATGCCCGCGTGTATTTCTGCCAGGAGCTGCCACCCCTCTTCTTCGGAGATGCACTTTTGTAAGATTCCTGTGGTACTCTTCTTGTAGAGTTCACCCTCATGGACACTTTATGCTTTTGAGAGCCGGACTATACGATGTGCTTTCGTTTGATCCTCCGGAAGCTGATGTTGCACGAGGTAGGCTACCAAGGGCTCTGTCCAGGGGGAATACGACCATGACTTTGTGGGCCGAAGGTGTTTCCTCGAATGCGGAGCCGCCAATGACATGATCGTCAGGTTCATTTTTTGGTGGAACATTGTGAGCGGACTCATTAATTGGTGCACCGGTGATGTCATCCCGCCACACCACGGAGGGCTTAAAGGGCCGCTTAAGGAAAGTGTTTTGGGGAATCGGGTCGCACTTGGCGCCCATGCGGGCGAGGGTGTCCGCTACTTGATTGTTGTCTCCAGCGACATGGTGGAATTCTAGGCCCTCGAATCGGGCCGATATCTGGAGAACATCGTTTCTTCATGACGCCATCTTGGGGTCCCTGACATTGAATTCACCATTGACTTGAGAGATCGCTAGGTTTGAATCTCCCTTACTTCAAGTTGCTGCACTCCCATTGACGTGGCAATACGAAGACCATATAGTAGCGCTTCGTATTCAACTTCGTATTCGACTACGTTGTTACCTGTAGGGGAGATTAGGATGACACCAGCCCCAAGTCCGGGTAACATTTTTGAGCCGTCGAAATACATTGTCCAGTGCGAATATGTATTGTACTCCTGGGGTAGTTCGGCTTCCGTCCATTCAGCTATAAAATCGGCTAGCACCAAAGATTTAATAGCTTGACATGGTTTGTATGTTATCTCGAAGGGAAGGAGATCGATGGCCCATCTGGCGATGCGGCCTGTGGCGTCCCTACTGTTGATTATATCATTCAAGGGGACCTCCGAACATTCCTGAAAGTAATGTCGTAGCTTTCGGGACACCACAAAAACCGTATAGGCTATCTTTTGATAGTATGGGTATAGTGATTTGCATGGCATAGGTACCTCAGACACATAATAGACCGACTTCTGGACTTGGAACTTCTGGCCCTCAGACTCCCGCTCCATGACAAGCACCACGCTAACGCCTGATTGGTGGCTGAAATGTATAGTAGCATGGGCTCGCTGATGCTAGGTGCGGCCAGGATAGGGTTGCCAGCGAGAAGTGTTTTAATCTCCTCGAGCACCGCAGTTGCTTCATTTGTCCATTGGAAGTTCTTAGTATTTCTGAGCAGTCTATAGAGTGGCAATGCCTTTTCTCCAAGACAAGATATACAGCGGCTCAACGCTGCCATGCATCCTGCCAGCTTCTGGACATGCTTGAGCTCTGTTGGTATTGCGAGCAGGGACAATGCTCTAATTTTGGCCGGATTGGCCTCGATTCCTCTATGGAAAATGATGAATCCGAGCAACTTTCCGGCAGGGACCCCAAAGACGCATTTTTCGGGGTTGAGCTGTATGTCGTAAGCTCACAAGTTGTCAAAGGTTTCGTGTAGGTCATCTACGAGTTGGTTGATGTGTTTGGTTTTGATGACCACGTCATCCACATATGCCTCGACCATTCTGCCAATTTGTTTTTCGAGGCATGTTTGACTCATGCGCTGATATGTGGCTCCTGTGTTTTTCAGCCTGAACGGCATGGGGTTGAAGTAGAAAGGCCCGTAAGGAGTGATGAATGTGGTTGCCGCCTGGTTGGACTCCTACATCTTGATCTGGTGGCATCCGGAGTATGCGTCAAGGAAGCATAGCGAGTCCTGTCCGGCGGTGGCGTCAATGATCTGGTCTATTCTTGGCAGGGGAAATGGTCCTTGGGGCAGGCCATGTTAAGGTCTTTAAAATCGACACAGAGCCGCCAGGACTTATCCTTCTTGGTTTCCATAACCAAGTTGCTAACCACCCGGGGTGCTTGATCTCGCAGATGAATCCCGCCTCCATCAGTTTTGCGAGCTCCTCACCCATGGCGTGCTGTTTGGGTTCGGAAAATCGGCGTAGAGTCTGTTTCACCGACTTGAAGCCTTTTAAGATGTTTAGGTTGTGCTGTGCCAGTCTACATGGGATTCCCGGCATGTATGAGGGGTGCCACGCGAATATTTCCCAATTTTCCTGTAGGAATGTTCTTAGCGCCTCGTCAACTGCGGGATTAGTTGTGCTCCTATGGATGCCGTTTTATTGGGATCTGTTGGGTGTACTTGAAATTTTACTATTTCATCTGCTCACTTGAATGATGTGGATTTTTATCTTTACTGGGGACCACATCATCCATGTCGACTGTAGTGTGTAATGCTGTCAACTCTTCGGCCATGAGGGTTTCAGATAGTGCCTCTAGGCGAGGGATGCCGTCTTGTTTTTGGCTCGCAAGGCTTTGCTCAGGTCGCTTTTAAGTGAGATTACCCCATTGGGCCCTGGCATTTTGAGTTTCATATATCAGTAATGTGGTGTGGCCTGAAATCTCGAGAATGCCTCGCGTCCTAACAGGGTGTGGTATCCGCTGCGGAAGGGCACAGTGCCAAATAGCGAAGTTTGGATCTGTAGTTATCTGGTGTGCCAAACACAATGTCCAGGGTTATGCGTCCCGAGAAGTGTGCCTTCCTACAAGGTATTATACCTCAGAATGTGGTGTGGCTGCGCTAAATGCGAGATCTGTTGAATTGCATCTTGTCAAGAGTGTCCTCGTAGATGAGGTTGAGGCCGCTGCCTCCGTCCATCATCACTTTAGTCAACCAGAAATCATCTACACACTACATTGTGGCTAGTGCGTGGTTGAGGACCAGTGTGGCTAGTGCGTGGTTGCTACTGGGACTTGGCTCATCCTTCTCGTTGAAGGTGATAGGCGCGGCTGCCCACGGTTGTGCGACCGTCACTTGATATATCTGGCTAAGCTCTTGAAGAGCCTTTTTCCTTTTACTGTTTGAGGCGAATGTCTCGTAGACCATAAGGACATTGTGGTCCTGTGGTGAAGCCACGGACTGCTTATCTGGAGGTGTAAGGCCCAAGATTGACTCGCCATGTTTGGCCACATGTCTTACCACCCAACAGGCTCAAAGTTTGTGGGTTGGGTTTGCGTCTATCAAGACTGAGTTTATTGGGCACGGTTATCCAGCAACTCATCCAACATTGATCTAGGTGTGGTTTTCTTTTCGTCGAGCTTGCGTTCCGGCGACCGATGTGTGTATGCTCGTTTGACGCGAGACTTTCCGTGCTGCACGCCGGGCGGTGACCCCATGTTCATCTGTTGTGCCCTCCACGTGTTTTCCATGGTACAATACTTGCGTACCATGTCAGATAGTTCGGTGAAGCTTTGAACTCGGCAATCAGCGCGGCCATTCAAGAGGCCCTTGTCCTTGCAAGGTGAACTGGAAAGCTTTGGTTACCTGTTTGTTGCAGCAAGATGACATCTTGTTTTTCACAAGGAGAAATCTAGCCCAATAATTATGGACTATCTCGTTTGGCAGCTATTTGACAAACATGAGGTCCCATATGTCCAGATTTCCCGAATCCGGGGAGTATACCGCATGGTGGGTGGGTGGGAAAAGTTTTGGGATTCCCACCTACGATGGACCCGGATTATCCTCAATAGGAGGTTGAGTCGCATCTGGTCTTGATCGTGCAGGGTTCGGATCTGGACTGATGTGCGATTGGTTCGACTCGAGGCTGAATCCTGCTTTAGGGATCAAGTCCGGACGTATTTTCTGGGCTGGTGTCTGACCCCGAGCTAGAGACTCGAGTGTACACTATGTTTAGCTTATAAGGTTGTGGCCCCTTCTGGGCCTCTTCGACGGAGGCGACGAGGTGCGTGACCGGAGGGGTGTTTATTTCTCAATCGTCGGGTTTAAGCCCGACTTAATCATAGGTCGTGGGCCTGATAACGGAGATTCCCGTTGTGCGGAATAGACTTGCAAGGTGGTCTACCGGCTGGGCACACGAGGGTGCCGAACATTCCAGCGATTCAGTGGGGGATCTTGTGGATGGTCTGCCAGATTCAGGCTTCAAGGCCGGACCCTGGGAGACACTTGATTATTTATGGTCTATCGGCCCCGGGGTTGATGCCCCCGAGCTGGCGGGTCCCTCCATGGGGGCGAAGCCTTCGATCTGGTCGAGGCGACCAGTGGGATTGGTGCATAATAGCACACCACCGAACATGAAGAGATGATCAGGGGTGGGGGAGCCCTCGGCACGGGTGTGGTCTTTAACGACCAGTCGAGCCATTGATCCTTTCGGCGGTCCAACAACGGAACTCTCAATGAAAGCATCAATGTCGGTGTCAAAACCGGCAGACCTCGAGGTAGGGATTCCGAGCTATGGTTCTGAGATTGATGGGGAACAAGGGACGTTGAACACGGTGTTTACCCAGGTTTGGGCCCTCTCGATGAGGTAATACCCTACGTCATTCTTGATTGTATTGGATGAATAGTACGTTTATAGAGTAGATCTACCTCGAGATCAGCATGAGCTAAACCCTAGGGTGATGAGGTGATGGATGTAGCTTTATCCCTGAAGACTACAACCCTCGGTTTATATAGACACCGATAGGGTTAGGGTTACTGGAGATAGATGACGAAAAGGGGTAAAGATATCATGCCTACCCTTGACTTGGAGGGCACACCACGGCTTCGTATATCTTCTGTCATTATGCGGCTTCACCAGTCCAGCCCATATCCGATGGGTTGATGCCCTAAGGACCCCTCAGTCAATAACTCCCTCGGTCTTCATTAAGGAATCCTTCCAAGTCCTCCTCCAACCTCTAGAATACCTCTCGCAAGGCCAAGGCTTACATTGGCAAAGAGATGGACTTCAATGAAGAAGAGTCATTTGACTTCAAAGAAGTTGAGGAATGAGATGAGGATTCTGATTCCGGCATGGCTGGTATAGCATCTGTCTGCATCCCTGCATCAAGCCTCTTCGAAAAACATTCAAGCGATGACGAATCTCCTGCCTATTGCTTCATGGCTAAAGCTTCGAAAGAAAAGGTATCCTCCAAACATCACATGGTTCACTCTAGTGATTAATATTCTTCGGATGAGGATGACCATGCTAAACTGATAAAAATTGCTAATATTCAACAAAACTCTCTTGAGAAAATTGAGAAAACCCTCAAGAAATCTGAAGGGTTATTGGTTGAGGAGATGGAGAAAAATTAGTCGTGACCGAAAAGTATTCCACTCTCAAGTTACGAATGGAAGAACTATAAACTAATCATGATTTTCTCTCAGCCAACCACGAGAGATTAACATATGACTACGTGAAAAGGAAATAGGAACTCAAGTCACTGAGAGAGGCTGATGATGACTTGATCACAGAAAATTCTCTTCTCACCCAACAACTCAAAGGGAAACATGATGTGTTCATATACCACCTTACTTAAAATGCCTTGAACGTAGCAATGCTGAATCATATGTTGAATCTTCTTTGAATGCTAACCCCTGTGTCGAGGAAAATGGTTATGTGTCCGATGAAAATGCTAGGTTGAAGGATCTTCTTCAGACAGGAATATTCAAATCTCTCAAAGGGCATCAAACTCTTTGCGATGTTCTGAAGAAATCTATTCTTCACAAAAATCCCAGGAAAGAAGGTATCAGTTTCGAAAAGAAACTGAATGAAAATGGCACCTACTGGGAACTTGATCAATATCCTCGCACTGTGTGGGTGCCTGCCAAGAGCAAAATGCTCGATGTAGCTTTACTTTCGGGACATAACTCTCCCATCCCTGAATATTCTGATGATGATTCTCTGGATAACTATAAATTGTTCAAAAACCAACATGGTGAGGCTGTTGCTCGCTTTATTGGACCTAATTGCAGGAATGGCCCCCCAAATAAAGCTATCTGGGTGCCCAGGAAAACTATTGATGCATTGCATATTACTCCAGTTCTAATTATGTAGGTAGAAAATGCTCGTTATTCGGTTCGACAGAATGAGTACATGCATACGTCATTCAACCACTATACTCATTCATCTGGAAAGAATTTCAATGCCTATTATTTTGATTATGCTCGCACTTTCTCAAGTAACAATTATGGTTATCAAAGGAAATCATATCCTGCTCGCTCACTTGTTTCGAAGCCACCTGCAAAGATGTGGGTGGTTAAGAAAGCCTAATTCTTCTGGAAGACTATGTCTACGAGTGTACCAAATGGATAATGGATAGTGGATGCACTATTTATATGACCGGAGACAAGTCGTTGTTTGTCGACCCCAACTTAACTACTTCATCTCTGAAGTATATTACTTTCGGCGACAACAACAATGGAAAGGTAATTGGGTTGGGTAAAACTGCTATATCCAGAGACAAGACCATTGATGATGTTTTACTTATTCAGTCTCTTCGATTCAATCTTATGTCAGTTGGCAAGCTATGTGATCTAGGCATGCTAGTTCTATTTTCCATATCCAAATGCATTGTCTTTATGGACACTGATAATTCCTTCGTCTGTGAGGGAAATAGAAAAGGTGATTTATATATTGTGGATTTCTCTAAGGGTCCCTCAGTCCAAACTTGTTTGCTTGCAAAAGAAACCGAAGGTTGACGGTGGCACTGAAGGCTTGGTCATGCGGGTATGAGAAATTTGTAGCCTCTAGTGAAGAAAAATCATCTCCGTGGCATTACTGATGTAAAATTCGACAAGGATCGTCTTTGTGCTGCATGTGAGGCTGGTAAATTAGCCAAGAAACATCATTCATCAAAGACTGTCATGACCATGACAAGACCTCTGGAAATTTTTCATATGGATTTATTTGGACATCTAAACCATCCAAGTTTCAGTGGCAGTCATTATGGTCTGGTTATTGTTGATGATTTCTCTCATTACACTTGGGTATTCTTTCTCAAAGACAAAACCTGCACCCAAGACATCTTCAAAAGGTTCGCAAAGAAGGCCCAGAATGAATATGATGTGCGAATTAAGCATGTCAGAAGCGACAATGGTACTGAGTTCAAAAATACTCATATTAAGGATTTTCTCGATGAACTGGTATCACTCGTGAGTTCTCTGCCGCATACACTCCTCAATAGAATGGAGTTCTTGAGCAAAAGAATAGAACACTCATTGAAATGGCGAGAACAATGCTTAATGAGTATAAAGCTCCTATTCGCTTCTGGGATGATGCTCTTAACACTACTTTCCATGTTATCCATCGTGTTTATTGATATGTCTCCATCGTATATACTTTTCCTAACGCTTTTCCTCTTGTTTCAGACTCTAATTTGCATGATTTGAATGAAACTAACCCGGACTGACGCTGTTTTCAGCAGAACTAACATGGTGTTGTTTTTGTGCAGAAATAAAAGTTCTCGGAATGGAACGAAACTTTGTGAGGATTTTTTATACAATAAAAGAGAATTTCTGGGGCCAAGAACCACCGGAGGGGGCACCTGGGTGGGCACAACACCAGGGTGCGCCACCCCTCCAGGCGTGCCCAGGTGGGTTGTCGTCACCTGGTGGCCCCGCAGACCCTAAAACCAACGCTATAATATCCTATTTTCCAGAAAAAATTAGGGAGAAAGAATTGTCGCGTTTCACGAGATGGAGCCGCCGCCGTCTCCTGTTCTTCATCACGAGGCCATATCTAGAGTCTGTTCGAGGCTCCGAAGAGGGGGATCTTCAATCTTCGTCATCACCAACACTTCTCCATCCCCAATTCCATGATGCTCCCCACCGGGAGTGAGTAATTCCTTCATAGGCTAGATGGTCGGTGAGGAGTTGGATGAGATTCATCATGTAATCGAGTTAGTTTTTTAGGGCCTGATCCCTAGTATCCATTATGTTCTGAGGTTGATGTTGCTATGACTTTGATATGCTTAATGCTTGTCACTTTGGGCCAGTTTGCCATGATTTCAGATCTAAACCATTATGTTATCACCATTATACCCATGTTCTAGATCCAATCTTGCAAGTTATAGTCACCTACTACATGTTATGATCCGGCAACCCTGGAGTGACAATAGTCGGGACCACTCTCGGTGATGACCGTAGTTTGAGGAGTTCATGTATTCATCCCGTGTTAATGCTTTGTTCCGGTTCTCTATTAAAAGCAGGCCTTAATATCCCTTAGTTTCCAATAGGACCCCACTGCCACGGGAGGGTAGGACAAAAGATGTCATGCAAGTTCTTTCCATAAGAACTTATGACTATTTACGGAATACTTGCGTACATTATATTTATGAACTGGAGCTAGTGCCGTATAGCCCTAGGTTCTGACTGTCTCATGATGAATATCATCCAACGAACCACTGATCCAATGCCTACAAATTTACCTTACATTGTTCTTGCTAAGCTACTATTGCTGCTACTGCTATCGTTACTGCTACAAAACCATTGCTATCACTGTTACCATTACCATTGCTGCTACCACTATTATCAAAACTATCATATTACTGTGCTACTGATCACTTTGCTATAGATAATTAATTTCCAGGTGTGGTTGAATTCACATCTCAACTGTTAATAGTTGCAAATATTCTTTGGCTCCCCTTGTGTCGAATCTATAAATTTGGGTTGAATACTCTACCCTCGAAAACTATTGCGATCCCATATACTTGTGGGTTATTAAGACCTTTTTCTAGCACCGTTTGCGGGGAGCATAGTTATATTTATTCAGTCACTTGATATTATTATCAATTTATCACTATGAAGAACCTGAAGGATGCTAAGACTAAGACTTTTCCCTCTAACACGAGGGGAGGTACGGAACTGCCATCCAGCTCCGCTTTAGATTCACTTTTTGTTATAAGTGAACTTGCAACACCTCCACACACTACTAATTCCGATATGTCGCGAGTTCTTGATGATGCTACTTTTGCTATGAATGCTAATCATGATGATGCTAGTACCTTGCTTGATGATGATGTGCCACTAGGTGAACTTCTTGATGAACAAATTGCTAGAGGAAGACATGATGATATTGTTGAAACTGATGATGAGCTCGAAACTGGAAATCTTGAAACACCTACTAGAACTAGCCCTCCTAGATATGAATTGCCAAATGTACTGGAAGGTTATGCTATGAGTGAGGAGGCAACTAGAGATATTCTTGCTTGTAAGGATAGAGATGATCTAGAAAACTTATTATGCAAGTATAAAGAAAGATCTCTGAATGCTAGAATGAAATGTTATCCTAAGTTTACTACTTCACCACTCTTTATTGATGATAAGTATTATGAATTCTCTGCCCACCCAGAGTTAATTACTTTCACTACAAAAAAAACACTTCCGTGATGATACGTGTTTGTCACAGTAGGTCACATTTTCTGTCATGCATGTACATCCATGACGATTTTATGACAGAATCAATATAGTCATACCTGTGCTGTCGTAGAAGTATTGCATGACATTACCAAAAATATCATCATGGAAGTGTCCACTTCCATGACGATAAATCGCGCGTCATAGAAGTGCTTTCGTCAAGGGTGACCGACACGTGGCATCCACCGTAGCGAGAGTCGTTAAGCTATCGGGTCCGGTTTTGGATCCGATAACCCGCTAACTACCACGACCAATGCCGATTTTCCACATGTAAAATTCTCATTGGCGATGGAACCACGTGTCAGCTCCGTGTTGGCACAGGTGCCACTCATGCAATGGTCCAGATGCGCCTATGATATGTTGACACGTGGACCGGCCCAAAAGTGGCCCATAAAGATTAAATGGGCTGGCCCAACTAAAGTTCCACAAGATTTTGGGGACCATAATTGGCCGACCCAGCTAAAGGCCCACAAGATTTTGCGGACCATAATGGGCCAGCCCAGCTAAAGGCCCACAAGATTTTGCGGACCATAATGGTCCGGCCCAGCTAAAGGCCCATGAGATTTTGCCGACCATAATGGGTCGGCCCAGCTAAAGGCCCACAAGATTTTGAAGACACTAGTGGGCCAGCCCATTAATAGGCTGCCATGTTTTGATCCAAATGCCGACCCATATTTGATCCGGTCCATTAATAGCCTGCCACGTTCCGAGCCTAATAAAGGCCCATATGAGATCTGTCCCGTTAAAAGCCTACCATGTTCTGGGCCAAATTACGGCATATATCAGATCCGATCCTTTAAGAGGCTTTGGGCTAAATTATGTCCCATATCAGATTCGGCCCGTCAACTGGGCGCTATGCTTTTGGGCCCACTTGCTAAAGGCCCATTTAGTAATTCAACCTGATATTATTTTCGGCCTGTTAAAGGCCTGTTTAATATTTCGGCCCTATATTTATTTCGGCCTGTTAAAAGCCCGTCATATAGTTGGGCCTAACTACGGCCCGGTTTGCATCCGGCCTGCTCACAGCTGATAATCTGATTGGGCCAAACAAGGACCGAGACAATTTTGGCCTGTTAACGGCCCATGATGTGATTGGCACAATCAAGGGCCGAGGTCTATTTCGGCCTGCTGCCAGCCCGTGAGCTGTTCGGCAAGTTTTAGGTCCAACCTACTTTTCAGCCTCCTAAAAGCCCATTGAGTTTTCTTGCGAAAATAGGGCCGGCGGTTTACTTAGCCTATTAAAGGCCCGAATCTACTAGTGGGCCAGTTTACATTTAGGACTGTTAATGGACCAAGATGACGGGGCCCATGATGCGGATCATACATAATGATTTTAATGACGGCTCGATTATGTACCGTAATTTTACGGTTTGGCCGGTTTACTGCGAAGATAGGATATATATACAGTAAAATAACTGCAACATCACGAATAAGAAAAAACCTAGACTATACAATAAAGAAATTACGGCATATTACATCCACTGGGCATCAAAGTTCGCCACTATGATAAAAAAGGACAAGCAGACAGCAGATTACATAAACTGGGCATCAAAGATCACCACTATTGCAAATAAACACGCCGACAAAATAATATACAAAACCGACAACACTTCAATAGAGTTTAAAAAAGGTTAGCCCTGCTCATGAGCTACGGTGCAAGTAGCTGAGCAAGCTGATGAGACTGCGCTTGTTTGACACTTATATCCTCCTCACTCTGAAAGATAAACAAGCAGACAGATGACATGTTTTGCACATATAAGTAACAGTGCTTACAATTCATCACATTTCTTACTGACGAATAAAGTGACACAATTTGAAATAGCATTAACACAATATGGTATTGTTCAGGTCAAGACATGGCAGGAAATGGCATTGTGAAGGAGTTGGTACCTTCACGACACCACTGGATTACAGATCAAGAACTCATAAATATCAATGGTAAGTGTGCTGTCAATTTATGCCATTTCCGATTGGCAAATAAAGAGATGGTTTAAATAATAGTGGAATGATATGACATTGTTCATAGTTAAGACATTGCAGAATATGGCATTGTGCTATAGTGGGTAGGTTCACCACACCAGGGATTACGGATCAAGAACAGAAGCATACATGCAGTGCAAAAGAAGATCACTTGCTCTGTATAATTTAGTTTACACGGTATGAAGAAGGAACTTGGTTGTACAACTGAAAAGTTAAATTGAGAAGGACAAACCTTTGTTTATGAACTACATAATAAACATTAAACATGCAATTTGATGCAAACACCAAAAATAAACAGCTGTTGCAGTCATGCCTAACCAAATATACACAACAAAGTTTGAAGGCTTGAGAAGGACAAACTTACATTATTGGTGAAGACATGCTCTATAAAGCCCTTGTCCATGCTGATGGGGGGGCAATTCAAGTAGATTACCACATAATCTTCTTCATAAGCATTGCCTTTATTCTACATTTTGTTAAGAGTAAATATAGATGTGATAATATAAGAAAAAATGGAGAATATTTAAGATAAGATGACGAGTGATGCTACATAACCAAGTAGCTGTAAATGTAAGTACAGCGATACAAGCAAATAGGTACAACCAAGAGCAATGCAGAGCTAAACTTCTTCAGTACCATCAGTGTTATCCATCCTTATGGTAAGAGTAAATATAGATCTGTTGTGTAGAAAATGGAGGGCAAAGGAAAATAAGCTGCAGAGTGATGGTAAATGAACAACTACCTGTCAATATAAGTACACTAATAAAGGACAACAGGTACTTACAAGAACAATGTAGAGCTAAAAAAATTCATTGGCATTGGATATATTCTACACTAATGTAACCATTCGTACAAATCAGATAATTTGGAGCGAACAATTGATATGCAAGCTATCATGCATACTGTTGTCACATAATGAACCAGGTATGTATGCAAGTACAGTGATACAGGACAACAGGTACTAACAAGAGCAAAGCAGCGGGCAACATATTTGCGATATCTTGTCGTTCTTTTCAAACCGGAATTCTTCTTCGAGCAGATTTCCTGCAAAAAAGATATGTAAGGCACATGCGGAAAAGTAGAAGTTCAAATTGTCATGTGAGATCATAGACAGTACCTCATCCTGGGAATGAGACCAGTGCATAAGAAGGTTTTTCCATTCAAAGTGTGATTTCCTCAGGTAACATCGATACTGCTGCAATGCTTCCTTGAAAAGCGCAAGCAAGCTTTGCTCATCATGACTATCCAGATTGACACTCGCCTACTTACAACAATGTAATGTAAAACCTTGATGTGTTCAATCAGCAGAAAACAAGAAAATAATCACCATGAATAATAGCACTTACACGTAAGTGGGACAGGAAGATGTGAAAATGGTGTTTGTCTTCACTATAATCTTCCCATGATGGGAATATATGCACGTAGTCCCTAACAATATTGAAAGCATTGTCTTTTAAACTGGGAATAACTGGAATGGGGTTCCAATCTGCAGGAATTGGCCGTCTCTGTAGTTGGGATAGGTCTTCAGTCGGTGGACTTGCTGTACTTTTTGCTGGAGTGGGATTTTTCTGTGGTACGACTGGTGCTATGGCAACTGAAATCGGCATACCTTTTGCTGGAGTGTAGGTACTGTGTGGTGGGGCTAGTGGTGTGGCTAGTGAAGTATGGGTACAGTCTGCTGGAGTCGGTCCTATGTTTTATGTCACTGGTTGTACATCCAATAGAAGTGGGGTGCTGTCTGATTTCTCCGGCACCACCACGTTTTTCAAGGACTTTGCTGGTGCCGCTTCAGGTTTGGCAATCACCCTCTTCCTTTTTGATGTCTGATGCACAAGAACAACATTTGAGTAAAAAAACATGGTATGATGATAGATGGAATATGTATTGATAATGGATGGGCATGACATCTTGACATATATGATGAGTAAACTAAGGAGATGGTGGTGCAACAAAGTAGAAGAAATGCAAGACAACATATGCAAGATACGCGCAATCAATAGAACCTTGCCAAATAAGAACATGCACCTTGATGGGTGAACAGGATAGGCCATCTGCCTTTGACTCCTCGAGGTTAGAATAGTCATTAGGATCATATTCTAAACAAGAATCTATAGGTGGGGAGCGTATGAGTTTCATTGCATCCAGAATGGCACTCAATGGCTTTGTGCCAATTTTGTAAGTCATTGCAGTGTTCCACAATATTCTTCTGATGCGCGGATTCTGATATTCACTGTAATTACGTATAATATGTGAGAACCATGAAAACATAAATAGTAGTGAGATTATCTTTGTAATTCAGAGGATATTCTAATATAGGGGCGCCACTGTAGATCCTTGTGTGCTATCACTGGATTCTGATGAGAGAGATCATGTGTGTTGTAATATGGTGCGTGCATTAATATAATCTGGCACAAGTACACAAAAAACAGGCTCCAAAAGTAAGGATAGTTGGCAGATGATAGGTTCATAATATATTGTATAGAGAGTTTATTGCCAAACCATGATAACAAGAGCACACAGCAACTACGCAGATCATAGTGTACATAAAAGGGGTACACCATAACCATGATATATAAATCGGGAAAGTGGAATTGGCTGGTAAATACGGTGTTGTATTGCTGCTATCAGCTACTGACTGCAGATATCCCTGCTCCCCTTCCTGACAAGGAACATACTTTACGTACTAAATATAGAATAACAAAATAGGAACATGTTAAATAAGAGAAGAGGAAGCATATTCTTGAGGTTCCACTTCATTGCATACAATGTTGGTTGCCCACTCATGATGAATCACAGTGCCCAAAGAAATGCAATTCCATGATGTCTCTCTATATGTGGACACATGCATTTGGAAAATCAAGTGGGAGCATTATCTGACCAATTAAATGTGTGTCTGTTAACTAATATCAGTATCATATCACAATTTGTATTTGAAGAAGTAAGCTTTGGACTTATGATTGGTGTGTTTAGCTTCAAGACTGGACTGCTGCTAGTGCGACACAAAGTAGCTACATAGATCATAATGTAGATATAACGGGACAATCGTAAGCATCATAGTAAAATCAGCAAAGTGGAACTTGCTGGAATATATGTGCTAGTATTGCCGGTACGGCTAGAAAGGCTTCGGATACCAGCTCTCTTGAACTGAAGGTGCGGTACTGTTAATATTAGTGTAACTCTCAAAGGCGACACAACTCCCCGCATTTCCTTGCTATTCTTATAGGATTCAACTGGTCAGGCCACTACAAATCCTATTCGTATGTTTACAAAATCCTACAAATCAAAGAGGCCCGAAGAGTTCAAAGTGTCCATCACAACCCACCATCTAGACCTCTACACTGCAAATGTCCCTGCTCATCATCACTACAACAAACATACTGTACTACTATCATACTCCCTCCATTCCAAAACATAAGTCTTTGTAGAGATTTGCACTATGGATCACATACAGATGTATACAGATACATTTTAGAGTGTAGATTCACTCATTTTGCTCCATATGTAGTCCATGGTGGAATCTATACAAAGACTTGTATTTAGGAACAGAGAGATTACTTATTAAAGAAGAACGGAAGATGGACATGCTAAAGAAGAGCAAGGAGATTTTGGATAATAAAATGTTCGTTGCGCAGTGCCCACACATGATGAACCAGAGTGCATTAAGAATGCAACTCCCTGTTGTCTCTCTATATGTGGTGCACGTGCTTTTCGAAAGTAAAGAGGGAACATTAGCTGACTAATTAAACATTATCTGTTTTAGTAATATCAGCATCATATCAGATTTGTATTTGAGCAACAAGTTTGGAATTATAAGTGGCACGTTGTTTAGATTTATGGATTCAGGAGCAGTGCTAAGCAGGTACGATGATGGTACTGAATATAAAGGCATGTTTGCATGCAAGTTGTGTGACTTTTGTCATTTGAGTCAGTCGACCATTTCAGGTGGTTGGATGAAGATCCTACGTCTCCTAACCCTTCTTCTTCCTCGTCTCTGATTCTTCCCATACAGAACATCGCATGGGCCGTCGGCCGGACCACCGGCCCCCACCGCATGTATTCCTCCGCCTCCCCACCCCCTGCATAATTATGAGAATATCTAGGCATGATCATGTATATAGGCATCACGTCCGTGACAAGTAGATCGAAACGATTCCGCATCTACTACTATTACTCCACACATCGACCACTATCCAGCATGCATCTAGAGTATTAAGTTCATAAGAACAGAGTAACGCATTACGCAAGATGACATGATGTAGAAGGATAAACTCAAGCAATATGATATAAACCCCATCTTTTTATCCTCGATGGCAACAATACGATACGTGCCTTGCTGCCCCTACTGTCACTGGGAAAGGACACTGCAAGATTGAACCCAAAGCTAAGCACTTCTCCCATTGCAAGAAAGATCAATCTAGTAGGCCAACTTAAACTGATAATTCGAAGAGACTCGCAAAGATAAAAAATTATACATAAAAGAATTCAGGGGAGATTCAAATATAGTTCATATAAAATCTTGATCATAAACCCACAATTCATCGGATCTCGACAAACACACCACAAAAAGAATTACATCGAATAGATCTCCAAGAAGATCAAGGAGAACTTTGTATTGAGAATCAACGAGAGAGAATAAGCCATCTAGCTAATAACTATGGACCCGAAGGTTTGTGGTAAACTACTCACAGTTCATCGGAGAGGCTATGGTGTTGATGTAGAAGCCCTCCGCGATCGATTCCCCCTCCGGCGGAGTGCCGGAAAAGGCCCCAAGATGGGATCTCATGGGTACAGAAGGTTGCGGCGGTGGAAATACGGTTTCGTGGTGCTCCTGGATGTTTTCAAGGTATATGAGTATATATAGGTGAAGGAAGTCGGTCAGGGGAGCCACGAGGGGCCCACGAGGGTGGGGGCGCGCCTACCCCCCCCCCCCCTGAGCACGCCCTCCTGCCTCGTGACCGCCTCGTTTCTTTCTTGACGTCCACTCCAAGTCTCCTGGATTTGGTTCGTTCCAAAAATAACTCTCCCGAAGGTTTCATTCCATTTGGACTCCGTTTGATATTCCTTTTCTGCGAAACACTGAAATAGGCAAAAAATAGCAATTTGGACTGGGCCTCCAGTTAATAGGTTAGTCCCAAAAATAATATAAAAGTGCATAGTAAACCCCATTAAACATCCAAAACAGGTAATATAATAGCATGGAACAATAAAAAATTATAGGTACGTTGGAGACGTATCACCTCCCACCCCCGCCCCACCCGCGTCAAGTTTTCTTCATTTGGCGAGGCCCCACTACCACCCCCCACAACTACCTTCCCCGCCCGAGCCCCTTCGTTTGCACTGGCGAACTCTGGTGAGCTCTGAAAAATCGACTGACCCAAGTTTGAAATTTAGTCTACTGTCAATTAACTAGTGTGGAATATAAAAGGGGGAAACCATTAGCATTGCGAGTATAGTGTTGAGCGTGCCATGGAGGATCTGAAGGTGCAAACCGGACAAAGGCAACTTCGCAAGCAATGTTTGCTTCCAACTAGCAAGTAAGTGATGGACAAGAAATCTAAGTAAAGCAGTGGCGATCTATTTTCTTGCTGCGATAAATAAGTTGAGCAGATACAAAAGAGTACCGCCTCTGGTGCGGCACCGTGTATGCATCTGCTGAGAATTTGACGGTGCTGCGGTAGCGATGGCTGTCGGCGGCGTGGAAGCAGATCTAGGAGGGTAGAGGGTGGCGGTGGGGCGCGGTGGATGAGACGGTCGTAGACCGGTGCCGGCAAGGTGGACGACGGCAGGGATGAATCGAGAGGACGGGATGCAAGGATCCTGGCCCGAAGCCGTGGATGAGAGAGGTCGATCTCTTGTAATGGACGAGGCGTCAGGGTATCAGCTCCAGCATGGTCGAGGAGGACGGCGGTGGATGGGGTGGCGGACGGAGGAGGGTGGGGTGGAGAGGGTGTTTTGGCGCCCACGGAGTACAAATGGGGAAATGGAGGGAGAGAGGAAGGGGGAACCATGTCTTCAGGGCGTGCTTGTCTCAAATGCAAGGAAATTTACAAACTTAGCCCCCATTTTAAAATTTCCTACATCACAGCAATATTAGTTGGTTGAGGATAGGACGGTAATCTCACATACACCAAATATTTGCCGACGAGAGTTTGTTTTTGGCGCCCACCATGTATGAATCGGGGAGGGAGTCAATTTTGGCCAAGGAGACACTGTGTTTTGGCGCCCACCGTGTATGAATCCGGGTGAGAGGCGGTTATGTCATGTTTGAGTGAAATTATAAACCTACCCCTATCGAAACCTATAGAAATCAAGCCGATAGGCTTTGCTTGTCAGGGATAGGCAGTAGTTTCCTTCTCGCAGATTTTGGTTTCGGGCGGTTATTGTGACTTTCCCTACTTTGTTCAAATTTTTGCAGAGCAAGAGTGCACATTTAGCATGCCAACTCAATTCAAATCCAGTTTGTATTCTAATTTTGTTTGAGCAGGATCCATTTTTGATTGGAATAAAACTCTATATACATCATTTTTTTATATATACTTTCGAAAGCACAACAAAGAATTCTGCTCCTTTATATGTATAATCTGATTTACAAAACAATGATCTCAAAATCATAAGGTTGAATTCAAAAAATTTAAACCAAATTATGTTCTACTAAAATGTATGGATCGGTAATATCTACATATTAAATAACATAGATGCACGTGAATTCATATGAGTATGCATGTTTGATAGATCAATTTTGGTCCGAGTATGAATTACATGTATCATCATCTCGAATTCAAATATTTGAATCCATTTTATGTTGACTCCTTTCACGCCCATCTCTCTCGCATGCATGCTCTTTCATGTAGCTATCACTCTCTTTTCTCCAGCTCACCCGCATGCTCACTTCATGTTTCTCCTATCTTCGCAAACATGGTCTCTCGATGCATCCCTTGAGAAGTGTCACACTCTCCCTATCATTATACATTACACGGTTTTCATTATCTCTCACGTTTCTACCATTCTCTGGTATCACTAGGTACCTAAGCTTTATTTTTCACCGCCACACACACAGTCTCACTCGTCTTTCACTTTCTCTTTCTCTCTATGGGGTTGTCTCACACACCCTATATGTCTCTAGATATGACTCATACCACTAAAATTACTCTCTCCTACAGACACAACATTTGTTGCGGTCTCCTTTCCGTCCCCATCCCAGTTATTAAAGTGACATTATTTATTTGTTTATCGATCAGACAAACTCCCCCCTCTCTCTCACACACACACACAACTCCTACTTCCACTCCCCTTCCCCACTACCGTCTCTCTCTCTCACGCACAAAACTCTCACTTTCGCACCCCTGACTCATATTTATCTCACAAAAATTTATCGACTAGCCTCTAGATAGGTTTATACACCCGCACACTCGTGCTTCCTCTATCACATACATGTCTCTCTCGCGCTCCTTGTATCTATGTAGATTTTTCTTCCCTTCTTGAGACACGCCCTCTCGGTCGTGCACACACACACTATCGCCTCATTTTAAGATGATACCTCTCGCACACACACTCTTTGTGTCTTTGTCACACAGGCACTCCGTCCTCCTCCTCTCTCCCTCTCTCTCTCACACACACATGGGCTTTTTGCAACAACTAGCAAGATGCCCATGCGTTGCATGGAACATCAAGATGCATTTGTATGAGTAGTTTATCTTGTGGGAGAAAAGGATGAACGAGGGAAGGCCTTATTTGCAAATGTGGAGAGGGGTGTGGGTATCTTTTTGCAAAATTGCCATAGTTTCCTTCCTATCCGTCAGATATAAATCGGACGACCTATATTGCATGAAGGCAGGCACACCATCATCACCAACTCTATTTTTATCTCTACTCTTATAAAAAGCATAGTCGGTGATGATGGTGTGTGTGCCATCCTGCAATATAGGTCGTCCGATCTATATCTAACGGATAGGAAGGAAACTATGGCAATTTACCCGCACTCATGTCCATGTTGCAGATAAGGCCTTCGCTTGTTCATCCTTTTCTCCCACAAGATCTTGATGTTTCGTGCAACGCACGGGCATCTTGCTAGTAAGAGTACAAATTAGACATATACCACTTCTCGAATCTTGAAACCAACAACATTCCTCCGTTATCTCATCAAAACCGCCAAAGGAATATATTTTGAGTGAAACATAACAATTTTTTAGTGATATACGTATTTCAAAACTAGACTCTTTTTTCTATCAAATCGGTGAATATGTATTAATCTACATTGATCGTGTGGCAACGCATTGGCACATTGCTAGTAGTTATTACCACTGTATAATTTTTTGGACACAAGACAAACGGTGGAGTACATATACGAAGAGAAGAGGCGCATGCACGCAGTCGGTCTCTCGCTGTCTCGCACTCATGAGAGTTACTTAAAGGCACCGTTAACAAATAAACCCTAAAACCCTAGGTGCACGATTGTTGCATGCGCGGGTACCGGGTACGTGGTGGAGCGCACCTTTGTAGGAATAGTCAGCTCACGTGATAATTTGATCCGTAGGAGTTGATGGTCGGGACCACAGGTGAATGACCTGGAGGCGGTGGCTCGCCAGTTGCCACAGATCGAGTAGCCACGTTTAAAATATCATTTTTTAGTGGGGTAAGAGTTTTGATTTTCAATGGTGCATTATAAGTACTAAGTAGTTTTTAGAACGATTGGTATGGAGCAAAAATGGAATCCATAACTACTACCTCCTTGGCGTATGGTTGTATGGGTTTATGTTGCGAGATGTTGAACCTGGTAGTTCTACGGAAAATACTATGGTTTATATGTTCATTTTCAGTAATGAAAATCGGAAGGGGAAACCCTTCTTTGTTAAAAAAAACTACTACCTCCGTTCTCGTTTAGTAGTCCCCATCGTATTTTGGGTGAAAGTTTGTCCACGAATTTTACTTGCAAAATGTGAATGGAAAACGAGGTTTTGTTATACCCAAACAAAAAAAGGACTAGAGGGAGTGATTGCTCTAACACGGATGTGACCTCTCATAGCACAGGCATTGAACCGGCGCGCCGGCGAATAGGGCCCCACTTGCTGCAGGCCCGGCTGAACACGCCTCCTTGCCGCATGCAACCGGCTTTAGACTTCCCTGCCTACCTCCATTGAATCCATGCGTGTGCCAGCAACATGTCCTTCTGCGAGTTGGCCAACATTTTAGAACACAAAAAATGACCAAAGTATAATTAATTACGCATGGTCTTGTCTTGCTGTGCTCGCACTGGTTGCAGTAACTAGAGGTTTTTCTTTATTTATAACTCTCCTCACATTTTTTTTGCTTTGAAGTGAATCATGGTTGTGGACATTATCTATGAATGTGCAGATATCTGTGAACATGAGTTAGATGTGGAAGTTGAACTTGGAATGTCGGGCTTGCGGGTGAACTATACCATGTCCAATGCTTCGTCTGTTATTGTTTGGAAAGTAATTGCTGTTATTACATGACCCGATTTTTTTATTTTTGTGCCACATCTGTAGATGCACGGACGTCACAATAGGCATGCCGACTGGATAAGCATTTGAACCTAGCTATTATGAAGGAAATTTTGTATTGACAACAGTTTTAGATAGAAGGAGACACTTAGCCTGCTCTGCCTCTGCTAGCTTATTTCTGGCTTCTTCCATATCTTCTTTGGCTTGGGTGAAGAGAGCATCTGATTGCTATTTTCGCTTCTTCAGGAACTCGGCTACATTCTCAAGGGCTGCTACATGCTTTCTTTCAGCCTTTACTAGAGCCACAAGGACACGAACAGCTGACGACTCCACCAGGCTTGTGTGTAATCCAGCATCATCTGGGAATTTGCACCTTGTGTCTAATCCAACATCATTAGGGAACTGGCACCTTGTGTGTAATCCAGCCTCAATTTGGAAACATGATCTCGAGGTTGACCATACTTCTCTCCTCGCAAGAACTGCATCCTGACATGAAGTTACTTCTTTTTTAGATCAATACTCAGAGCAACCCAGATCCATTTAGTAGAAGCCAGATAAACATGACTCGGAGAAGTGAATTCAAAAGGAAAAATAAATAAAAACAGACTACTAGGTGAGAACACCCACTTCCTACATCAAGCTAAAAACGAAAGAATTAGGACGATTAAGACCCTTCTTATTAGACATCAAAGAACACGAGGCTAAGAGAAACAGAAACTACAATATATACACATGGAAGAACGCGAGGCTAAACGAAAGTAATTGAAAGGGTGTTACTTACCAAAGCTCGTTTTACAGGTTCGGTGTAGCTCCTCTTTAACTTGCCATGCTCCTTGAAGATGTCCCAAATATCCCGTGTTTGGTCTTCATTGCTCCTATGCATGATCGTCGTTGGATTCCCAAGGTGACACTGCTCCTAGCCTCATGTTAAATTGAGCATCCGCTTTTCATGTACACTTGTCCTCGTGATAAGCGGCTCACTCCGCCCTCTGTCGGGGAAGCTGATCCACGAACACCTATGGGACCGGCGGACCGAGCCCCTTTCGGTTCGGCGGGGGGCGGAGATCGAACGAAGAGCAGATCGAGGCGAAACACACGAGCAGTTTACCCAGCTTCGGAGCTCTCTGGAGAGATAATACTCCTACTGCTACTTGTCTGATTGTATTGAGTTCTTGCTCGGGTGCGCTGAGTGCTACAGTACACACAAAACCGAGCGTGAGTGTTTTCTGGTTTTCAGCTGAACCCCCCTTTCTACGTTGCGCATGGGCCTCCTTTTATATGCTCAAGGGGTCACCGACAGGTGGCAACGTAGACAAGGGAAAAAAATGGAAAAGGAGTTGCGGTTGGTACAACTACCTGCACAGTGTATCCTACCTAACCCTGACGGCAGGGGACAAAGGCATTAAATGCCCGTCTGTGTCGCCCAAACAGTGCAGAAAGGGACCGTCAGGGGCGCCACCGCTTGCCACGATGGCTATCTTATCAGCTTCACATGCCACCGCGCACCGCTGGCTGCACAGCCTCTCACCACGCGCGCTTGGAAAGGCCCCTAGGGCGACACGTTGGTGGATGTGCTGGAGCGTAGGTACAGAGTGGCCGCTTTCCATGGCAAGCGCCTTGCCGCGGTCGTTGTCTTGCCGCACCCGGAAGCTTGTCACTCACCGGGCCTTGCGGGGACGCGCGGCACATCGCGGCAAGTTCCTTGTGATGCCTTGATTGGCCTTCCCGGCAAGCTCCTCTTGCCAGGGCCTTGTCTCCTTGGCTTAAATACTTTGTTCTTGAATGGCTCCAAAGGAACCACGGAGGACCTTGGCGGTCACCCGGCAAGCCTTGCCGCGGGGCGCTGCAACTGCCCGTGCACAAGTTCGGGATACTAGGGTACTCCTATTCTAGCACACCGACAGGAGCCCCCGGGCCTGGGCCACACACGGTGCCGAGCGCTGTTGGGCCAGGCCCAAAACAGGGCACGGGCACGCGCGGCCTGGGTCACGCCGTATCTTACTCCGTATCCACCGCGCCCTCCCCCAACGGCACGCGTCAAATGCGGCGTCGTGGGAGAGATCGTGGGTGGTTTCTTTATTCGGAAGGACGAAACGTCCGCCCCCTCCCTCTTTATAAGCAGGGGAAACAGGGGCAGTTCGCCCATCCTGCCGGTTGTTACTCCAATCTTCACAAATCTCCGCCGCTCCCCCTTCTTCCCGAAGCTGAAAGAGAGGAGCGCTCCGCCCCCCATTGCTACCAGCACCACCAACGCCGCCGATCTCCCCCACCACCTTCGCCATGGCTCCGAAAGCCGACAAGGCGAAGGGCGTGAAATCGGTCGAGGCGCAGTGGCTCGCGGTGCTGCGGAAGGAGCGGGCCATCTTCCCCCCTCAGCTAGGCGCGAAAGAGCTGAGGGAGTACTACTACCTCTTCTGGTCGACGGACACGCGAGCGTATCCGCGCACGAAGGTACTGCCGGCTGCCGCTTCGAGACTAGCTCCGAACGGATATCCCTTCTTCGCGCTGTTCTTCTACTGCGGGCTCTGCCCGCCCTTTTTTGAATTCTTCTGTGATATCATGAACACCTACGGGTTCCGCCTCCTTGACTTCACCCCCAATGCCGTTCTGACCATGGCAGTTTTCGCACATCTGTGCGAAAACTTTGTCGAAGTCCATCCAAACGTAGCCCTTTTCCGCCACTTCTTTATGCCCCGGGTTGAGAGAGGGGAGCCCCTTGCCGGCGGAATTGCTTGGATCTCGAGAGTCGGCAAGAAGGAAGCCTATCTGGAGGGAGAGCTCCGCAGCAAGTGGGAGGAATGGAGAGCAGAGTGGTGCTGGATCGTCGAGGAGAACCCGCAGCCATTTACCGCCCTGCGACAAGCCCCAATAGCGTGCGGCAACGATTGGAGCAACGTTGCCCCGGAAGACGACAGGCTGAAGATTGCCGTCACCCGGATCCTTCGCCTCAGGTTTGCCGGGCTCACCGTAGGCACCGTTGGCGCAGATTTCCTTCGTCGCCGCATCGCCCCCCTGCAAGAGAGAGGGAGACCCGCCTGGGAGTTCCAGAACTCGGCGGATATCATGAGGCTGCGCTCGGGCCTCAACTTCAACTTCACTGTCCTGGAGCTGGACGCGATGCTCCTGGAATTGTTCAAGCACGATCCTCAACATCCATTCATGTTGCCGAGGAGCGTCGTTGCGTTGTGCAACAACTCCTCGCTCGACCGCATCCGCACAATGATGCCGCTGTGCGACTCGCACGGAATCGTCCCGACTTGGCAAGAGCCTCCAGAAGACGTCGTGCGGGATTTCTTTGACGGCTTGGTTGAAGTGGCGGTCCGCGCTGACGAGCAGAAGAGCCTCACTCGCGACACCACCAATGCGGAGATGCAGCGCATCGCCACTAGGCTGGAAGAGGCGGCGGCAGCCGCTGCCGCGGGTGAGTTTGGATTCACCGTGGAGGAGGCAGCGGCAGCAGAAGCGGCAAGCCTTGCCGAGCGAGAGGAGTTTGCCGGCGAAGAAGAGCTTGCCGGGCCTGAAGCTGAGCCGAGCGAGCTCGGCGAGGGAGAGCTTGTCGGGCCCGAACCTTCAGACAGCTTGCCGCAAGCGGAGCCCCCAGCTCCACCAAGAAGGCATCTCCGCAAGGCCGTGGACGTAGCGGGGCGGCAGATGGGTCAACAGCCGCCGAGCCGCGCGACACGCTCTACCGCGGCGAGCACTGGTCCCGCAGGAGCGCCTCACGCCGCTGCGGCAACCGGAGTGGGGTCTTCCCGGTCCACCGCCACTGCTCCTACCAAGCGGACAAGGGAGCCTACTCCTCCGCCTCGTCGCACCGGAGGCGAGCCGGACTTCGATCTCTCTGCGCTCAGCTCCGACGAGGAAGAAGAAGAGTAAGACTTTGCTGTTCTCGTAGTTCTTCAATTTTTGTTGTTCCGCCGCCGGTTTTTCCTTGCAGGGGCAGTCTCCTCATTATCAGATCCCCCTGCTCCTATATTCTCTCCGGGAAGTTTCCTCCCTTCCTCAGCACGTGCACACTTGTCGGCCAGGGCATATAGCTCACTGACGTCTCTGATCTTGCACATCGCCATCTCCTCCCGCATCCTGCGGTTCCGCACGTTCTGATGGAACGCGCTGATTACCGCGGCCGGGTGGGCATCTGGGATGTTGTGCTGTACACGGCTGAATCTCTGAATGTACTTGCGCAGGGGTTCTCCTTCCTTCTGGGCAAGCAGATGAAGATCGCTCTCTTGGCCGTGAGGCTTGTGGCCGCCTGTAAAGGCGCCGACAAACTAATGGCATAGGTCTGCCCAGGAGGATATGGAGTTGTCCGGCAAATGCATGAGCCAGGATCTGACATTGGGTTTGAGCACCAGCGGGAAGTAGTTGGCAAGGATCTTGTCGTCCCGTCCCCCGGCTGCTTGCACCGTGATGGTGTAGATGCTGAGGAACTTCACCGGATGTGACTTGCCGTCGTACTTCTCTGGTATGTTGGGCTTGAAGTTCTTCGTGCTGGGCCACTGGACTTGCCGCAGCTCACGAGTGAACGCAGGGCATCCTACCGCGTACGGCAAGTTGCCTGGTTCCCCTGGCGCATGCATGTCGACAGAGGGCCCAGCGCGCTGGTCTGATTGACGCCGCGCTTCTCTTCGGCGCTCGATGCGAGTACGAGCGTCTTCTTGCTGTCGTTCATGAAGAACTTGGCGCTGATCGCGACGAGCTCGTGGATCTGACGATGCGGTGGAGTCGCTGTCGAGGTTGATCCGGCGAGTCGGCGATCTTGGCCTTCGGGGTGGAGAGTGCCTGGTAGTTGCACCCCCACCGGTTCCGTCGCCACTGGCTTGTGCCTGGCGGTCTTGCCGCGGCAGCGATGCACTCGGCTGCCGCGGAATGTCGCTGTTGGCGAAGCCGATGAGACTCTGAATGGTGGCCCTCCATCCGTCGATGTTGTCTTTCGTTGGAGGGTAATCCAAGAGCAGTTGAGCTCGCGCCAAAGCTTCTGCTGGAGTGGTGGGTGGCAGTGGCGACCGGTGCGAGGAGCTGGATATGCTCGGACTTCTAACTATGTTAGAAGGAGCAGTATCTCGTCCAGGCGACCGTGCCTCGCTCGTGCCAGCATGTTGGCGTGCATGCTGGTCTTGAGCACCCCGAGATCCACCAGCTCGATCTTGGCCCAACAAATGTATGGTACTGCGAGTACCATGGCGCTGTCGGTCCGGCGCCTCCTGAGATGGGCGCGGAACATGTATGGATGCGGAGGTCTGCGCAGCCTTGTCCTTGGACCTGGTAGCGCCATGAGCTCCCTCGTCGATGTCCGTTCTCCCGTCGGCGTCTGCCCCACCACTCGTTTGCTCCGGTGGTGGTGGGATCGACATGGACGGAACAGCTGCCACCGAAGTCTTCTTCTTCGGTGGCATGTCGATGAAGAAGATGAAGGTCTAGCTCGTGTGCACGCCGGATCAGGTTCACACAACCTCGACGCCCCCTACCTGGCGCGCCAAAGATGTCGGGGAAGCTGATCCACGAACACCTATGGGACCGGTGGACCGAGCCCCTTTCGGTTCGGCGGGGGGGCGGAGATCGCACGAAGAGCAGATCGAGGCAAAACACATGAGCAGTTTACCCAGCTTCCGAGCTCTCCGGAGAGATAATACTCCTACTGCTGCTTGTCTGATTGTATTGAGTTCTTTCTCGGGTGCGCTGAGTGCTACAGTACACACGAAACCGACCGTGAGTGTTTTCTGGTTTTCAGCTGAACCCCCCCTTTCTACGTTGCGCATGGGCCTCCTTTTATATGCTCAAGGGGTCACCGACAGGTGGCAACGTAGACAAGGGCAAAAATGGAAAAGGAGTTGCGGTTGGTACAGCTACCTGCACAGTGTATCCTACCTAACACTGACGGCAGCGGACAATGGCATTAAATGCCCGTCTGTGTCGCCAAAACAGTGCAGAAAGGGACCGTCGGGGGCGCCACCGCTTGCCACGATGGCTATCTTGTCAGCGTCGCATGCCACCGCGCACCGCTGGCTGCACAGCCTCTCGCCACGCGCGCCTGGAAAGGCCCCCAAGGCGACACGTTGGTGGATGTGCTGGAGCGTAGGTACAGAGTGGCCGCTTGCCGCGGCAAGTGCCTTGCCGCAGTCGTTGTCTTGCCGCGCCCGGAAGCTTGTCGCTCACCGGACTTGCCGGGACGAGCGGCGCGTCGTGGCAAGTTCCTTGTGATGCCTTGATTGGCCTTCCCGGCAAGCTCCTCTTGCCGGGGCCTTGTCTCCTTGGCTTAAATACTTTGTTCTTGAATGGCTCCAAAGGAACCACGGAGGACCTTGGCGGTCACCCGGCAAGCCATGCCACGGGGCGCTACAACTGCCCATGCACAAGTTCGGGATACTAGGGTACCCCTATTCTAGTACACCGACACCCTCCTCTTCTCCCTCTCCGCCCTCCTTTGCGTGTAGAACTTGCGCTTGTTGATGACGTCCTGCGGGAAGCGGTTGCGCCACAATGTCGGGGCTTCCTCATCCATCTGGGTGATGCCGAGACGGCCCTCCCATCTCCAGTTGTCGTGCTGATCCTCGTCGGTGATAAGCCACGGCAGAGGCGTGAGCTCCTATGCCCGCTCCCGCATTGGCACGTCGGGGAAGTTCAATGTTCTATGAGGCCACAGGAGGTGCCACGCCGCCACGTCGTACGTGCGGGCGGCCTCGTTGGCAGTGTCGAAATTGCCGAGACCGAGGCGCATCCTACGGAACTGGATCTCGGCGGAGAAGCCGCTAGAGGGGTGCGCACGGATGCTGCGGTATTCCCAAGTTTCCCGGCGACACGGCAGCATGGTGGCGTAGTGGCGGCGAGGCAAGAAAGAGCAGGAAGAGAGCGGTGGCGAGGCACATAGTGGGGAGAGAGCGGTGGCAAGGCACAGAGTGGTGGGAGGGCGTTGGATTTTATAAAGCGCATCGGACGCCGCGCGCCAAAACTAGCACGCACCCGGCCGCTTTCCCCCGCGCATGCGCGATCCTTTCCGGACGTCCCTACTATCTCTACTCTCTTCTCTACTATTATATTTATTTTATATTTAATATTTATCTCTACTTCTCTAATCTCTACTTTTTTTCTTTTAAAAAACAGAGTTGGGGATGATGGTGTGCCTGCCATCCTGCAATATAGGCCGTCCAATTTATATCCAACGGGTAGGAAGGAAACTATGGAAATTTTGCAGAAAGATACCCACACCCCTCTCCAGATTTGCAAATAAGGCCTTCCCTCGTTCATCCTTTTCTCCCACAAGATAAACTACTCATACAAATGCATCTTGATGTGTGCAACGCATGGGCGTCTTTCTAGTTCTAAAAAACTTTCCATCATTTGCCACACTACTGGTTGCAGATGAAGAACCTACCCAAGCACACCGCGATACAGGAGCGATGCACAATTACAAGCTGATATTATGTTCGACAATGGAGGCTATAACCAATTACGTTTACGGGAACAATAGCAACCAAGAAATTTGAAGGGTAGGTATGAACAAAATTGGAATTGCACATGTACTGCTAAGTGATTCAATACACACATTACCAATCGAGGAGGAGAAGGATGGTCGCGGCGGCCTCTGTGCATCATGGTCGGCAACGGGAGTCAGTTCATTGTCCAAAATGGTGGTGCTTCTGCGCTTGGCGTCGGCTTCTGAGAAGCAAATCCGAGACCGTGGAAGACAATGTCGGGGAAGAGGCTCCATGTACGACGACGACGATGGACCGGCTCTAGTGCGGCATACGAGGTCATCAATGAGGCAGATGCACTGCGGTGGACGAGTGCACCGATGTAGAAGGGGAGGAGCACGAAGGCTGCGGTGCCGTGGAGAAGTCTATTTTGCAGTGGGGATAGAAAATGGGGAGTATTCAGGTGTACTACTCCGGGTGCCGGGGTGGGGTTGGCTGGGTAGGGTGAACGCAAAGTTACGAAAACAGCCCCCTACCAACCGTCATCCGTAGGCCTGTTCCGAAGGCTATGATGGTAACTTCCCACTGCTCAAATCAGGGTTGCGGGAGATTTTCCCATCGACCTCAAAATTTTGTGACACTGAACTCCCCGTGTGGCGTGCTAGTGATTGGGCTAAGCAACTAGCGAATAGTACTAGTAACTACTAGTACTCCCTCCATTTTTATTCACTCTGCATATTTGGTTTGACCAAAGTCAAACTTCCTAAAGTTTGACCAAGTTTATAGAAAAATATAAACACTTACCATAACAATGATGTGAAAGTACATTCAATAATTAATCTAATGGTATTTATTTGGTATTGTATATGTTAATATTTTTTGTTATAAACTTTCTGAGAGTTTACAAAACTTGACTTTGACCAATGCTAATACGCGGACTTACATAAAAACAGAGGGAGTACACATTTGTTTTCTTAGTTTGTAGTGAATTAATCATTTGTTGTAATTGTGAAATAAATATATTAGGCTACTGACTTCGAATGCAATGGTCTATACAATTCAATAGTTACAATCATTGTTGAATTCCAAGATGTGTACGAGGTCTATAGTACTTCACAATATGCTCAAACTCACATAATCCCAGTCAAATGAGAATATAAATGCATTTCATAGTTATTACTTTGTAGGATGCAACAAAACCAACCATAAGTCTACATCATCCATTATAAAAGCAACATTTTGAACACATCCCAATGTGTGAATGAAACGTGTAGAGAGAGCTTGCGAAGATGGAGTAGATAGGGTGGGAAAGATTGTATGTATGTGGACAAGAGAGTAGGAGACAAACCTAACGAGACATAGAGAGATAGAGAGAAAGAGAGAGGAAGAAGTTAGGTCTGTGAGAAAGATGGAGACATGTAATATACGTGAGATGCATGTGCATCGGGATTCTGTACACGTGGAAGGAGAAGAGACAACATGTTTGATGAGAGAGCTGGAAAAATATGGACGAGAGGGGAAGGATTTCGTAGGTTGAGGGATTGATAATTTTGTGCGGGGAGAGAGGGTTGGTAATTTTGTGCGGGAGAGAGGGGGGGGGAGGAGTCAGTCAGCCGCCGTCACATCATCCTACTTCCAAATGGCCCTGCATTCTCTAGCGCAGTGTGGTCGCCGTCTTCGATCTCCTCGGCGCCCTCTTTGAAGATTGAGGTGTTGTGCATGCTGGGGTGCAGAGAAGCACAAGCGAGATTGGTCGCCATATAACCTTGGATGGGGATGAATTGTGTGCTCGGGGGAGGGGCGGTGTGTGTGCGGTGTGTGTGTGTGTGTGTCAGATATTGAGAGAAATCAAACCTATGGAGAGAAATGTGTGTGTATGTGATGGAAAGCTACATGATAAATAGGGTTTTCACGAAGATATTGTGCGTGTGAGATAGAGAGCGATATGCGGGTCTTGAGGTTGGCAAGGGCCGGGTGAGGGTGTCAAAATGTGTGCGTCGATGCATGTGTTACATGTGATCGTGCGAGGGACGGATGAATCGAGAGAGATGGTTGTTGTGTTACGGATGCTCCTCTCTCTCACACACCCACACAAGTAAAATAGAAGACCGTTCTCTCATGTATACACAACATATCGGCATCTGACTATGTCTCACTCATGCATGATCATTTGCACATTCACACCTCTCTATGTATCTATCACATGCACACCATCTCCACATTGCCCTTCTGCCACAACACACTTATGGACACATACACACGTTCTCTCTCAGTCACACACACAAAATCAATATTAAAAAAACTAGGGTGAACCTAAAACGTCCAAATCCAAATAAACAGGAACTGGAGCTAAATTCAAATATATGGAAATATTGTAGCGTCAAGAAGTTTTCCAGGAAAAAAAGGTTGAGTAATATTCGGGGATTGTTTTCACACACACAAAAAGGTTCGGTGGATGTCATTAGAGCGCGACAGGGTGACGCACCGTTCGATCGACCGCGCGGCCGTGGTTCACGCGCTTGCACAGGATTCCGTATCATGGATGTGGTAACTAATATAAGCGCTACCTCAGTCTAATGTTTACATGTACTAGTACAGTTTTCTTTTAAGTTTGACCAACCCTATATAAAACTAAACTAAGCTCCCATACGCGCACTCATCAATATGCCGCCGCCACCGTTGCGCATGCCGGCGCCCGCCTACTCCGGCCAACAATTTATCGCCCATCACCGCCGTGTCACCGCCATCCCTGTGCCATGAAGCCGAAGGCTCGCCCGCTTACGTCGTTTGTAGTCCCTCCTCGCGATGCCGCCACGCTGGCAAGCACGCGAGCAGCTGGTGCATCGGTGTCTATGCACGCAATGTATGAAGAGGAGGATGAGCGTGTGCTCCAGCACGCCGACGAGGAGGAACTAGCATGTCATTGTTGTCTCCGCCCACGCGGAGGAGGCACGCATGGTGGCTATCGCAGCAGAAGCCGGTCGCGCCCGCGCCGAGCCTGCAAACCGGGTGCGTACGCGGAATCTACCTTCGAGACCTTGAATGCCACGTGGATCCTAAAATCTGAAGGAGCAATTTGGGTCAGTCGACTCTTGTGAGCCGTTGGATGCAACATGGATGGGTAGAAGGGCTTCTTCAACCTACGAAATTGATGCACTGTTCATCTTCTGAGCCCACCACACGCCTAACCGCATGCCGCCGCCGCCCCGCCCTCCCCTGAACCGCCTGCCTCCGCCATGCTCCTCCCACCCTCGCCATCCGTTTAACCCCGGGCACGATCCATTTTTTCCAGCGAATTGATTCCACACCCAACACTCATAATATAGATCAGGGGCACCCTGCCACCCTAATATAGATACTGGGGTAGCTTCTCTGCCGTCTTGTTCCTTCGCTCCGTCAAACTTCTTTCACAAATCTACTGACCAAAATTATACTACTAGTACGAACGTATTAAGTACAGTAGGAACCCAAAGATACGAGCAGTAGTACCAACTGCAAGAAGAACAGTAGTAAGACATAGTACTAGTACTACTGTACGTACTAAAGAGTTCAAATAACGAGAAAGAACATAAAGTTCAAATAACGAGAAAGAACATAAACATAGTTCTGTTGGGGGCTCAGCACAACACACCCCTAAAATAAAACTAAACAACTAGTCCTCTTGACACTAAAGTAGAACCAGCATGAGCGACGGCACTGTCACCTTACTCGGAGTCCGAGTCCACATCCTCGACTTCGTCCTCATCCCTCTTCCTCTTCCTCTTCGCCGATGCTTCTTTGCTTGTACCGGACATTGGGCTCTACTTCTTCAGCCAACCCTTGTAGATATTTAAACAAAGGTAGGCATCCATTGCTGCGTACAGGATGTGATCTTCATCTAATGTCTTCGACTCCATGCATGATGAAACTCGTGGTGAGGTTTCTTCAGTTTAGTGTACGAAGGATCAATCATGGCTGCTGCCAGGGTCGGCATTGAAGGTTGAGAGGAGGACACTAGGCTTACTTTCTGGAGATCGAAGGGCTGGACTACGACGAGGCCTATCCGACCCAGGACATCCCTGTCTTTCCTAAAGTCTACAGTAACGAATTTCACTCTTTCGTCCTTGAGGAAGTTCTTAAAATTCTGGCACTCAACATCGGCATGGCATATGTGGTAGACCAAGCACACGTTATGTACGCAAACCTGGATCATGGTGGGCTTCTTCTTGTCTGCCTCCTTTAGAATTTTCTCTCTTTCCAGGACTGTGGTGTACTCAACATCTAGCCGAGTGACCCACTCATCCCTTGAACTATTGAACATGCGTAGGAAGCGATCAAGGCATGCTTTCACCGTCGCGGATCCACGTGTGTAGGTGACGATGAACTCATTACCGGTGATGGCTCTAACCTGGTACTTAGCGGAGACCATGGAGATTTGGGAGGCCATGGATTTTGGAGGGTAAGAGAAGTTGAACTAATGTAATGTGAAAGGACGGGACAACTGGGAGCGAACTGTTGTAAGGTACTATACTAGTAGAAGACGGGGACGAGTAGGGCGTGCGAACGGCGTGGGGTTGTTAGCTTGCCCGGTGGATAAACAGCTGCAAGCCCCCAAAGAGTTCTTGAGTACTATGCCGGACCCACTAGATGTCATGTCTACTAGAGCCATATCGCAGGCCTGACGGTATAGCTTTTGCCTGTTTGCACGCCATGCCGGCGCGTGGATGTAACTTCACTTAATTCCGTCAACCGTCGCGCCTGCCATGACCTTCGCCTCCCTCGCGCGGTCGCGCCCTTTGAGACTTTGACCGGCTATAAATGAGCAACTTTTTTGCCTACTCCGCATGCATGATACTCCCTCTGGTCCTTTTTACTTCCGTCAACCGTTTGCAAAGTGTTTGACCAAATTTATACTAAAAATATCAATATATACAATACTGATTATAATCAGTATAAGAACTGCGTTTTATAATGAGTATAAGATTTGACATTGTGAATGTTGATATATTTTTCTATAAGTTTGGTCAAAGTAGAGGTACATTCACTTCAGACAAAACTTAAATGCACAATGCAGACTAGTTCCTCCATCCAGGTGCGTTCCATGTCCTATCTAGTCATCACAACAAGGTTAGCTATTAGAATACTACTACCTCCCTTCTAGTTTAAAGGGCTCGATTCAAAAATTTCACCTACTCTTACCAAGATAGAGGCGGTGGAATAGTTTTTGTAGTCTGAAGAAGTACTCAACTAATGTTGTCGTTCTTCACAAAAAATGTGTTTACCAATGCATTATCGCATTGCATGCATGCATGAACACTAGTTACTCTAACCCCCATCTCTTCTTTAATTGTTTGCCATATCAGCATGTTTGCTATTCCCGTGTGCATGATACCAGCTAAGATACCACCATAATGGCCAGCCTTAATCATCGCATGTAATAATTTAGTGCACCTTGAAATATGAGCATGTGTGGGGCGTGTATGTTTTTAATGACTTGAGACTACACCTAGCCCGGCATGCAATATGACTTATTATGCACCGTTCTCCATACCTGCAGGAAGCCTGTTCATCTCCAAATCTTTTCCTCTCCATGTGTGAAAACAATATGCCTGCTTGACTCTCCTTCTCCCTCCGGCGATCCCACCACTCCACCCCGTGTGGAAAAAAAATCTGCATGCATGACTCTCCTCCCCCGCGCTCGTCCAATCCGTTGTGACCAGCAAATTTCCACCCCTCCCTCCCCCGTAATTTACTCCAACAAATATGCCCATGCAGCTGTTACGTTAATCATGCAACATATCTTACGGGATGCTGCTTCAGTTACTTAATTGCAGGTGCATTGGGTCACTGACATATGGGCCCAACAGGGGTCTAGCCCACATGTTAGTGATGCAACTGGACCTGCAGTTAAGTTAGTGCAGCTCAGTCCATATCTTATGTAGGTGTGCCGTTGCTCTCTATAAATACTGCGCCTCCCACTGCGTTCGGAAGAACACTCACGTTCATCGCTATCTCCTTCCCCTCCCTCTCACGTCGACCACCATGGCATCGCCCCTCTCAAGCCCTAGGTGCCCCTCGCTGCACCGCACGGACGGTCACGCATCGTCGTTCCGTTCCTCGCCACCACTAGTCGAGGAGGACACGTTGGCATTCCACTCCTTACCGTGAGGCGTCGAGGTGGACGCATTGGCGTTCCCAATCTTGCCAGCACGCACATCGGAGGACGCGTCGGCTCCCCACTACGAGGAGAACACTGCACTGCCCACCGAGCCCCCCAGCCTTGAGGAGCTTTGGACAGAAATGGATGTCGCCTTGTGGGAGGATTTGCCTCCGGTAGAGCACGCCAAAATAGAGGCGGAGAAGAAGGCAGAGGAAGAGAAGCGCACCGTGGGGCAAGCTGCCTGGTTGGTCTATGTCGCGTCCAAGAGAGTCAGGCAATTGGCTCTTTGGCAGAAGTCTCGTGCGAGGGCCGTGAGGGTGGCGAAGGACGCCTGTCCCAAAGCCCTGAGTGCAGTCGGGCCCAAGCGTCTCATCCACACTTGGCGGTACCTGGACTGGGTGCATGCTTCCAGCAAGGAGGAGTCCCTGTTGGCACCAGATCAGCACACCATTGAGATTGCACTCGCCCGCCGGCAAGCCGCCAATCAGCACCTCGCGAGTTGTGAGGCTGAGGAAGAGGGGTTGTGTTGGCGCATTGGGAAACTGCTGTGCACCAGGGCACTCGTGGCGTGCCGCAAGCACTCCTACGAGCGCCATGGCTTTTCCCAGGAGTATAATTTAATTTCATAAGGCGATCTCATTAGTTCTGGGATGCAACTGATAAATCCCGAATGATCGGGAATTATTAGCGTCCTTAATTAAATATGTAAAAGGGAAAGTTTGGAAACCTTGTGAGGGAGTTCCGGACTAGGGGGTGTCCGGATAGCCGAACTATCATCGTCGGCCAGACTCCAAGACTATGAAGATACAAGATTGAAGACTTCGTCCCGTGTCCGGATGGGACTTTCCTTGGCGTGGAAGGGAAGCTTGGCGATACGGATATGTAGATCTCCTACCATTGTAACCGACTCTGTGTAACCCTAGCCCTCTCCGGTGTCTATATAAACCGGATGGCTTTAGTCCGTAGGACGAACAACAATCATACCATAGGCTAGCTTCTAGGGTTTAGCCTCCTTGATCTCGTGGTAGATCTACTCTTGAAACACACATCATCAATATTAATCAAGCAGGACGTAGGGTTTTACCTCCATCAAGAGGGCCCGAACCTGGGTAAAACATCGTGTCCCTTGTCTCCTGTTACCATCCGCCTAGACGCACAGTTCGGGACCCCCTACCCGAGATCCGCCGGTTTTGACACCGACATTGGTGCTTTCATTGAGAGTTCCTCTGTGCCGTCACCGATAGGCTCGATGGCCTCTTCGATCATCAACAACGACGCGGTCCAGGGTAAGACCTTTCTCCCCGGACAGATCTTCGTATTCGGCGGCTTCGCACTGCGGGCCAATTTGCTTGGCCAACTGGAGCAGATCGAAAGCTACGCCCCTGGCCGTCATGTCAGATTTGGAAGTTTGAACTTCACAGCGGACATCCGCGGGGACTTGATACTCGATGGATTCGAGCCACAACCGAGCGTGCCGCACTGTCACGATGAGCATGATTTAGCTCTGCAGCCGGACAGTATCCCGGAGGCTGCAGTCGAGCCCGCTCTGATCTTTAATTCGGAGCCGGCTGCAGATCGAGGACGGATGGCTAGACACCGCCTCGGGGGCTGCAACCTCTACGGCGATAGAGCGAAACACTGACCTTGTCCCTCCTGAAGCTCGTGACTCCGAGGTGTCGGACTCCTCGCCGGACACTGAACCTCCCGCGCCCCCTCCGATCGAATCCGATGGGGCGCCGATCATGGAGTTCGCCGCAGCGGACATCTTTCAACACTCACCTTTTGGCGACATCTTGAGTTTGCTAAAGTATCTCTCGTTATCAGGAGAGCCCTGGCCGGACTGCGGCCAGGACGGTTGGGATGCGAACGACGAAGAAATTCAAAGCCCACCCACCACCCACTTGGTAGCCACTGTCAATGATCTAACCGACATGCTAGACTATGACTCCGAAGACATCGACGGTATGGATGACGATGCCGGAGACGACCAAGAACCAGCGCATACCGGGCACTGGAAAGCCACCTCATCATATGACATATACATGGTGGATATCCCAAAGATGGGAATGGCGAAGGAGCAGCGGAGGATGACCCCTCCAAGAAATAGCCCAAGCGTCGCGCCAGCGCCGCCGCTCTAAATCCCGCCACAGCAAGAATGAAGATTCCGGCACCGGAGATAATAACACCCCAGATAGTGCCGAAGACAACCCACTCCAGCAAGATTCAGCACAGGAGGACGGAGACGCCAACCCTCCTGAGAGAGCGGCAGAAGAAGAGGTAGAGGACTACATGCCTCCCTCCGGAGATGAGGCAAGCCTCGACGACGACGAATTCGTCGTACCTGAGGATCCCGTCGAATAAGAGCGTTTTAAACGCAGGCTTATGGCCACGGCAAACAGCCTCAAGAAAAAGCAGCAACAGCTTAGAGCTGATCAAGATCTGCTAGCCGACAGATGGACTGAAGTCCTCGCGGCCGAAGAGCATGAGATCGAACGCCCCTCCAAAAGCTACCCTAAACGCAAGCTGCTCCCCCGATTAGAGGAGCAGGCGCATGAACCTGCATCACCAGCAGACAATACGGCCGACCGACCACACCGTGGTCGTGACAGAGAGGCCTCTAGGCCCTTCACTAGAACCATACCCCGGCATCGCTCGAAAAGCACAAGGCCACAGGGGAACACTCCGGACTTGCAAGATATATTGGAGGATAAGGCAAGACAATCAAGATCGATCTACGGATCGTGTGGGCGCCCCATGACATGTGACGACAGCCGTCGCGCCGGACACAATAAGTCCGGCCGAGCCGAACAAAATAGACAAAGCTCTTTTGAGCTCCGTCATGATATCGCCCAGTACAGAGGCGCCGCACACCCACTATGCTTCACAGATGAAGTAATGGATCATCAAATCCCCGAAGGGTTTAAACCCGTGAATATTGAATCTTATGATGGCACAACAGACCCCGCGGTTTGGATCGAAGACTATCTCCTCCACATCCACATGGCCCGCGGTGACGATCTTCACGCCATCAAATATCTCCCACTCAAACTTAAAGGACCAGCCCAGCATTGGCTTAACAGCTTGCCAGCAGAGTCAATCGGGAGTTGGGAAGACCTGGAAGCCGCATTCCTCGATAACTTCCAAGGCACGTATGTGCGACCACCAGACGCTGACGACCTAAGCCACATAATTCAGCAGCCAGACGAATCGGCCAGACAATTCTGGACACGGTTCTTAACCAAGAAAAACCAAATCGTTGACTGTACGGATGCGAAGGCCCTCGCAGCCTTCAAGCATAACATCCGCGACGAGTGGCTTGCCCGGCACCTGGGACAGGAAAAGCCGAAATCCATGGCAGCCCTCACATCACTCATGACCCGCTTCTGCGCGGGTGAGGACAGCTGGCTAGCACGCAGCAACAACCTCAACAAAAATTCTGGCAGTCCGGATACCAAGGACCGTAATGGCAGGTCGCGTCGCAACAAAAACAAACGCCACATTAATGGCGACAATAGCGAGGATACGGCAGTCAATGCCGGATTCAGAGGCTCTAAACCTGGTCAGCGGAAAAAGCCATTCAAGAGAACTTCTCCGGGTCCATCCAATTTGGACCGAATACTCGACCGCTCGTGCCAGATACACGGCACCCCCGAAAAGCCAGCCAACCACACCAACAGGGACTGCTGGGTATTCAAGCAGGCAGGCAAGTTAATTGCCGAAAATAATGACAAGGGGCTGCATAGCGATGACGAGGAAGAGACCCGACCACCGAAAAATAGAGGACAGAAGGGTTTCCCCCCACAGGTGCGGACGGTGAACATGATATACGCAACACACATACCCAAAAGGGAGCGGAAGCGTGCACTCAAAGATGTATACGCGATGGAGCCAGTTGCCCCGAAGTTCAATCCATGGTCCTCCTGCCCGATCACTTTTGACCGAAGGGACCACCCCACCAGCATCCGCCACGGCGGATTCGCCGCATTGGTTTTAGACCCAATCATCGATGGATTTCACCTCACCAGAGTCCTGATGGACGGTTGCAGCAGCCTGAACCTGCTTTATCAGGATACAGTGTGCAAAATGGGCATAGACCCCTCAAGGATTAAACCAACCAAGACAACCTTTAAAGGCGTCATACCAGGTGTAGAAGCCAATTGTACAGGCTTGGTTACACTGGAAGTGGTCTTCGGATCCCCGGATAACTTCCGAAGCGAGGAGTTAATCTTCGACATAGTTCCGTTCCGCAGGGGCTATCACGCTCTGCTCGGACGTACCGCGTTTGCAAAGTTCAACGTGGTGCTGCACTACGCATACCTCAAGCTCAAGATGCCAGGCCCTCGAGGAGTCATCACGGTCAACGGAAACACTAAACACTCTCTCCGAACGGAGTAACATAGAGCGGCTCTCGCGACAGAAGTACAGTACAACCTCTTAAGGCAGTTCTTGAGTCCGGCCGTTAAGCGACCGGACACGGCTAAACGCGCCCGGAGTAACCTACAACAAGACCACCTGGCACGTTCCGAGCACGTGTAGCAGTGCGGCCCCAACCCCAGCCCCTGCAAAACATCAAGACAGGTCCTTCGCGTACACCATTATGCTTTGGAGATACCATGGGCATGGGGAGAGGGGCACGACCACCATAGTCCCAGAATGCGGCTCAACCACACCAGGGGCTCTCAAGTGTGTCGTTCTTTTTTTTTCTTTTTTCCTTTTTATTTTTACCCACAGGACTCCATTCGTCAGAGGCCCTGTCCGGCAGCAGACCTGCCGAACTCACAATGCAACAGCCAGGGAAGGAGAAAGGCTACAACGAATATCCAGGTGGTCTCCATTAAGAGCATTAAATTTGTTTCATACACCATTCCATAGCCTACCCCTGGAGGGGGGACATGTTTCATAGTCCCATCCCCTGCTTATCGCACCATTTGTATCATTCTGCATTCACAGCAGTTTTTTCTTGAATAAAGCAATGCAGCACCTTTTTGCTTCCAATTGCATTTCTTTCTTATACATATGTTCATTTATGACATGTTGCATCTGTTCACTTTGGTACGACTAAATACACCAGGGGCTTATGTTTCCCGCATTACGGTGTGATAAGTCAGAACACTTTCACAAGTGCGGCACCCCGAACTTATAGCATTATATGCATCGGCTCCGAATCATGTTCTTGGGTCAATAGTTGGGTTTTCCCGGCTCCCATGTTTTGGTACCTTACGTTCCGTCGTATCGGCTAAGGTAGCACTGGGAGAACCACTGTGATTGCGCCCCAGTTGAGCTGGGCGAGCACCTCAGTGGAGAAAGCTAAAACTGACCGTCATGATGAGGCGAGAGCCGGTCACTGTTCGAGAGGTTTTTTGCGAGTCCCTAAATACTTATGCCGCTTAGAGCGAGGAGCCGACTTTGTCCGGCCCGGGCATGGATAGCGCCCCAAATTCGGCCTTCCGAATACTAGGGGCTTCGCCGAAATTTAAAATTATAGAATTCTAGGGCTAAGTGAGAGTGTTCAAGCACTATAGGTCCGGTTGCCTTGTTTGTTGTGTTGAGCGCCTCCCTAGATGGACCCAAAAATGGGAACAAGAGTGCTCAAATTTATCCCGAACACCCCAGCACTCGTGGCATGGGCGCTGAAGCCGACGACTTGCCATCTCTCAGATTTGATAAATAGCCGCACAGAAGGTAATATTTTAAATTAACAAGCGTTGCTTAGCGCATATGAACTAAGTTTTCAGCGCACAGGATAACAACATGCGAGTCTACTCAAAAATTACATCTTTGGAACACTCACCCGCAATAATGCGGGCACCCTTCAAGACAGTTTTATAATACATTTGGGGCGTGCGATGCTCCTTGCCCTACGGTGGCACATCCGCCACAAGCTTCTGGGCATCCATCTTGCCCCAGTGCACCTTTGCGCGGGTGTCGGTGTCAAAACTGGCGGATCTCGGGTAGGGGGTCCCGAACTGTGCGTCTAGGCGGATGGTAACAGGAGACGAGGGACACGATGTTTTTACCCAGGTTCGGTCCCTCTTGATGGAGGTAAAACCCTACGTCCTGCTTGATTAATATTGATGATGTGGGTTACAAGAGTAGATCTACCACGAGATCAAGGAGGCTAAACCCTAAAAGCTAGCCTATGGTATGATTGTTGTGCGTCCTATGGACTAAAGCCATCCGGTTTATATAGACACCGGAGAGGGCTAGGGTTACACAGAGTCGGTTACAATGGCAGGAGATCTACATATCCGTATCGCCAAGCTTGCCTTCCACGCCAAGGAAAGTCCCATCCGGACACGGGACGAAATCTTCGATCTTGTATCTTCATAGTCTTGGAGTCCGGCCGATGATGGTAGTTCGGCTATCCGGACACCCCTAGTCCGGGACTCCCTCAGTAGCCCCTGAACCAGGCTTCAATGACGACGAGTCCGGCGCGCATATTGTCTTCGGCATTGCAAGGCGGGTTCCTCCTCCGAATGATTTATAGAAGATTGTGAACACCAGGATAGTGTCCGGCTCTGCAAAATAATTTCCACATACCACCGTAGAGAGAATAATATTCACACAAGTTCAATCTGCTGACGTATTCCGTGGTGTGACGTCACACCACAACCAAGCCTTTATTTGAATCGTTTTTATTGAACCACCTCAGCGCGTTTAGCGAAGCGGTTTCCTTGGCACGTCCTGTCGAAGCAGAGATCGTGTTCCCCTTATTCCGGGATTCCCATCAATACGGACATGGGTAACCCAACCGCGCCATCAATCGTGACGCTTGGGGGATAAGCGAGCTTTACCGGGCCGGTGGGGACACATGTTTTTGTCCGCCCATATAAGGGGATAAAGATCTAACCGTTTTCCCTGCGCCTTCTTCCTCCTTAGCTTATCCATCTCTGCGAACCCGAGCTCCAGCGCCCAAGCCCGCACATCCCACCTCAACCTTCTCTGATCATGTCCGGAGAGGGAGGAAAATGGATGGCCTCCTCCGTTACGGAGGCGCACATCAAGAAGCTGCGCGATGCCAGATATCTATCCAGCGATATTGCGCACCGGCTCCCCAACGAGGGAGAGCTCGTCCCCACCCCTAGGCCCCATGAGAGGGTAGTTTTCCTTCCCCATTTCCTCCGCGGACTGGGCTTCCCACTTCATCCCTTTGTCCGGGGACTCATGTTCTATTGCGGCCTGGATTTCCATGATCTGGCCCCGAATTTTATCCTCAACATCTCGGCGTTCATCGTCGTGTGTGAGGCCTTCCTCTGCATCTAGCCCCACTTTGGCCTGTGGCTCAAGACCTTCGGTGTCAAGCCGAAGGTTGTGAAGGGCAGCCAAGCGGAATGCGGAGGCGCAATGGTGGGCAGGATGTCCCATGTTACATGGCTCGAGGGCACTTTCGTGGAAACCATCAAGGGGTGGCAATCGGGGTCGTTCTATATCACCGAGCCGCGTGACCCTGAATGGCAGCGGCCCCCGAATTCAGATCCGGGATCCCCACACGGCTCACCTCCTGGAAAGAGAGCGGCCGGATCTGGGGTGATTCGGAAGAGCTGGTCGGACTCCAAGCTTGCGTCCAGAAGCTGGTGGACAAGAAGCTCAAGCTCGTCAACGTGGTCCAGGTCATGCTCATCCGCCGGATCCTCCCATGCCAACGACGGGGCTTCAACATGTGGGGGTTTGATCCGGCGCAGCACCAGACCCTGAAAGGGCTCTTCGACACTACATACGAAGAAGTCTGGAAGGTGCTGTTCAAGGGCGCCGAGACCCCCGCATCCGCTACCGAAGATCGCGGATTCAGTTCGCAGCGTCCAGATGATGCGGTAAGTGACTTCATCCCTTACAGAATGCTCGTTTTCCATAGTTTGACTCTATGCGGGATCTAAAACTCCCTCATTCCTTTGACAGGACTGGCTGGCGAAGGCCGAACAGACTATATGTCCGGCCCCGCAGAGGACCCAGCGGACGCCCGTTTAACGGAGCTGCTAGCTCCGGCGCCCCATGTGGTGCCGGAGAAGAAGGCCAAGAAGAAGGCCACGGGGACTCGGAAGAGTTCCCGTTTTCAGGTGCTATCGGATGACGAACCCGAGGCCGACTCTTCTCACAAAGGTGAGGACGAGAAGCAGAAAGCCTCTCCCCCAGCAGGGGGAGAGAAGAAAAGGAAGGCCTCTCCAACAAGGGAGGCCGAAGGGTCCAAGAGGGGAAAAACCCTTCCCCCGGACTGCTCCACCAACGCCAGTGACGACGACGAGGACTGGCCTCCAAGGGCCAAGCCCCTGGCAAGATCATGAGTATCCGGAATCCCGAATAACTTCATGGTTTATATTTTTTTCTTTGTCGCCACATAATGTCTTTCTAATGCCGCATACAACCCTGTAGTCCTCCCAAGGATGATCTCCCCGCTTCGTCGAGCGGGTCCTTAGGTGCGTCGGATATGGATTCCCTTCCGACCGCCTCCTCCCCTCGTGATACGGACAGTGCCGAGGTGGGATCCCGGGAAGGGACCCACCAGGAGGAGAACGCCCCGGAGCTGTCACAAGACAGCCTCCCGGACTTTGCACCGGACTCGGCGCCGGAGCCCCTAGTGGCTCCGGAGTCCGGCGGGCGACCCCTTCGCAAGAAGGGCAAGACCGTGACGCCGGCAGCTTCCGTCCAACCGGAGGCGCCGGATAGATTGCTGGAGGCCCTCAATAGCGCCTCTATTGAAGAGGAGCACCGTACTGTTATGAGTGTGGTGATTCAGAAAGTTCAGCTCGCCAAGAGCGGGCTGACCGAAGCCTGCAGCAGCCTTCTAACAGGCTTTGAGGTAAGAATTTCAATATGTAAAAAATGGTACCGCATAGACAGTAGCCCCTGATGCTAGGTTCGGTGTTCGGAAAGAAAAGCCGGACTAAGGATCCGATAACATATACACAGGAGTTAAAAATATGTCAATATGGGATTGCAGGCTGTACTGCTGACCTCTGCTGCACTGACTGCGGAGGTCGATACTTTGAAGAAGGACCTCAAGCGGTCCGAGAACGAGCTCGGCCGTGCCAAGAAGCAGGTCGAGGTCAAGGAAGGTGAGTAACACCATATAAAAATTGCACCTTACAGAAAAGGATTTTGGTTGCAAAAAGAATAATGAGGATAACATGGGTATTGCAGGGGCCGCGAACGAGGTGGCGACCCTGAAAGAGGCGGTGGCCGCGGCCGAATGCAATGCGGCTGCGTAGCGCACCGAGCAAGAGAAACAGGAGGCGCGGGTGGCGGAGGTACAGCAAGAGCTCCAGGATCTCATGAAGAAACATGAGAGCCTGGAGCGTGACTCGAAGACTCGACAGTCTGAGCTTGCAATGGCTCTTGAGAGTGCCAAAGCCGCTAAGGCCGAAGCCTACAAGGCCCTCCAGGAGATAGGGGCGGTGAAGAAAATAGCAGCGGGTAAGGCATTTTTCATGCAAAGTAAGCATGTGAGTGTTAATTACCTGTCACTTACCCGAATTCGGAGCGTTCGCAGATCTTCCCCGCAGCGTGTCCGATGCTGCCGCATTCTACCGGGCCGAGGAGGGGAGCTCAACGGAGAAGGTCTTCTGGTCTCAGTATGCTGAGGCCGGACATCCGGTGCCCCTTAGCGACCAGCTGAAGCAGCTGGTCGAGCTCCACAAGGCAGCCGAACAGGCCATGAAGGGTCTCATAGTTCGGCTGTGGCCTAAGGAGGCTATGCCTGGGAGCTACTTCGGCCTGGTGCGGCGGCTGGTGGATGCGAGCCCGTGGGTTGAAGTTATCAAGCACTCCGCCTGTATCGAGGGTGCGCGTCGGGCCCTTGCCCGCGCAAAGGTGCACTGGGGCAAGATGGATGCCCAGAAGCTTGTGACGGACCCCCCACCAGAGGGCAAGGAGCATCGCACGCCCGAGATGTATTATAGGAGTGTGCTGAAGGGCGCCCGCATTATTGTGGGTGAGTGCTCTAAAGAAGAAGTTTTTGAGTAGACTCGCGTTTTGTTATGCTGTGCGCTGAAAACTAAGTTCATATGCGCGAAGCAACACTTGTTAATTTAAAATATTACCTTCTGTGCGGTTGTTTATCAAATCTGAGAGATGGCAAGTCGTCGGCTTCAGCCCCCATGCCACGAGTGCTGGGGTGTTCGGGATAAATTTGGGCACTCTTGTTCCCATATTTGGGTCCATCGGGGGAGGTGCTCAACACAACGAACAAGGCAACCGGACTTATAATGCTTGAACACTCTCACTTAGCCATAGAATTCTATAATTTTAAATTTCGGCGAAGCCCCTAGTATTCGGAAGGCCGAATTTGGGGCGCTATCCACGCCTTGGCCGGACAGAATCCGGCTCCTCGCTCGAAGCGACATAAGTCTTTAGGGACTCACAAAGAACCTCTCGAACAGCGACCAGCTCTCGCCTCATCATGACGGTCAGTTTTAGCTTTCTCCAATGAGGCGTTAACCCAGCTCAACTGGGGCGCAATCGCAGTGGTTCTCCCAGTGCTACCTTAGCTGATAAAATGGAACGTAAGGTACCAAAACATGGGAGCCGGGCAAACCCAACTATTGACCCAAGAACATGATTCGGAGCCGATGCATATAATGCTATAAGTTCGGGGTGCCGCACTTGTGAAAGTGTTCGGACTTATCACACCATAATGTGGGAAACATAAGCCCCTGGTGTATTTAGCCGTACCAAAACGTACGGATGCAACATGTCATAGATGAACATATGTATAAGAAAGAAATGCAATTGGAAGCAAAAATGTGCTGCATTGCTTTATTCAAAAAAAACTGCTATAAGTGCAGGACGATACAAGTGGTGCGGTAAGCAAGGAATGGGACTGTTTAACGTGTCCCCCTCTAGGGGTAGGCTACGGAATAATGCATAAAACAGATTTAATGCTCATAATGGAGACCACCTGGATTTTCGTTGTAGCCTTTCTCCTTCCCTGGCTGTTGCATCGTGGGTTCGGCATGTCTGCTGCCGGACAGGGCCTCTGACGAACGGAGTCTTGTAGGTAAAAAATAAAAGGAAAAGAAAAAGAAGCGACACACTTAAGAGCCCATGGTGCGGTTGAGCCGCAGTCTGGGCTTATCGTGGTCGAGCCCCTTGCCCCATGCCCATGGTATCTTCAGAGCGTACTGGAGTACGCGAAGGGTCTGTCTTAATGTTTTACAGGGGCCAGGGTTGGGGCCGCACTGCTACGCATGCTCGAAACGTGCCAGGTGGTCGTGTTGTAGGTTACTCCGGGCACGCTTAGCTATGTCCGGCCGCTTAGCAGCCGGAGTCGAGAATTGCCTTGAAAGGCTGCTCTGTACTTCTGCCGCGAGAGCCGCTGTATGTTCCTCCGTTCGGAGGGAGCGTTCAGTGTTTCCGTTGACCGTGATGACTCCTCTAGGGCCTGGCATCTTGAGCTTGAGGTATGCGTAGTGCGGCACCGCGTTGAACTTTGCGAACGCGGTACGTCCAAGCAAGGCATGATAGCCGCTGCGGAACGGGACTATGTCGAAGATTAACTCCTCGCTTCGGAAGTTATCCGGAGATCCGAAGACTACTTCCAGTGTAACTGAGCCTGTATAATTGGCTTCTACACCTGGTATGACGCCTTTAAAGGTCGTCTTGGTAGGTTTAATCCTTGAGGGATCTATGCCCATTTTGCACACTGTGTCCTCATAAAGCAGGTTTAAGCTGCTGCCGCCGTCCATCAGGACTCCGGTGAGATGAAATCCATTGATGATTGGGTCTAGAACCAATGCGGCGAATTCACCATGGTGAATGCTGGTGGGGTGGTCCCTTCGGTCAAAGGTGATCGGGCAAGAGGACCATGGATTGAACTTCGGGGCAACTGCTCCATCGCGTATACATCCCTGAGTGCACGCTTTCGCTCCCTTTTGGGTATGTGTGTGGCATATATCATGTTCACCGTCCGCACTTGTGGGGGGAAGCCCTTCTGTCCTCTATTGTTCGGCGGTCGGGTCTCTTCCTCGTCGTCGCTATGTAGCCCCTTGTCGCTGTTTTCGGCAATTAACTTGCCTGCCTGCTTGAACACCCAACAGTCCCTATTGATATGGTTAGCTGGCTTTTCAGGGGTGCCGTGTATCTGGCACAAACGGTCGAGAATTCGGTCCAAATTGGACGGACCCTGAGTTGTTCTTTTGAATGACTTTTTCCGTTGACCGGGTTTAGAGCCTCTGAATCCGGCATTGACTGCCGTATCCTCACTGTTATCGCCGTTAATGCGGCGTTTGTTTTTGTTGCGACGCGACCTGCCACTACAGTCCTTGATATCCGGACTGCCAGAATTTTTGTTGAGGTTGTTGCTGCATGCTAGCTAGCTGTCCTCACCCGCACAGAAGCGGGTCATGAGTGATGTGAGGGCTGCCATGGATTTCGGCTTTTCCTGTCCCAGGTGCCGGGCAAGCCACTCGTCGCGGATATTATGCTTGAAGGCCGCGAGGGCCTCAGCATCCGGACAGTCGACGATTTGGTTTTTCTTGGTTAAGAACCGTGTCCAGAATTGTCTGGCCGATTCGTCTGGCTGCTGAATTATGTGGCTTAGGTCATCTGCATATGGTGGTCGCACGTACGTGCCTTGGAAGTTATCGAGAAATGCGGCTTCCAGGTCTTCCCAACTCCCGATTGACTCTGCTGGCAAGCGGTTAAGCCAGTGCCGGGCTGGTCCTTTAAGTTTGAGTGGGAGATATTTGATGGTGTGGAGATCGTCTCCGCGGGCCATGTGGATGTGGAGGAGATAGTCCTCGATCCAGACCGCGGGGTCTGTTGTGCCATCATAAGATTCAATATTGACGGGTTTAAACCCTTCTGGGATTTGATGATCCATTACCTCATCTGTGAAGCACAGTGGGTGTGCGGCGCCTCTGTACTGGGCAATATCGCGACGGATCTCAAAAGAGCTTTGTCTGTTGTGTTCGGCCCGGCCGGACTTACTGTGTCCGAGCTGACGGTGATCGTCACGTATCGTGGGGCGCCCACGTGATCCATAGATTGATCTTGATTGTCTTGCCTTATCCTCCAATATGTCTCGCAGGTCCGGAGTGTTCCCCTGTGGCCTTGTGCTTTTCGAGCGATGCCAGGGTACGGGTCTAGTGAAGGGCCTTGAGGCCTCTCTGTCGCGACCACGGGGTGGTCGATCAGCCGTATTGTCTCCTGGTGAAGCAAGATCATATGCCTCCTCCTCTAATCGGGGGAGCAGCTTACGTTTAGGGTAGCTTTTGGAGGGGCATTCGAGTTCATGCTCTTCGTCCACGAGGACTTCGGTCCATCTGTCGGCTAGCAGATCTTGATCAGCTCTAAGCTGCTGCTGCTTTTTGTTGAGGCTGTTTGCCGTGGCCATAAGCCTGCGTTTGAAACGCTCTTGTTCGACGGGATCCTCAGGCACGACGAATTCGTCGTCGTCGAGGCTTGCCTCGTCTACGGAGGGAGGCATATAGTCCTCTACCTCTTCTTCGGCCGCTCTCTCATGAGGGCTGGCGTCCCCCTCCTCCTGCGCTGGATCTTGCTGGAGTAGGTTGTCTTTGGCGCTATCCGGTGTATTATTATCTCCGGTGCCGGAATCTTCATTCTTGCTATGGCAGGATTTAGAGCGGCGCCGCTGACGCCGGCGCTTGGGCTGTTTCTTGGAAGGGTCATCCTCCGCTATTCCTTCGCCATTCCCATCCTTTGGGGTATCCACCATGTATATGTCATATGAAGAGGTGGCTTTCCAGTGCCCGGTGGGCGCTGGTTCTTGGTCGTCTCCGGCATCGTCGTCCATACCGTCGATGTCATCGGAGTCGTAGTCTAGCATGTCGGTTAGATCGTCGACAGTGGCTACCAAGTGGGTGGTGGGTGGGCTCTGAATTTCTTCGTCGTCCGCATCCCAACCGTCCTGGCCGCAGTCCGGCCAAGCCTCTCCTGATAACGAGAGGTACTTTAGCGAACTCAAGATGTCGCCAAAAGGTGAGTGTTGAAAGATGTCTGCCGCGGTGAACTCCATGATCGGCGCCCAATCGAATTTGACTGGAGGGAGCGCGGGAGGTCCGGAGTCCGGCAAGGACTCCGGCACCCCTGAGTCGTGAGCCTCGTGAGGTACAACATCTGTGTTCGGCTCTATCGCCGTGGAGGTTGCGGTGCCCGAGGCGACGTCTAGCCATCCATCCTTGATCTGCGCGGCCGGCTCCCAATCGAAGATCGGAGCGGGCTCGAGTACGGCCTCCAGGGTACTGTCCGGCTGCAGAGCTAAATCATGCCCATCGTGACAGTGCGGCACGCTCGGCTGTGGCTCGAATCCATCGAGGATCAAGTCCCCGCAGATGTCAGCCGTGAAGTTCAAACTTCCAAATCTGACCTGACGGCCAGGGGCGTAGCCTTCGATCTGCTCCAGTTGGCCAAGTGAATTGGGCCGCAGTGCGAAGCCGCCGAATACAAAGATCTATCCGGGGAGGAAGGTCTCACCCTGGACTACATCATTGTTGATGATCGAAGAAGCCATCGAGCCTATCGGTGACAACACAGAGGAACTCTCAATGAAAGCACCAATGTCGGTGTCAAAACCGGTGGATCTCGGTTAGGGGGTCCCGAACTGTGCGTCTAGGCGGATGGTAACAGGAGACGAGGGACACGATGTTTTTACCCAGGTTCGGGCCCTCTTGATGGAGGTAAAACCCTACGTCCTGCTTGATTAATATTGATGATGTGGGTTACAAGAGTAGATCTACCACGAGATCAAGGAGGCTAAACCCTAAAAGCTAGCCTATGGTATGATTGTTGTTCGTCCTATGGACTAAAGCCATCCGGTTTATATAGACACCTGAGAGGGCTAGGGTTACACAGAGTCGGTTACAATGGTAGGAGATCTACATATCCGTATCGCCAAGCTTGCCTTCCACGCCAAGGAAAGTCCCATCCGGACACGGGACGAAGTCTTCAATCTTGTATCTTCATAGTCTTGGAGTCCGGCCGATGATGGTAGTTCGGCTATCCGGACACCCCCTAGTCCGGGACTCCCTCAGCGGGCAAGGGCCCGACGGGCACCTTCAATATAGGCGGAGTGCTTGATGACTTTTTCAACCCATGGACACGCATCCACCAGCCGCTGCACCAGGCCGAAGTAGCTCCCAGGCATGGCCTCCTTAGGCCACAGCCGAACTTTGAGGCCCTTCATGGCCTGTTCGGCCGCCTTGTGGAGCTCGACCAGCTGCTTCAGCTGGTCGCTAAGGGGCACCGGATGTCCGGCCTCAGCATACTGAGACCAGAAGACCTTCTCTCTCGAGCTCCCCTCCTCGGCCCTGTAGAAAGCGGCAGCATCCGACACGCTGCGGGGCAGATCTCCGAACGCTCCTGGAGAGCTCCGAATTCGGGTAAGTGATAGGTAATTCACACTCATGCTTACTTTGCATGAAAAATGCCTTACCCGCCGCTATTTTCTTCAACGCCTCGATTTCCTAGAGGGCCTTATAGGCTTCGGCCTTAGCGGCTTTGGCACTCTCAAGAGCCGTCGCAAGCTCGGACTCTCGAGTCTTCGAGTCACGCTCCAAACTCTCATGTTTTTCCATGAGAGCCTGGAGCTTTTGCTGTACCTCCGCCACCCGCGCCTCATGCTTCTCTCGCTCGGTGCGTTCCATGGCCGCATTACGTTCGGCCGCGGACACCGCCTCCTTCAGGGTCGCCACCTCGTTTGTGGCCCCTGCTATATCCACGTTATCCTTGTCATTTTTCTTGCAACCAAATCCTTTTCTGTAAGGTACAATTTTAATAAGGTATTACTCACCTTCTTTTTCCTCGAGCTGCTTCTTGGCACGGCCGAGCTCGTTCTCGGACCGCTCGAGGCTTTCCTTCAAACTATTGACCTCCGCAGTCAGTGCGGCGGAGGTCAGCAGCACAGCCTGCAATCCCATATTGACATATTTTTTATGACTCCTGCGTATATCTTTTTAGATCCTTGGTCCGGCTTTTCTTTCCGAACACCGAACCGAGCATCGGGGGCTACTGTCTATGTGGTACCATTTTATATATATCGAAATTCTTACCTCAAAGCCTGTTAAAGGCTGCTGCAGGCTTCGGTCAGCCCGCTCTTGGCGAGCTGAACCTTCTGAATCACCGCACTCATAACAGTGCAGTGTTCCTCTTCAATGGAGGCGCCATTGAGTGCCTCCAGCAAGTTATCCGGCGCCTCCGGATGGACGGAGGCTGCCAGCGTCACGGTCTTTCCCTTCTTATGAAGGGGTCGCCCGCCGGACTCCGGAGCCACTATGGGTTCCGGGGCTGAGTCCGGTGCAATGTCCGGGAGGTTGTCCTGCGACACCTCCGGGGCCTCCTCCTCCTGGTGGGTCCCTTCCCGAGATCCCACCTCGGCATCGTCCGCATCACGGGGGGTGGAGGCGGTCGGAAGAGAATCCATATCCGCCGCACCTAAGGACCCGCTCGACGAAGCGGGAAGATCATCCTTGGGCGGACTGCAGGGTTGTATGCGGCATTAGAAAGACATTATGTAGCGAAAAGAAAAACCATGAAGTTATTCGGGAGTCCGGATACTTACGATCTCGCCAGGGGCTTGGCCCTTGGAGGCCAGTCCTCGTCGTCGTCACTGGCGCTGGCAGAGCAGTCCGGGGAAAGAGTTTTTCCCTTCTTGGACCCTTCGGCCTCCCCCGTAGGGGAAGCCTTCCTTTTCTTCCCTCCCCCCGCTGGGAGAGAGGCTTTCTTCTTCTCCTCCTCGCCTTTGTGGGAGGAGTCGGCCTCGGAGTCATCATCCGATAACACCTGAAAACGGGAACTCTTTCGAGTACCCGTGGCCTTCTTCTTGGCCTTCTTCTCCAGCACCACGTGAGGTGCCGGGGCCAGCAGCCCCATTAGGCGGGCCTCCGCTGGGTCCTCTGGAAATGGGGCCGGACAGATAGTCTGTTCGGCCTTCGCCAACCAGTCCTGTCAAAGGAAAGGGGAGTTTAGATCCCGCATAGAGTCAAACTATGGAAAACGAGCGTTCCGTAAAGGACAAAATCACTTACCTCGTCAGCCGGACGCTGTGATCTGAATCCGCGATCTTCGGTAGCGGATGCGGGAGCCTCGGCGCACTTGAACAGCACCTTCCAGACATCTTCGTACGTAGTGTCGAAGAGCCCGCTCAAAGTCTGGTGTTGCGCCGGATCGAACTCCCACATGTTGAAGCCCCGTCGTTGGCACGGGAGAATCCGGCGGATGAGCATGACCTGGACTACGCTGACAAGCTTGAGCTTCTTGTCCACCAGCTTTTGGATGCAGGCTTGGAGTCCGGTCAGCTCCTCCGAATCACCCCAGATCCGGCCGCTCTCTTTCCAAGAGGTGAGCCGTGTGGGGATGCCAGATCTGAATTCAGGGGCCGCTGCCCATTCAGGGTCACGCGGCTCGGTGATGTAGAACCACCCCGATTGCTACCCCTTAATGGTTTCCACGATCATGGAAATCCAGGCCATAGTAGAAGATGAGCCACCGGACAAAGGGATGGAGTGGGAAGCCCAGTCCGTGGAGGAAATGGGGAAGAAATACTACCCTCTCATGGGGCCTGGGGGTGGGGATGAGCTCTTCCTCGTCGGGGAGCCGGTGCGCGATGTTGCTGGATAAATATCCGGCGCTGCGCAGCTTCTGGATCTGCCCCTCCGTGACGGAGGAGGCCATCCACTTGCCTCCCGCTCCGGACATAGTTGGAGAAGGTTGAGGTGAGGTGTGCGGACTTGGGCGCTGGAGCTCGAGTTCGCGGAGATGGATAAGCCAAGGAGGAAGAAGGCGCAGGTAAAAGGGTTGGATTTTTATCCCCTTATATGGGCGGACGAAAACATGTGTCCCCAGCGGCCTGGTAAAACTCGCTTATCTCCCAAGCGCCGCAATCAATGGCGTGGTTGGGTTACCCATGTCCGTATTGATGGGAATCCCGGAATAAGGGGAACACGATCTCTGCTTCGACAAGACGTGCCAAGGAAACCGCTTCGCTAAACGCGCTGAGGTGGTACAATACAAACGATTCTAGTAAAGGCTTGGTAGTGGTGTGACGTCACGCCACAAAATACGTCAGCAGATTGAACTTGTGTAATATTATTCTCTCTACGGTGGTACGTGGAATTTATTTTTGCAGAGCCGGACACTATCCTGGTGTTCACAATCTTCTATAAATTATTCGGAGGAAGAACCCGCCTTGCAATGCCGAAGACAACATGCGCGCCGGACTCGTCGTCATTGAAGCCTAGTTCAGGGGCTACTGAGGGAGTTCCGGACTAGGGGGTGTCCGGATAGCCGAACTATCATCGTCGGCCGGACTCCAAGACTATGAAGATACAAGATTGAAGACTTCGTCCCGTGTCCGGATGGGACTTTCCTTGGCGTGGAAGGCAAGCTTGGCGATACGGATATGTAGATCTCCTACCATTGTAACCGACTCTGTGTAACCCTAGCCCTCTCCGGTGTCTATATAAACCGGATGGCTTTAGTCCGTACGACGAACAACAATCATACCATAGGCTAGCTTCTAGGGTTTAGCCTCCTTGATCTCGTGGTAGATCTACTCTTGTAACACACATCATCAATATTAATCAAGCAGGACGTAGGGTTTTACCTCCATCAAGAGGGCCCGAACCTGGGTAAAACATCGTGTCCCTTGTCTCTTGTTACCATCCACCTAGACGCACAGTTCGGGACCCCCTACCCGAGGTCCGTCGGTTTTGACACCGACACCTTGTGTATCTGTAAGCATTTTGTAAGTATGTGCATATAACACAAACTTTACTATATACTATCGCACTGCAAGTCTCTCTAAGTATATGCTTGCAGACTGTGCTACTCCCTTCGTCCAGGTGAATAAGTCATCTTTGGTTATGCACCGTGACCAAGAAGGAGGGAAGACTTATACACCTAGACAGAGGGAGTACTACTATTACTTATGTACGTGCGAATGCACATTTTAACATTATGTTGCGGTTTTTGTAAAAGTAGAAAAACAATAGTAGTCAAGCTTGTGAAACGATTCAATGCAAAACAAATGCAAAAATGCTCATTTGATTGTTTACTTTTAGCTTCCTTCTCTGTGGTTATTTCTCTGTCGTACTTTGTATGGAGTATCTCACTGGTCGGAAAGGCATGCAAATTCCCGAACCGCTTCCTACACCCTGTATTGAATTTTTTGCCTAACAAGTTGTGTCGTGCAATTGGAATTCCAACTTGAGTACTCCTACTAGTAGGAGTACCAGGGGCCAGTTCTTTTAGGCTTCTATATTAGTAATCCCATTACTACTACCTCTGTCCTGGTTTATTGGTCCCCATTGTAATCTGTGTCAAATTTCGATCATAAATTTAACTAATGAAATGTTTGTGCATGTCACATGCACTAACATTTTATCAGTTAAATCTTTGGTCAAAAATTAGCACAAATTACAATGGTGACAAATAAACCAGGATGGAGGTACTAGTAGTAGTTTAGAAGCCCAAATAAATGAGTGAGGCGCCTTAATGTTACTCTCCATGTGACTAGTCTTATGGGAAAAGCTGGGGAAGAGATGGCTTATTTTTTAAGCCGCCAAAATAACTTCTCCTAAGAGTAGTAGCTAGGGATACTAGGAGTAGTAGCTAGGGATCGAGTGTGCGAGATGAACCGGAGAAAGTAAATGCGGAGAGATGAAATGCAAAAAAGACGGAGGGATGTGATGGTTGCTTGTCTGTTTATTTTACCAGGCCACTTATTATTGGGAGTGGTTGCGTTTTGTGATATGACGGCTTTACTGCCGCGCCACGAGCGGGGTGAGACTCCCGTGCAGCACCGCCCTCTACACTAGTACTACATCGGTCGTGGTTTATTAGTCCCCCACTGAATTTGACTGAAGTTTTAACTGACAAAATGTTAGTGCATGTCAACAAAAACTATATCATTGGATTTGTATTTGAACATAGTTTTAAATGATATAATTTTAGGTGACATGCATCAGCATTTATCGTACTATATATAATGTTAGTTCAATTTTTAGTCGTACTAATCTTAGTAAGGTGCCCATGCATTGCACGGAAGAGTGAAATGCATTGATCGGGGAGTTGTTTATTTTGACAAAGGATGTGGGGGTCATCTCATGTGTAACAGGTATCGATAGGTTTCTTCAGATATTATTTCACCTCTAGAGCTCACAAACATCCGGGTGAAATAGATAAAGAAGTATCTTTTGCAAACAAAAGTGTTCAACTGTTCAACCTGCATCCAAAACTTGTGAAAAAAATAACACTTATTGTGCTTTAAAAGAAATGATCTTTAAGAATTAGTTTTTGATTATCAATTCTTATACGTGTTGGCTACAGATGACATGGCACTTTCTTATAGTCAATAGTTGGCTATACTGCTAAGTATTAACCATGCCCTTATACACCTAGACGGAGGGATTAAATCAAGATGACTTGGAAGGGGGCAAAGGAGATGTAAGAAATGGTTCATTGTAAGTCTTTCACCAGTACTGTAGTAAAATTCATACATGAAAGATTCTAGACTAAACCATAAATGGATACAGTTTTATTCATGCGCGATACTCCAATAGAGAAAGATCATGCATGGAAGTCTCCACATGCTTAGACATCGGATTACATTGAGCGAAGACTAATGATCAACATTTAACTTCGTAATGCATATGTCTAGGTGAACCTCCATGGAGTCTCCGTGCACCATCCTGGGGGGAAAATCATACAATGAGTCTTCCATGTCCACATTGGCCGGAAGGACCCAGCTCGGCATAGTCCCAGCCAGCATGATGGAGCCGGTGTGGGCACCCACGTACCTCTGAGGGGCAGTAACAATGAGCACGAACCCATACATCAGCCTCGTGCCAGTGTAATTGTCAGCGGCGTCGCCCCTGACACACACTACAGAGACGGGGCGACGGCCTGCACAGGCCTCGCCGGTTCCCATGATCAAGAGGAAGACGCTGCCATCCTCCTCTGATACTAGCAGGCGGCGTTGATCCTCCAGCGACTCTGGCATGGTGAACGGGTAGCACGTCTCATACTTGATGTTCTTCGCCAAGGGCCAGTAGTGATCGCCACACGCCTGCATGAGGTGATGCACGATGTCCGCCGGCGAGCCCCAAAACGGCATCAGGCACTCATAGCAGTAGACGAAGGGCTCCTTGGAGGCATCAACCAGGCCGTCCATGAAACGGGAGTGGTTGTCGGGGACGTTGCGCCAATTGAATATATGAGCAAGTTACTATGAGATTTAGTCCGAATAAGTACAAAATAAATCATGACGGCTATAACAGAGATTAAACTAATCATGTGGACTAGCATAGTAGATGAACAGATAGAATCTAGGACACATACTAGAAACATGAATTCTACCACGATTTTGAACAAGAAGGACAGAAACACATACGGTGCAACGGGAGCAGCACCGTTGGCGTTGAGGTTGTCGCCCATGTCATTGAGGAAGAGGTTGCCAAGGTCTGGGAAGAAGTTGTCATCAGTGAAGTCATCACTACTAGCAGTCGCGAGAGTGCGCTCCCCAAAATTCAACAGCACCCGCCGAATGGAGCGTTGGAGGGAGTGGCTGTAGGGGATGTTGCGGCCGCCGAATCGAGCGCAGGAGTAGCACACAAAGCAGTAGATGGTGCTCCTACCTAAGTCTCTATCTCTACTCTTATCTCTATATCTACTACTCTTCTTTGTTTTTTATAACAAATTGAATAGTACTATGCCGTCCGCTGCACGCCTGGCTGAACACGCCTCCTTGCCTCCATCAAACGCCTCCGTTAAACCCGCATGCAAACCGAGAAACCTACTCCGGCCCGCGGGAGGAAATTTGTTGGTTGCCATTGGAGAATAATAGAGTCATGTACAATCCATTTGAGTTAATTGCATGTATGATTCTCCCTCTATATAAAGTTAATTGCATCCTTAATCTTGTATTCTAAGTACTATGTGGGTTCCACTGTCAGTATAGTGTACATGACTTGCAGGCTGGCTACAGATTCATACAGAAAGTTAAAAAGAAAGAAATTCATCCTTAATCTTGTATTCCAAGTACTCTGTGGGTTCCACTGCCAGTACAGTGTACATGACTTGCAGGCTGGCTATAGATTCGTACAAAAAGTTAAAAAGAAACAAATCCATCCTTCATCTTGTATTCTAAGTACTCTGTGGGTTCCACTGCTAATACAGTAGCGAAAGAAGTATATATTAAAAATAAATAAAAAAGCTAAAGTTTAGAACAGAATTCAAACTCACATCAATGCGCTGCGAGCATCCGACCCGGACTAGTACACCAGGTGTTCGTTGCGGACAATGCAAGAGATAAACCTTTATAACAATGAGCCCGTCCGTTGCAATGGATCCAAAGTATAATAATACATATTCACAAATTTGAACGAAAACAATTTAGTTTTCATATACATATCACTAAAAATATCTTATGTTTCACTCAAAATATATTCAAGTAAGGGAGGAATGTGGTTGGTTTCAAGATACTAAGGGGTTTTGTGTAAACTGGAGCAGAGAAGTGGGAATTGTTGCAAAAGGCCACAACTTACATCACAACCGTTAGAAGCAGATCTAATGGTCAGAAATGGCGGATGACAGACACACCATCATCACCAACTAAGTATTTTATAGGAGTAGAAGTAGGGAAAAAACCGAGTTGATGATGATGGTGTGCCTGCCATGTTATAATATAGACTGTCCGATCTATATCTGACGGAAAGAAAGCAAACTATGACAATTTTACAAAAGATACCCGCACCTCTCTCCACATTTAAAGATAAGGCCTTGCCTCGTTCATCCTTATCTCCCACAACCTCATTGCTGAGCAATTAAAACAGGAAGTCTCTGGAACAATCTGGCATGGTGGCCGCTGCTGGCATCGTCCATCCCTATGCCTCCGCCCAGTCCGACCACCAGTCACCACCACGCCCCACTCCTCCTCACCTTATCTATCATCTTTCTCGAGATATGATTTTTTTGATTAAATGGCCGAGATACCATTTTCTGATAAAATTCTCAAGATATCATTAGTTTTTACACATGGGATTACTCCTGCATGGGTCAGTCACAATAGTTGTTTTGTAAAAAAATGCATCTTGATGTTTCGTGCAATGCACAGGCATCTTGCTAAAAATTTTTTGCATATAATTCCAAACACCACGTAGACACGGTCTTTGACCATTTTACAACTATGTTAGTATCATTGTTAGTGGTCCGCTAGTGCAAGTTATAGCCCCGGTGTTTTAACCTTTTTTAGTAATGATATCTGGCGATTGTTCGCCACGAGCTCAATCCTGGAAAATCCCACGTAACCATCTGATTTCCATCTGATGGTAGCCTGTTTTTAAGCCATAGTATTTGGCAAAATCGCCACCCTTACACACATATTGTAATTGCGTCGCGGGCGTTTGCAACCGCCATGTCTCCCAGCGAAAGTTTGCTGGGGATTGGAGTTAGCACCGATGGCGGTTCGTAGTCGTTCCACTCGCGGGCATTGAAGTACAGAACTATTTTAGATTAGAATATACTAGTCCTTCGGTGCTAGTAGTAGAGCAGAGTCCTGCCCCACTACTACTCTACTCAAGCAAGTTAGGGCATAGTAGTAGGTATTGTAGGGAGTACCAGTACTGTGATCACTCAAGCAAGTTGTCTGGCATGGATATGACCCTATGCTGCTGGTATGTGTCTCGTAAGTCAAGAAGTGTGTTGTAGTCATCATCACCTGTCCACTTCCTGCAACACATATTCGCTTCTCCGTCTTTGTCCGCACATAATCTCGTCCAATCTTCCATCCCTGCTAAGGTGCTTCCCCCCCCCTTGCCCGAAACGCAAGCACTAACAATGGCAGAACCGAGCAGCATCTGCTGAAATGGTGGCTGGAATTCGCTCCCCACAGAGGTAATCAAGCTCATTGTTTCACCTGTGGAAAATCTCAGTACCATGCCGTGTACTGTTTACTCAAAGCCCTCAGGCCGGAGCTTTTTAAGCCAGCTCCTTGCTTGCTGATGTCGCCTGATCTTCAGAAACGGCGTGTCACGCAGCATAACGATCGTAGGGTAGCGAGCATCAACCCCCTTGATTGCGATCCAATCCCCGTCACCCTCAACTACATTATAGGTATGTATTGGGTCGGCATGAAAACGTCTTGGATGGTGCTCGTCGGCGGTTGCGGCAGCTGGATGCTCATGGAGGTCTACACCCGGCAATTGACCCCTCTTCCTTCGATTTACACTTCATTGCTTTGGCACCACAACCCAGAATACTCGGAATCTTACAGTAGCCAACATGATACCAAGTTTGATTTGATCAAGGTTGTAATCTGCCAGGTATCCACAAGATCTGCGAATTATAAAGACTTCAGGCTAATTGTGTTCTTCAACCGTGGTCTCGCCTATCAGACAGGTCACTGCGGTAAGTGGATAAATCTGCACGTCCATCGCAGGATCATACATCCTCCATGGTTCTCTAATGCCATTGAACACAAGGGCTTCATTTACGCTGTCGACTCCTTCTATGGTTGGATGTATTGCTGGCCTACTCCAGTCATCACTACAAACGGCTGTTACAGCAGTATGTTACTTTCCTATGATATCATGATGGCTTGCTTATATTACTGTCAACATTTACTAAAAAAATATCCATGCTCATAACATGTTGTTCTTAAAATTGACTACATTAAGAGCCCTTTTTTATTTGACTCCAACTTGGTATGATGTTCTAGGCCGCCTGGTGTCCCTACCCTTCCTAATCCCAGAACCTTTCAAAGAAAAGCGGCATGGAATTTGCAGGTGGTTCCTGGCTCGATCAGACGACGGCGAATGATTGATGATCGTTCGCACATACGGGACATGTTGTTTCGCGGAATACAATCACAGTCACTGCAAGGTCTTTGAGCAGGATCCCAGCTTCTCTGGGCCTTCAGGAATTTTTGATTGGAGGCTGGTAATTAGCCTTGGTACATGCTCTCTGTTTCTCGGACTGAATTATCCGATTAACCAGGAGATAACTGACGACAAGGATCATGATGGCAGCGCGGTTTCGTTCATCAGGCAAAATTGTATGTACATAGCGTACCATGCGTCTCTGCATGCACCATACCCTGATATGTGCCGCCAGGCTCTGCAGCCCAAAGTAGGAGAGAGGGTCGCAAGTATCAGACTTTGACCTGCTGGTTGGAGTTTCCCTCGTCAGGCACCCATCTGGTTCAAGCCGTCAGGCAATCACCATAGCTTAATAAATAGTAACGTCTAACTGAGCCAATTAGTTAGATGTGTACACTTGGTGTAGTAGGATCTTTATTTAGTTTGATGCATACACTTGTTCTTTTTTGGTAGCCCTTTTGTAATGATGGCTGATGTTTGGTTTGGAAGAGAGAGCTGCGTCTTTACTCCTCTGGCCTGCTTACTGCTTCTGTTGCACCCCCAGCCCTGGTTGCTGCTGCTGCTATTTTCAATGTACAATCAGTAGTATATTTCGTCTGTGGTTGAATAAATGTGTTGTTAGAACGACAAACACAGTGTTTTGGAAGGCGTTGCACGGTCCGATCCTTTAGTGCCCCGTACCGTACGTAGCGCATACTATTTTTGGTATGGAACACATTTTCCACTTATTGATAACATGCAGCCCACTGATGAAGGCCCAATAGAGGATCCCATAATTAACTGGAAGGAAGGCTCTCACATGAATCCAGCCGAGGTACATGCTCATGGTCCCCTAAACATAAATAAGTAAATAAATAAATAAATGAATAAAGCTAAATGCTCATGCACTAGTTCTTTAAATTCAAGATTTAACAGGAGGATATTATTTCCTATGATAGTGTCGTTACATTCAGTCGATATTATTCTTAGGCAAAGATAGCGACCAGTCTTCTTTCTCCCAGCATTTTCTTCCTGCAACCAGCGGACCCATGCAAATCGTAGTCAATGTCGTAAATATTTTTGATCCATTTTTATTTTTCAATAAGAATGTCCAACCCAGCCCAGCACATTGCCGACAACACTTTATCCTCCGCCTTGGTGCGCTCGCCATGGCGCCGCCGTCCGGCCCTGTCAACATAGTGAATCGGGAGAGGACTGTAGTTGTGAGTATGACAGTACAGATCCACCAGGTCCACTCCCGAACACAAGGAAGCTCCTCTTTTACTACTGAGATGCACCCCTTGTTTTTTTAATCTAATCCACCTTGCTGATATTTGGGACCCACATCATTTTCAATGTATAGTCCATTAACGACATAATTGCACAACTTTTTATGAGTTGTAATTCGGAGGAGCGAGTTATAAACTGGGTTGTGCGGTCTCTGTGGCCCGTCTAACAACAAGACCAGTCCAACAGTTTTTTCTTTGCGAAAATAGGTAGCCCGGTATTTATTTTTGAAGAATACCCAAGCTAGGCCTATTTGTTTTCTCCTACTTACTGGGCTGCAAATCTTTCAAGACAAGGAGGGATGCATTCCGGACTGGCCAAAGAGTATGGTCATTGTCTGTTAAAAGTAATATCAAAGGGTTTGAATATTCCAAAAAAATTATAGCAAATGGGAAATTGGTTTCTTTTTTTGTTTTTGTTCTTCACTGATATTTTATACTCCCTCCGTCCCAAAATTCTTGTCTTAGATTAGTCTAGATACGGATGTATCTAATACCAAAACGTGACTTGATACATCCGTATTTAGACAAATCTAAGACAAGAATTTTGGGGCGGAGGGAGTATTTCATTGGAGTTAACATGACATAGTACTATTTTATTTTTAAATTTGTTTTAGTATGGCTACTAATTTTTGGATTAAGAATATTTTGTTCCCCGGCAAAAATTTGTGAATTTTCAAAATTTCGCACATATTTAGTTCAATTTTTAACCCTGGTACTGACCAGAAAATGGGCAGCAATTCTAAAAATGGAAAATGGGCTGCAATAAATTTCATATGAATTAGAAAATGAGTAAATTTTATAAAAATAATAGCAAATGGGTTGTACACGCCACAAATTTTGAGGCTGACTTGTTTATGCAAGGCTTTGTTAGTCAACGCACGATTCTAGCAGTAGTGACCGTTGGATGTCCATCCAACGGCCGACGTGCTAGCTTCTTCAATCTCTGATCTTCCTGCTCCAGCCGCCTAAACCAATGCCGGCGGGACTGCCTGCTCCATCCTCTTGTGGCCCGATGTGATGCACCGCAGGCTTCACCGGCCCACCCTACTCCCTCCGCTGGCCTGGCCGCACACAATCAACTTCCTCCTTATTACGTGAAAAAAATGATTCCTCCCACTGACATCTGGGGCGCACTGTTTCGGAGGCTAACCTGTGGGCCTACTAAGTTGACGCGTACCAAGAGCTTTGTCAACTTAGTCAATATAAACGATTCTAGCTACAGTGACCATACGATGTCCATCCAACGGCCGTCGTGCTTCTTCAACCTCTGGTCTTCTTGCTCCAGCTGCACCAAGCAGCGCCGGTCGTGCCGCCTGCTTCTGCCTCCCATGGCCGGATGTGCTGCCACTGAGGCCTCACCTCCCCCTACTACTCCCATCGTTGGCCAGGCCATCCCTCCACTCACCCACACCCCCTGTTATTCTGCCGCGACGGCAGCCTCACACCGAAGCCGAACCAGTGAACCCTCGTACTCCTCTCCGCGTGGGCATCCACTGCCGCGTCTTCCCCGGCTCCGTGTCGTCCCCTTCCTAGGACTTGCCACCATCCACCGCCCTAGTGCTCTCGGTGCGGCGTGGTCAATGTGGTCAAGGAACGACCTCCATCAGACATGGACTGTACGTGGAGAGGCTGACAGCTGGGTCCACGGCCGCACACAAGGAAATGCCTCCTTATTACGTGCAAAATAATGATTCCTCCACCAGACATCTGGTACCCACCGGAAGGGCCTCTGTATTTTG